>NC_084464.1:26475881-26778912 GCF_027409185.1 Cynocephalus volans
GGAAGACTTGGCCCCCCGCGGGTCCGTACTTCCCGCCGCTGGGCCGTTTCTCCATGCTCCTCCTGCCCACTCCTGGTCGGGCGAATCTCGCGACCGCTTCCTGCTGCTCCGGCGATACGTGCTTAGGGCGCAGTCCCCTCTCCGGCCCTCGAAGGCTCCTGCCTAGAGGGGACCCCGAGCCCTGGGGCAGTGATTCTCAAGCTACGTGCGGTGGAGGACCTGGGTTTTGCTTTAGTTTGTTTCCTTTGAGATGTGGAAATAAATGAAGACCAACGAAATGAGAACAAGCAAAGGCTTTTTATTCAGAGCTTGCTATAGCGGCCACTGTCACTTGAGCTTGGCAGGAACCAAAGGCAGGCAGAGGAGTGGGAATCCGTATGGTGGGAAAAAGGGAAGGCTGCCCCTGTGCGCTGGTGGGAGGCTGTCGGCGTGGGACGTGGAGTAACCTAGGGATTGGTGAGGGGGCTATATTTGGCTTTCTCTGGTTGGAACTGGCTTGGAAGAGGGAACAAAAATTAAGGAAACTAAATTATTAAGTCCTGGCCATTGGGGGCTGGTTTTTACAGAAGTTACTGAAGACAGCAATCTGGTTTCCTGCAGGTGTGACAGAGCAAGCAGGCTGGCTTCCTGGGCGGTTCTTGCAGGTTGTGAGTCAGAATTTTATTTTTATATATGGTCAGGCTATTTGTATATTCAGCCATTCAGGTAAAATACTGTAAGAATAAATTAGGAGGAAAACGAAGTTAAGAAAAAAAAGATATAGTAAATACAAGCCCCAATTTGTTATTGTTAGATTAAATACACATAAAGTTTATAAACACTCAGTTTCTGTGCTTCACAGTCCCCTGGCTCCAGATGAGCAGCACTGGGTGCTCTCTCCTTAAAATCCCAAATCTTTATGGAACAGACCACAGAGACGCCATGCTCTAAAGGGAAACTTAGGAATCGATACATAAGTCAGTCCAGTTACGGCGTAGATAAGTTTTGTGGTGTAAGGGCTAGGCAGAACTTTAAAGAAGTGTATGGGGGTTGAACTCGCACATTTATGCCCCCACCACCACCCCCGTACCACCACCATTTTTAGTTCCTCAGTGCTGGGGTCTAAACCTTGCTTAGACTGTGTCTTCACATTAATAAGCAGAGTTCTAAAGTTATAGCTTACACGAGTTGCATTTACTTCATCTAAACGTTGGACCAGTCACCAACTTTTACAATCTCCTTATTCTTACCTTTAAAACACAGCTAGCAGTGGTGAGACATCATGCAATTGTTAGAAGGGTTAAATTAGAAAGTATGTAAAGTGCTTGGCACGGTGCCTGGCATGTGACACAGTAGGGATATATGTGGATTGATTGCTATTTGTTAAATGGTGACAGCAATATGGCTGTCTTTACCCCTCATTGTGTTTTTTGATGAGCTGATAATATTTGGAAGCTTCTACAGGAGATGAGCCTCTCTGAGGCTATTCTCAATCCGGTAGCCAAAGTGACCCTTTAAAAATGTCTTTTCTCTGCACAGAATCCTACAATGGCTCCCCACTTCACTCAACATAAAAACCCAAGTCCTCACAATGGCCTGCAATGCTTTCCATAATCTGCTGCCTCTTACCTCAACCTCTTCTATTAGGCACTCTCCTGCCTCAAGATCTTCTCATGTTGTTCCCTCTGCCTTGAACACTGTTTCCTCAGATAGCCAAATGGCCTCTTCCCTCACCTCAGTCTTGGTCAGATGTCCCCTCCCTGAGGCCTACTCTCAGCACTATACCTAAAATTGCAAGTCTCTACCTGAATCCCAATCCATAGCTCTTCTAACACACTACGTAATTAATTTATTCGATTTTTACTTTTTGGCTATATCCTCTCACCAAATGTCAGTTCCAGGAGACCAAGGATCTTTGTTCTGTTTACTGATACATCCTGAGTCCCTAGAACGGTGCCTGGCATACAGTAAGTGCTTAATGCAGACTTGGCGAATGAATGAAAAGGGATACACACAATGCGAATGGGTGGTCATTCTTTTTTCTTAAAGTCGTACATTTGGGCTGTGAGCTGTTAAGGGCGTTATTAGTTGTTGGACTACAGGCACAACACAGATTATAGAGTGAAGGAGACAGGCAGTACATTTTGTGGAATTTAATTGAAATAAGAATTTTAAGTCACAGGTGCACGTCACTTGAACCTTACCTTACTGTCCATTTGTGGCCAGCATCACCCCGTAGTGCCGTGTATTCTTGCTGCCCTCTGGTGGTTAACTGTTTTTACTAAATTACAGAAATAACTGTAGTACTATACATAGAATCAATCTCAAGATTGAGAGAGACTTAAAGGTCAACCAGTCCCACTAAATGTGCTGCAGAGAGCTAAACTTCAGGACATTAAAAACAGCAGAATATCTTTAGAAGTGGCATCATATCTTTTAACTTTTAAATTTATGTTGGCAGAATGGTAATTATTGAATGCCATCGGCCTCAACCCCTTGCTCCTCTTTTTCTAGAAATAAGGAAATGGAGACACAGTGAGGTTATAGCTGTCAGTCAACTGTCTTCATGCTGAGTAGTGACTAAAATTAGTATAGTAAAAAATCTCATCACAGGATGATTGGTGAATATATAAAATCAGATAATTCATGGGTCAAACCACATCTCCAAAACATCTGAAGAGAGACAAATCTGGATCATCTTTGAGGCTCATTTACTTTTCCATTTTGGTCACGTGGCAGAAAACTGGCTCCACAGGTCTGTGTTGACTCACTCAAATAGGCAGAGCCACTTCATCACTATAAATACGTAAAATATCTGGCACACGGAGAGAGATCAATCTTTATTGAAATGCTGGTCACAGGGTGTAGAGCTAGAGCTGGGTCTGGAGCTCACAGACCCCTCGAGCCCATTCATAAATCCTTCACACGCAGGTCGATGAGCTAGGTAACCAGACAAAACGGTCCTTGGAGTGTTGGCTGAAGTAGGAATAGCCTTTATTCAGCACACACACGTGTAGGAGCTAGGCAGTACAAAGAGAAACTCAGAAACTCAACTGCTACCAGCAAAGTACAAAGAAAAACTGAGCAGCTGCCAGCAAGGTAAACATGCTCTATTGTTAGACTTGAGCTCTGCCAGCAGGCGCTGTTTCACAAACTCAAGAACACACAAAAGCAATTCACTAAAAAGATACATGAGTGCACTGTGCACTAACTCCACCCATGCACAACCTGTTTACAAAGAAATGTGCTGCATGACCCCCAACCAGACCGAAGCCGAGGGAGCCTGACTAAATTATCCTATTTTTCCCACACAGGGCATATAGACTCTCTATGTAGTGCTCTTGGTTGTACTACAGCATCTTCAAGTAGTTATTTTTTGTATTTTGTCCAGATTTTATTATTATCTGCAAGAGAGTTGCCCCTCTTTTGCATCACAGAGTCAAGCTGGGTTGTGAGATGCTCTTGTTACCAGCCTGTTTGTTCTGTTCCCACGATTGCAAACAGCAGACTTAAGTGTTGCTCTCAGAGTAAGCCCCTCACCTTTGAGAGGTATGTGTTTTGCTTCCTTTTTCTGAGATCTGCAGCTTTGGAGCCTCCGTGCTTTCTCCTACATGTGCCCTGCTTGATCTCCACTGCTTTTGGAAACTTCTTCACCTACTTCACAATTTTTTTCTAGTTTCACTGAAAATAGAGTTTGCATTTCTACCCTGCTGATTTTACATGCTGTCTTGACACTAGAACTATCAAAGATTCATGCAGAATATAAGATGGGGCCAAGTCCAAACAGTTATCAGTGGTTAATGGAATCATTACTTGTTAAATGACCCTGTATACACTAGGCAACCTATGGCTGTAACCAGGGTTTCAATATACCAGAACTGTATTGGAAGTCTATAATCACATCTACATAATACATATGCTGCTAGTTTTGGCAGGTAAACTAATGTCTCCTTTGTCTAACAGGACATTTTTCTGTACTGTTTAAAAGGATTATGAATACATACCACTAGTGCCAAATGATACAGGTACAAAATAGGGTTTATTAGAGGAAAAACTTACAAGCAGAAAGTAGTAGAGTGCGTGCAGCTGCTGGAATCTAATTATCTCAGTTTAAGCCAGGTATAGAGAGTATAGACTCTCAAGCCATGCCTTGTGACCAGCATTTCAATAAAGATTGCTCTTCTCCGTGTGCCAGATATTTTACGTATTTATAGTGATGAAGTGGCTCTGCCTATTTGAGTGAGTCAACACAGACCTGTGGAGCCAGTTTTCTGCCACGTGACCAAAATGGAAAAGTAAATGAGCCTCAAAGATGATCCAGATTTGTCTCTCTTCAGATGTTTTGGAGATGTGGTTTGACCCATGAATTATCTGATTTTATATATTCACCAATCATCCTGTGATGAGATTTTTACTATACTAATTTTAGTCACTACTCAGCATGAAGACAGTTGACTGACAGCTATAACCTCACTGTGTCTCCATTTCCTTATTTCTAGAAAAAGAGGAGCAAGGGGTTGGAGGCCGATGGCATTTAATAATTACCATTCTGCCAACATAAATTTAAAAGTTAAAAGATATGATGCCACTTCTAAAGATATTCTGCTGTTTTTAATGTCCTGAAGTTTAGCTCTCTGCAGCACATTTAGTGGGACTGGTTGACCTTTAAGTCTCTCTCAGTCTTGAGATTGATTCTATGTATAGCACTACAGTTATTTCTGTAATTTAGTAAAAACAGTTAACCACCAGAGGGCAGCAAGAATACACGGCACTACGGGGTGATGCTGGCCACAAATGGACAGTAAGGTAAGGTTCAAGTGACGTGCACCTGTGACTTAAAATTCTTATTTCAATTAAATTCCACAAAATGTACTGCCTGTCTCCTTCATTCTATAATCTGTGTTGTGCCTGTAGTCCAACAACTAATAACGCCCTTAACAACTCACAGCCCAAATGTACGACTTTAAGAAAAAAGAATGGCCACCCATTCGCATTGTGTGAATCCCTTTTCATTCATTCGCCAAGTCTGCATTAAGCACTTACTGTATGCCAGGCACCGTTCTAGGGACTCGGGATGTATCAGTTAACAGAACAAAGATCCTTGGTCTCCTGGTACTGACATTTGGATTCTTCTGGGGCATTGACCTTTGGGAGAATGGACCAGCACCAGGTGAGTTTTCTATTTTCAAAGCTATTGGTATGCTCACCCTTTTGCTGGAGGGGTAGTTGTTTGCAGTGGCTGTGCCTGAAGCTTGAACTTACAGTCTGGGACGTCTATTCCACATGCACATGAACTCCTACTCATGGAGCTGGGAGTAGGAGAAGCAGGGCTGTGGAGCTGGGAGAAAAGTGGATTGGTTCCAGGTGTTCCCTCCTCTTCTGTTTTGTGGAACAGGTTGTGTAGAATTGCTATTGTTTCTTCCTTAAATGTTTGGTAGAATACACCAGTGTGAAGACATCTGAGCCTAGAGTTTTCTTTGTGAGAAGGTTTTAAACTGTATATGCAGTTTCATTAATAGATTGAGGGCTATTCATTCAGGATATCTATTTCTTCTTGATTAAGCTTTGGTAGTTTAGTTCTTTCAGGGAATTTTTCTATTTCACTTAAGTTTTTTAGTTTATTGCCATAAATTCAGAAATACATTACATTGTTAACTATAGTCATCATTATGTACAATAGAGCTCTTGAACTTATTTCTTCTAACTGATATTTTATACCCTTTGACCAACATCTCCTCAACCACACCCCCCATCCCCAACCCAGACCTGGTAACCACCATTCTACTCTCAGCTTCTGTGAGTTCTACATGTTTAGATTTTACATGTAAGTGAGATCATGCAGCATTTGTCTTTCTGTGCCTATCTTATCTCACTTAACATAATGTCCTCCAGGTTCATCCATGTTGCCACGAATGACAGGATTTACTTCTTTTTTAAGGCTTAATAGTGTATACGTACCAGGTTTTCTTCATTCACTCATCTGTGACGGACGTTGGTTGATTCCACATCTTGGCTGTTGTGAATAACGCTGCAATGAACATGGGAGGGCAGATATCTCCTCAACACACTCATTTCATTTTCTTTGGCTATATCCCCAGATGTGGCATTGCTGGCTCATATGGTAGTAGAAAACTTTTAAGAAGAAATTTACCCAGTAACAATGCATCTGATAAGTGCAACCTGAGTAGAACAGAAGAAATGCTATAGAAGTTTCCTGGAGTGATTAGAGACTGAGGAGGAAATAGCATTTGAGCTGAGCAGTGAAGAATTTTTAGAGAAAAGACAGTATTTTCAACAAAAGAAAGAGTGCCCACTAAACCACAAAGGCAGGAAATGGCAATGTATGTGGAGAATAGGAGTTGCCTTGGGCAGCTGTTGTGAGAGATAAGGCTTGGGAGCAGGAAGGATCAGCTGTAGAAGGACATTGGACCAAGTATGAACTGGGACTGAGTAAGCACAGTGCGGAGGTGACTCAGATCAACGGGAAACTTTATAGAGTGACAGATTGCGAAGACCTGTAAAGGGGAGAGACTTAAGAGGCAGGAGGCCCTCTCTGGAGGTGCTGAAAGCTCCTAAAGGAAGAAAGAGGGATTGACTTGGGAAGCTGAAAGGATATGAAAGGAGAGGTCACAGCTACCTTGGGAATCAAGTCTCTGGGATATGAGGGCACGAAAAACCAAAATGAGAATGTCAGTGAGGAGCAGGTTTGAGCACTGGTCATGTTTAGTTGCCTGCAGTCTGAGCTTGAGGTATCAAGGAACAACATTCAGTGTGATGTCCAGAGTCAATTATAGATTGTATGTACATTTAAAATGCAGTGTTAAAGGCGCTGTGAAAAATGAACTCTAGGATAGTCAGTCAAATCCTGAGCAAAGTACACATTGGTCATTCCCTCCACATGGCAGTAGATTTTGCCAGTCTTGCAGTAGCGAGGACTCTGCTCAGTGTAATTCTCAATGGCAGCAGCAGAGGGCAGCAACAGCAGCTGGTTGGGATCCTCCTCAGACTGAGCTAAAAGGAATCTCCATTCCTAAGGGGGGCTTGGGATTCTGCCTGCACCAACCCATAGTAGATGTTTCCAGATGCTGGGGAAGAGAAGACTGGCTCTGGCTTGCCAAGTTAACCACAGATCCATCTCCATCTTGCAGATGGAAATACTGAGCAAGGCAACAGGGTCCTTTATATTCCACCAAGCAAAAAGAATAGTTAAGTATATTGAGTTCCTTCTCTTCGAAGAGCTGTATGCACGTTATGCCATTTATTATGTTAACAACCCCAAGAAGTTGGTATTATTATTACCATCCACACTTTATAGTAAATGAGTTCAAGTGGATGCAACTTATATGTAAATGGTTGATATGTGGCTCCAGAATCCACATACTTAACCATTACACTGTGTTACCCCTTTATGAAGTGCTGTTGTTATTAGAGTGTGTTTGTGTATGTGTGCTTCTTTGGTGCATAGAGAGTTTTTGTTATCTTGTTTAGATTTGGGGTAAGTGAAGAATTTGTGGGTGTCTTGATCTTTTCTTTTAAGCCAAAACACTGTAGGTCAGAAACAAGATGCTTATTTGCTGGAGCAGTGCTATTTAAAGTAAGGTCCACTGACTGCTGCTGGCCCATGAACTACTGGTTATGATCTGAGAGGTAAGTACAGAAATTGAGAGTAAGCATTTAGACACTTTTATAGCAATTCAACAGAGTAAGTTTATGTCTATTGGATTTAATAAAAACAGGGGGCTTGTATTTTGCATGTGTTTTTAATTTCATTTTTCTAGTAATTCATGGCTAGTCCTTGGCTCACAAAGCACTGCAGTAGAGTTTATAACAGATGTAAAAGTCTGCAGGATTTTAGATATGTTCCTTTCACAGGGGAAATGAAACCCAGCACAATTATTAAAACATGGAGGAGCTGCTCCTCTAAATCCTCCAACACAGGGGCCGGCCTGTGGCTCACTCGGGAGAGTGTGGTACTGATAAATCCTCCAACAGCTCCACTGATTGTCAAGATCAAAATACAACGGAGAGGGAGAGGTGGCCAAGAGGAGGGAGGAATGGGAGAGGAGGAGGAGAATGAAGAGCGGGGATAGTCTTGCCAACTGAACAGAACAGGAGCCTCTTTACTTCTTGGCCTTGGGCCAGATCACTGTGGTAAGTACAGGAAAAGTACAAAATTAAGAAAAAACAGATGGAATAAGAATACTTAAAGAAAAAAAAAACTCTGTTCTTAGACACTGCTGATGCATCTTTTGGGTGCACATTTGATGTCCCCCAGGTGTTCACATTCATTTATTCCCATTCACTTATCATAAAATCAATACCTGATTTTCAACTGAAAGATGAGCTCTTGGCTTCCTTCCAGATTTGGCACCAAAAGTTGCTATTTAGGAATATATTTTGTAAAAAGTTCTTCAAGGAGAAATGGCATTTCCCAGGGAAAAAACAAAAATCAAAACAAAAAAGGACATCAAGACAAAAGTAAAATTTTTAGAAGGGCAGGTTTGTCAGAGTAAAGGAGGGAAAAAAAATTCAACATTCTTCGCTCACTAGCAGGTGTTTTTTTTCTCTGAGGAAATAAACTAAAAATGCTTAGCTCCGTTTTGACTCAGGAGTACTTGCTTAGCATTGCATGAAGATAAAGTAGATGTCCATCCACTTAATATGATTTGCCAGGAGGTGTTTCCCAGTTCCCCCAAATCTTTGCTTCTCCTCAGTATTTAATGTCATTTGTTTGGCTTAAGACCCTTTCCACTTTTATAAAGTAAGGAGTCCTGTAAGGATCAATACATTGAACCAAGTTGCTCATTTGTGTATGAGTTTTTCAGGTCCTCTCCCGAGAGCTTGATTTGAGGGGTGGGATAATGGAGCTGGAGGGAGCTGCCAGCATTCTTTCTTCTTCTACTTTCAAGTCCCTGTGTGCGAAGCCCTGGAAATACACACCTGCACCCTCAAGGAGCTTCCACTCTACTGAAGGAGACACAAGTCAGTCCAGGAAATCATGCTGATATCTGATGCTTTAATGCATATATTAGGTGCTTACACAGGGGTCAGAGAATTCATTCATTCAAACTGGGAGGGGTCATAGGAAATAAGGAGGAGTCAACTTGCTGACGTGTGTATGGGGTTTTGTTCTAATGGGAAGCTATTGAATGGTAATGCCGGGAGGTGGCACAAATGGTATAGAAATGGGAACCAGAGCCACTGCACACCAATCTTGGGGTTGTGTATGAGCGTACTTCAAAAAATTCATGGAAAAATAGAATTAAAAGATAATGTGAATCTTTCCATGAACTTTTTGAAGACCTTTCATGTATGTAACTTAGGATGATATCAGGCTGTTCTGATTTGGTTCCCATTTGAGCTTCTTAAGACTGATTAAAAGGTGGTTTACTTTGGAAAATAACATTTTGACTTCCATCCTTCTATGATTCAGCTCCAAACCAGTTTTTAATTCAAGTTCAAGTCAGGTTTAGCTCCCTCCACTTTAGTCATTGTCATTTTCATGACATAAAAAAACCACTTCTGGCAAAAGGGCACAGATGCATTCTGGCTCCTCCATTTGCTAGTTAGGCAAAATAATGCCTCATTTGTCCCTGCTGTAAAATGGGCACAATGGTACTATTTACCATAGCATTTACTCATAGCATTATCATGAAGATTAAAATAAATAAATACATTATTACAGATTGTATTGTGTTCCCTCAAAGTTTAATGTGTTGGAGGCTTGGTCCCCACTGTGACAGTGTTAAGAGGTTGGGAAATCCTACTGTGGAAGTTGAAAGGTGGGGCCTTGGAGAGGTGAATGGATTGTGAGAACTGCACCCTTGTGAATGGATTGATCCATTCTTGGAATGACAGGAGTGGTTCAGGTGGCTTTATAAAGAGAGTGAATGAGGAGGTTAGTCTGTCTGCTTCCATCATCTTGCAATGTGATACCCTGTGTTGCTGAAGCCACCACCAAGAAAGACCTTCACCAGATGTGTTCCCTAGACTTTGGACTTCCCAGTCTCAGAAACTGTAAGCAATAAATTTTGTTTTCTTTTTTTTTTTTGTCTTTTTCGTGACCGGCACTCAGCCAGTAAGTACACCGGCCATTCCCATGTAGGATCCGAACCCGCAGCGGGAGCGTCGCCGCGCTCCCAGTGCTGCACTCTCCCGAGTGCGCCACGGGCTCGGCCCTTAAATTTTGTTTTCTTACAAATTACCCAGTTCCAGGTATTTTGTTATAAGCAACAGAAATGGACTAATATACACATAAACACCTGTGATTACTTTGACTGCTAATGTGTGACATCCACACCAGTACTCTGATGAACTGGGGGTCTGTGGGAAGGGACCTCTTCTCTTACTCTGTGTATAAGTAGTCCAGAGTTTAGGAAGAGGGGATTGGAAGGCGGAAGTCTTGTGAACACCTGAATGGATCCTCAGAAAGAGCCTGGAGCCATTGAACAGAGATGGTCCCCAGATTAGAAGCAAGCATGTAAGAAGAAGCTTTAGTAGAAATACAAGCTATTAACAGGAAGAGAAAGTAACTTTCTGCTGGCGATGAAGGGAGCTGGCCAGACATGCAGAGACAGGATGCCGTCCTCTGTTGAGGATGTACAGCCAGATATTCAGGATTCATCTTATGTTTATTGAGCTCCCACTATGTTCCAGGGACTTTTCTAAGTGCTTGGAGTAAGTCCAAAAACAACAACAACAACAAAAAATCCCTGCCCTTATGGAACATACATTCTTGTGGGGTAAACAGACAATAAACAATAGATATAACAAATAAGTAAATTTGTTTTTTAGAAAGAAAAAAGTAGATCAGGATAATGCTGATTGGGTGTTTGGGGGTAAGAGTGCAGGTGTCCTGTTTATTTGAGGAATGACAAGGAGGCCATTATGTTTGGAGTGACAGAGGGGTACAGTAGTGACAGCGGCCCTCAGAAAGGTTGATGGGGAAGGGAGTGGGTCACCTTGGTTACTGTGACAACTTTGGCCTTTTTTTTCAGTGAAATAGGGAGTGCCTACTTACATGCCTTGTGGGTGGCTTCCCCCAGTACCCCCTTTGCAGCCAGGTGTGAGGTGCAGCACCAGCACCTAGGATGCGGACAGCTTTCTCCAGCACCCAAGAGGGCCCCTTCTTAGTGGGTTGCATCAGTGCAGCAGCTCAGCAAACTTCTCTACCATCCTGTGAGCCACAGCTGCACCTCTCCAGCCAGGTCTGGATCTCAGCCCTGGGCTGTGAGTGGGGGATCCCCTCTTGCTGAGTTGTTCCTTCCTTGAGCACTCTATCTCAGTCCTAGGCATAGTGGCTGCTCCCTAAATCTGCTATTCCTGCATTCTTTAGCATTTTTTCCACCCACTGCCAACCAATCATCCATTACTCCAGTCACCTGTTATAATTCTATTAAACTGTCCCTGTTCAAACTACCGTGTGATGTCTATCTCCTGATTGGGCCCTGGCTCATATATGGGGCTTAGCAGGGAGGGTCCAGCAGGACATATAAACTCAGGAGCTGCCAGCAAATAAAGGCTTCTTAGAGCCATGTGCTCACCAAGGGAATGGGCAGATGGAAGAAAAAACAGAATAGAGGACACTCCAATAATAAAGTGATCAAGGAGTAAAGGAGGAATTTGCATAAAAGATGTGGAAGGAGGAATAGTAAAGTAGGAAGAAAATTAAGAGATTTTCCTGAAAACCAAGTTTTAAAAGTGTGTCAGGAAGGGAGTGATCAACCATGTCAAATGCTGCTGATATGTCAAATAAGAAGACTGGCCATGGTATCCTGGTGACCTTGACAAAGCTAATGTAGGAGGAAGTGTGATTGGAGTGGTTTTAAGAGAGAACGGGGAGGTAAGGATTGACACAGAGCCCATCAGCAGCTCTTCTGAGAAGTTTCATTGCAAAGAGAAGCATAGAAATGCATGGTAGCAGGAGTGGGGGCAGAAGGAAGGAATGTCAAGAGGAAGAAACTGTGTTTGTGTGATTGTGGAAACAGTCTGGTAGCAAAGGAATAACTGCTGATATGGCAAGAAGGGAGAGGATTATTGGAGCCACGTGCCTGAAAAGAGGGATCAGGGTAAGGGGTACAAGTGAGAGGTTATGTACAGGGGCTTGGAGAATTGCCCAAGGGCCGGTTTGAAGCAGCAGCAGAAGTTGGGCTTATCAAAAGGTGGAAACTACTTGGACAAAGGGAGAGTGAGGCCAGGGAAAGGAGCAGTGTGCCAGTAAGCTCTGCTTCCCCAGCCAGTGACGGCTGCTCACTGGGTGTCTCAAGCAAAGGAGAGCATGTCCTGTAAATATCAATGTCCCTACTTGGGTGAACACAGAAAGTGCAGCTGGTGTCGTGGTTATGAGTACAGACTCTAGACTGACTGCCTGGGCTTGAATCCCAGCTCCCCTCTTACATGCCGTGTCCCTGGACAAGCAACTGAGTTTATTTCCATTTCACCTGTAAAGAAAGATTTTGCCAGCTATTGTACCCTGTTGTGAGGATTAGATGAATTAAAAAGTACCCAAAGCTGACAGTAGCTGACACTACAGAGTGAGCACTACCTAACATTAGCCAATATTTTTAATGTTGCTTTTTTCTTAGTTTTCTTTTTTTAAAAAATCATTTGAATTAGGAAAGGGGGATATGTCCATTTCTATACTGGGATAGTTGAAATCAGGTCCTTAAAAAGTGATCTAAATCGAATGTCAAATTGGTAGCAACTGAGAACTTGGAAGTTTAGGGCAAGGTGGGCCAGAGTAGGGAAATCTCACGTAGGCATGGAAAAGGGTTATCAGAATCAAGGCTGCATTTTCCAGCCTCCCTTCGTTACCTCCTGCAGGTAACGGTCCTGGCTAAAGGATGGGAGGGGGACATTTTGTGTGAAACTTTGGGGCCATGCTCTTAGAGAAGGGACACTCCTATTCTGTTTTCTCGAAGGCTGGAATGCACACACAGAAGTGAGCCATCTAGAACCATCCAGACAAAGACAACTCTCTAGGAAAGATGTAGCAACCACATAGAGAAGCCAGACCCCTGAAAAATCAGCGAAAATCAGCCACCATACCAGCTCCAACTGTCCTATGAGAAAGAAACGTGTATCTTGATTAAGTCTCTATTAGTCTGAGACTATTTAATGCAACCAAAGTTCCATCCAAATAAATAGATTTCCACAAAAACATGCCTTACAGGACCACTTCTTTGCATGCCAGAAAACCAACTCAAACAGAAATGTGAGCACACATAAAGGTGCCAACTTTATATGCATAGGCAGGTGCCACTGCAGAGGGGAGAGAGCCAAGCTCTTTGCCAGCGAAGGGAACCAGACTTAGCAGGGTAAGGGAAAGTAGGATTATGAGAAGAATTTTTCTTCACAGGATTGGAACAGAATTTCAACACAATATGAAGACTTAAAGTCTAATTTTAAACATGTGGCTGCTAGGTAGCCATAAAGGAAAGCTAATTTAGGACTTAGAACATTTCTGGAAATATACATGCTAGTACCCCTGTAATCTACTCTGCTACCTTGAGCATTATTCCCTTTTGTAGCAGGATTGCAGAGCTCAAGTAAATTCAACAGGAAGCCAAACTGATCTGATGCATTATTTTTATCAAACAATACAAAACCACATTTTACAAGTTGGAGATTCCAAAGAATATATTTATATATAGCTTTGGATCGCTGGAACAATTTCTCCTTGGCTGTGGTCTCTCAAGTACTGCATGGATCTCTATGTTTCCTAGCCCTTCTCCTTATTACCAGAACAATGGGAGATTTTTGATGTCAATGAGATGAGTGAAGTTACAAGATAAAGGTAGGATTGTGTCAGACTTCACCAGCATTTCATAGTGTAATCTGGCTTCTTATACAGATGTTAGTTTGGATGCCACATCCATCATTTGCTATCTGTGCTACCCTTGGCCGGTAATTAAGCTTTCTGAGCTTTGGATCTGCATGAAAATGAGTTAAACAGCAGCTGGTAGGTTGTAAGTATTAAATGAGGACACTGTCACACTCTCTGGCTGAGCAGGGCCCAGTCTCATGCCAACTCCTCACGGACTATATTCTTGCACACTTTTCCCCACTCCCTAAACCTGCTCTCAAATGGATGCCACAGTGAAAAGAATCTGATAAATCAAGTATCATTTAGGCAACATCAATAAGCTGCTTTCTTATGGGATGTCTGTACTTTAGGATGGAGGTCATTAATCAGGAGGGTAAAGTTTTGGGTACAAATGACAGGATAGAAGAAAGAAATATTGGGCTTGGGCAGCTCCAGAATCCTCAAATCATACCAACCAGACCAGTCGATTTTGCCATTATGCAGGGTCTAGTCACTGTAGAATTGTGCAGCGACCTTGTCACCCAAGTAACCTTGAAAAGATGTCTTAGGATGCAGGTTTTATAAAGCCCAAAAAACGGAGAAGTTGTCTTGAAGGCTACTCTATCTCGTCAGGGTTTAACAACAGTTACAATTTAAAATATCCCCTCAATTGGAGAAAACTAAAGCAAAGACCCAACCAAAAAATTAAAACAGTACACAAAAATCCCTTCAGTCATAATGGCTGGGGGAACTCCAAGAATTAGCATGTGGCATCTGCACGTCTAAACAAACACTTAGCTTTATCCCTGAGAAACTTCCACCTGGCAGATGGGACTGCAGCCCTGGGATCCAGAATTTAAGTCTCCAGCAGCAAGTGGGAGATAAAAGGTCCTATCCTCGACTAGAACACACCAAGTCCCTTTGAGATAAAAAGTAAGACTATCACTCATGGCCACCTGTACTTAGTCTTCCCGGTGCAAGCTGAGAAAGGGGCTGGAGGGCTTAGATCTCATACAGCTTAGTGGCTGTTGAAGGCTCTTTCCAGGGAGGGATGTCCTCTGATGATAGAAACTGAGTTGGGAGTGGGCAGAAGACTTGAATTGAGACACCAGCAAGTGGAATACAACATCCCAGTGTTTCCATGGTGATCTGGACCACAGCTGGGAAGTCCTGGCTGTGTTCTCTGGCCAAGTTCCTGGGTTCCTTTCTTAGTTTTTCTTTCTGAAGGGATGCCTAGACATTACAGGTTTAGTAGGCTATTTACATAGTATTGTGGCTACAATTTACTATCCTCTATCAGCTTTCTGGTACTATTATTTACCGGTGTGGGTGAGGCTATAGGAGGAAGACGAACACCAAACTATAGGTATATTGTTTTCAGGAAAGAAGAAAATGTTTGTAGGAAAAAAATTAAGCAACAGATTCTGGAAACATTTGACCTATTCACCTGCTCCTTCCTGCAACACTCAGTTTGTTTTTCATGGGCGTCTTTGCATTAGTGGGGTGGGGTGGACAAGCTCCATGAAGATTAATCATGGGCCGATGATTATACAGTGTTTGCAGGGCCAGAAAGAAAAATGAGGAGAAGGAGTTAGTAGGAAGGCAGGCAGCTGGTGGAAGTGAAAGGCACCGGATGTCCATGGACAAGGGAGAGCCAGGTTGAACATGCGAGTCTCCCTCCCGAGAGAGACTGCGAGAGCCCATTGGAACATTTCAGGGCATGGAGGGAGAATACCAACCATTGTAATGGCTTCCTTTTCAGCATCTGTTTGCCTGAGTGCCAACTTCTTTTAAGCTTAACTTGTGTTTGTATATTCTGGAAAAACACAAAATTGACCAGCTCACAATATGTTCTGCCCATCCTGGAGGGAGGAAAAAAAATCAATACTAGCAATTCTATGCTAAAGACAAGTTTAGACCTTTTAAACACTCTTAGCATCAAAGATTTATTTTTCTGCTGAAAAAGACCTTATGAGACCATCCATTGGCTCTTTGACTTGAGGAAATGAAGAAATTATTAATATAATTCCTATTTTACAGATGAGGCAACTGAGGCCTAGAAAGGTGACAGGATTTCATTTTCCCAAAGTCTTGCAGCCCGTGAGGGGGCGGGGCACAGAATTCCAAGCACAAACACCCCCCGCCCCTCCCCCAGCAATGCTGTCCTACGTCTTGTTGCCCCTCTGGCAGGTGAGTGAGCACGACGAATTATAAGGAATAAATTACTTCTGTGCTGGGAGGAGGAAGTGGAGAACAAACATGTGGTTGCTTACAAGGCTGCCAAAATCTGCAAGGAGCACATGGTGAGTGGTTCTCAAACTCCTGTACACTGGAATCACCGAAGAGCTCCAGTTGTGCCTCTAGCAGATGAATTAAACCATAATCTCTAAGGGTGGAGTCAGGGCATCTGTAGTTTATAAAAGCTTCCCAGGTGATGCTAACATGCACCTGGGCTCAAAGCCACCACTCTAGAGGGTGAATCTTAGCAAGGGACAGATAGAGGGCAAAGACTCAGCTACAGCCTCACCTGCAGTGAGCATGCATCAGACTCACCTGGAGGGATGGTGGGGTCCAGTCCCTGCCTTTCTGATTCAGTAGGTCTAGGGTGTGACTGAGGATTTGGATTTCTAAAAAACTCCCCATGTGAGGCTGGTGCCGCTGGGCCAAGGCCACACTTGGAGAACAAGCTGCACTTGTGGGTTCCCAAGCTACAAAGTCTGTTGTAGCCCACAGGGTGAACTTGGTGTGCGCAGGTCAGGGGGAAGGAAGTTCTGATTGAGAATGCCAGCACAAAGATTTCAGGTACTTAATTCTGACTGTGGAGTGTGTGCTCTCTCCCAGGTGTCTCAGAGCCAGAAAAGGTTGCCAGCCAGTGACTCAGAACACAAAAACCAGAACTGAGAACTGATTATATTTGTTTCCTTTACTGAAAGTAAAGTCTCTTGAAACTCACACTAAAACTAGTTACTTTTTTGAAAACAGCTCCAAAAGGGCTTTAAATGGCCCGTTATCAACCAAGGCAAGTCAGCAACCAGGAGCAGGACCTTTATCTCAAGAAAACCAGCTTGCCAGGGGATCCAGGCCTGTCTGGGCCTCCACAGGGCTTGTCCCGACTCCTTTACCTCACCTCATAGGGTGAATGCCAGGACTCCAATCACAGGATGAGGTTGGAGAATGGTCTGATCTCAGAGGAAAGACAGCAGAGAAATGAAAACATGTTGCCTATGGCGGCCCCACACTTCTCCCAGTATAACAGCAGGTCTCACCAGGCCCTGGATTCTATTTCTTGAAAATGAACTGTGCCCGGGCCAGGCAAGGCCACAGTGGTTCAAAGGAATGATGTGTGAACAGGTAAGTTTCCAACAATGGGGACAGTGGGATATAGTTCATGAGTGCCTGGACAGACAGTGCTGGTATTGGGGGTAGGGGGGTGGCACTGTGAGCAGCTATAGAGAAGTGGCTATTAGTATCGTGGCTACTATGCAGGAAGGAGAAAACTGAAGAGTCTCAAATCAACTTTGAGGTAAGTCCAGAGCCACGCCTCACCAGGCCCAAGAATACTTGCGTGAAAGGTTGACATGTTGGTGTATGCACTGACATAGCACAACACATGCAGCGTGACAAACACTGGAAAATCACAGATCTCCAACAGCAATCTGACTAGCAGGGACCCTCTGAGAAGACTCAGACAAGCCCACAGAGCCAAGCTACTTGAGTGTGGGGAATACTGAGAGAGATCCCCCCAGATTTTAAGTGATTCCTTAACAGGCAGTGGCAAGCATTTGGGTACTAGGTCACTAAAGCCCCTTTGGCAAGTGAGGGACTCAGTGCCCTGCAGCTGCATGGAGCCAAGGCAGCACCTCTGTGGACTTCTCTATGTGACACAGACTGACCGAGGTGCTAGGAGAACCTGCCTGGGGACTAAAGGTTTTACCAGGATGTCCTCTGCACCAGCTTATATTCCCTCAGATCTGAACTGCTCCACAATCAGTCCATCAGTGGAACTACACTAAAAAGTACAGATAACACCATGTGGCACTGAATTTCAGGGGATTTAACTTATCTGAACATATCACTTGTGAAAAGGCTTTTTCTAAGCCCTTTGGCTAGGTCGAGGACGTGGAAATGCCGGTTAAAGAAAGCACCAGGAGGCCCTAACAGGTATGGGGAGGGGGGTTCCACTCAGACTTCTGCTACCGCAGACCTTTTGAGCTGTTGTGACCAGGCTTGAATTGCTTCACAGGCACTGGCCTAATTTCCACAAAGCTCTCAACACGGAGGATGAAAGGCATTCCCGAGCTGAAAAGGCTTCTGTCCTCCTGGAGGACTAGGGCTGTCGGTGACAATAGCTGCCGACTTCTGACAGGCTTAGGAAAGAGCCCTTTCCTGCCCCTACAACTCTACGTTAACAGCCCGCCCGTGGAAAGGAGAGAATTTGTTTCCCTAAAGAAATACAACTCGTCTTTTTGCTTTTAGATTCTCCAGAAAGAGAGGGCTCAGGGTGGTGGCAAAATGAGAGGAGGCGTCCCCAAAACGCCAGGTGGTGACCTCACCAGGGCCAAGAGAGGGCACTGCAGCTCAATTACCTGGGAGCTTTAAAACAATTTTTTAATTGTAATAAAATATACGTAACATAAAATTTACCATTTAGCCATTTTCAGTGTACAGTTCAGTGGTGTTCATTATACTAACATGATTGTGTAACCATGACCGTATCTACCCATCTCCAAAACCTTAAAATTTTTTAATTAGAATTTTTACTGCAGATTTATTTTAATAAAGCCATTAAAAAGAATGAGGACACTCTTATTTGCTGATGAAGAAAGATGTTAAAAATATTTATTAAGAGAGAAAGATCAAGCCACAGAGCAGTGTGTATAGTATATATGATGTGCGTGTACATGCTTGGACAACTTAAGAGAATGTAAATCATTGATGGGGATTACCTCCAGAAATTGAAAATGAGGATCTGGGATGGAGAGCATTTTAACTTCAATTGTATACATTTTGGTACAGTTTGGGCTTTTTAATACATGCTCATAGTGTTCATATTTTTAAATATTCTGCCTGAAAATGGATTCAGATGATGTGGTGTGGTGCCTAGAACCTACTTATATTGAGAAGACTGTGTGATACTGATACACAGCCGTGGGAAACACAGTTTTGGAGCAAGATCCTCTTGCAGATGAGGTTCAAACACCCAGAGGGGTCTTTGGATGTCAGAGTATCTATTTTTAACTAACTGTGTCATGATTCAAATCATATACAATGAGCTTGGGGAAAAAATCTGTAGTTGGAAATAAGGATCAAGCTAAGACTATTTCTGCTATACACAGGGGTTCTTAACTTTGGGGGGGCAATGTTCACCTTAGGCAAACATGGTGGAGCTAATGGCCAATTCTGAGAATAATGGTACCTCCTGTAAGGTTTTTAAATGTGAAAAATAATATACATATGATAACAAAGTAACAAATTATATTGACATATAGTTACCCCCCAATTTTAAAATTATTGATAGAGCAGTGGATGGGCTTTTAATTAAAGTATTAAATAACAAGATCTGGTTGTGGTCTAGCAATTTCCATAATTTCAGAGAAGTGCTGAGTGTAAATGCTCTTTCAAGATATCTGCAAAACCAATGATGAGATCTGAAAATATACGTAACTGCTGTAGGTGATGAAGTCACACATGCTGCTAATACAATTGTGATTTGTTGTCATAATTGAAAGGAATGTTAAATTTCACTCAGAGTTATTGAAAATCAAGATGTACTTTTTTCCCATCTAAGTTCAGAGACCTGCCTGAATTCATACTCCAGGTCGGCAACCACTGGCCTAACTGAAGGACGAAGGAAAGAGGACACTGGACGGGGTGGGAATAAGAGCAGACTGGGAACAACGCCTCTGCCTTGGCTTCCCCACGCAAGGACGAGGAAGCAGGTCAATACATTGGGTGACCAGGAAAACAGGCAGAAGGCTTTCTTCAGATGGCCTCAGTTTAAATGGATGAGGTCATTGTAAGCAAGTAAGGGAGAAGCCCAGATGTCACAGGCAACCTAACGAGAGAAGATCCAGAACGGACCTGAGGACTGATCCACGGACTAGATGGAGATGATGAATGTCTACTTCTGCTGGTCAGGCCTGCTCACCTGAGAGTTTTCTCTGGAAATGCTCTGCTGCAGGAGGAGAAAGCAGAATGGAGTGACAGCCTAGCAGGCAGGTTTTCTGAAAGCTGAGGAGGGACGAGAGGCCCTTTGTGTGCAAAGAACAACTAAATGGCAGATTCTTGCAGAGACGGTGTGTCCAAGGGGCCCAGGAGGGGCCCAATGGACAGGGTGAAATTGGCAGACGTTGAATCCTTGAAGACTTCAGGTTTTGAGATTTGCAAATAGGTAAAGCAACAAGAAAGGAAGAGGAGATCCAAGGTGCACTTGAAGTCTTAGGGACGGTGCTCATTTAACACAGTGGCTGGCACTGAAAAGCTCCCAGCAAATGCCGATGGTTTGATACCTTTGCGCAGCCCTAGAAGCGAATCAGCCAGACTTTGTGAAGTTCCTGTAAGAATTCCTCGCTCATTCCTTCTCATCTGCCATCCTCTCCTCACACAAGCTGTTCTCAGAGCGAGGCCTGGCAGCCACAGAGCAAGCATGTTTCAGACGTCTCATGCACCACTTACTCATCTTTGCAACCTTCCGTATCTCTGGCCTTTCATCTCTCTTCCCCTTCATCTATTTTTACCCTTGGCATACACTGCCACTTTTGCTCCTGTCCTCTCCTCCCCTTGCTGTCCTGTTACTGCCAGCTCCTTCCTCTCTCTTCTCTGCCCCCACTTCCCTTCCTCCTGCTTCTCCAGTGATAGGTAGTTTTAGCATGTCACAGCCAGATTCACACACAGCTGCTCTTCACAAGCTAGCTCTGTCTTTTGCTTCATGGCAGAAACCTAAATGTGAAGTCCAGATCCCTTAGCCTGGCACAGTGAAGAGTCAGCTCATCTGTTAGCTACCACACCCCAGACGAGCAGCCTCGGAAAGCCTAGAAAGGAGGCGGGGGCCTGGCCTTGCTCCCTGCCCTGGCGTCTCACTAGCTACTGTGCCTGTTTGGTCTTTGTTCCTGAGGAGGCTGGAGAGATTCACCATTCCCAAGGGAGCCTCAGACAGTCTTTGTCTGACTTAGACCTGATTTAGACCCTTTACTTCTATCTAAAAGGGAGTTAGTGACTTGGGAGAGTTCAAGACTCAGCCTGAACCTGTGGGCTTCGTGCATATGGTCTGTACATCGCTGCCTTCTGAGAGTTCCTCCTTCCCAAGGCACTGATAGCCAGTGATGAATGGGTCAGAGACATGAACATTGCAGATTGTTATTCTAGAATTGAGCCCCATCAATGACCAAGAAGTGAGTTAATCCATAATTGCCCAAGAAGGTTTCCTAAAAGTTATTTAGCTCTTCGTTTTCACTCTTGGCTGAAGGGAGTTTGGTTAGATCCAAGGTGATCAGAATCTGTATACAATTAGAAGAGAAAAGTGTTGCTCTAAGTGGGATGACATTTTAGAGGAAGTCCAACAACCAGTTTAGATACGGTGGAGTTCATCTTGCAGAGCTGTGGTTGGACCACAGTCATGCTACAGGAACAGTCTAAGCTCAAATCATCTCTCAGCAATTTGCCAAGCAGATGTAGACTCAGAGATAGGAATCAAAAGGAAGCCTGAACTTGAATGAACAAGGCAAAGGATTTTGAATGGTTTCAACTTGCATCAGCTTTTTGTAGCAGTCTTGGCTCAAGTAACATTTCCATCTGGTTGTGACTTGACGCAAACTCTATGAAGTGATAAATCTTTTTCATTTCTGTCATCTAGACTTCTTGGACAACATTCCAACAGGGGCCACTGCTACTGCCAACTGCAGGTAGGGGCTGGGGGCATAAAGCCTAGGAATATCTGCTTAGGCAAGATTAAGGTTAACATGAGTCAATAATGTGGGAGCCTACTACTTAGAATGAGGTGAAGTTAGTCTTGTTTTCATTTCTACACTGATTTCTTTATATTTTGTATACATGTCATCCATTCTCATAATAGTTGTAGCAATCTTTTTTCAGATTGAATCACCCAAAGGACAACATGTGCTAAAAATGCACAAGATAAAAGGAAAAGAAAATGAAGCTGGGAAATGGTTTTGTGTATCTGGGGGTGGGGTGGGCAGACAGACATGAGAGGACACACAGATTTCATCTGACCAGCAAAGGACAGCCTGCCTGAATGACTTGCTATGTAATTGTCTGTTCTTTCTAAGCAACAGTTCAGAGACTATGAAAGCAGCGCTGATCATATCCTGTGATTTAGTAGGAGGCAGGATAATCCTTGGCTTACGAAATAAGAAATGAGCCTAATTTGAGAGAAACCAACATCACAAAGATAATCCAAAAACTGTGAAGGAACAACTAGCCTACCTAGATTGAAAATGTATACAGTCTTCCATGGAGTGTTGGTTCCAGATCACTTTGCTGGGAGAAACTTAGGACTGGATCTGATCACAACTCTTTATATTTGGATGGATGGCACTTTCTGCTTTGACAAAGCACTCTCCCTTACTTCCTTATTTAGAATTGCTCTTACATTTACTATAGAATCATAGGTATGAAAATGTTATGTGTGCACAGTAATAATCTATGTGGGTGCAAGGGTTTGCTACATTTCTATTATCTTAATGGATGGACTGCATTCTGAATGCATTAATATCAGAACCTGCGATAAAGGAGTGAACAGGATTTCAGGTTTTGTAGGATTAGTTCTAATTTTTAACTGTTTAAGTGAAGGGAGAACATGAACCAGGAGAAACACACATGTAAGTGCTAAAAACTCTCTAAGACTCAGCAGAGGGTGGGAAGGAAAGGCCAGCCCCTCCACAAGAGACCCCATGTCATGCAAATTTGAAATTAGGCTGAGCGCAGTCCAAGATTGTTGTCCTTAAACACTGCTAAGAAGTAAGCAAAGATGCTCTTTTAAATAGTCAAGTGAGGGCTGGCCCGTGGCTCACTCGGAAGAGTGCGGTGCTGATAACACCAAGGCCACGGGTTTGGATCCTATATAGGGATGGCCGGTCGGCTCACTGGCTGAGCGTGGTGCTGACAACACCAAGCCAAGGGTTGAGATCCCCTTACCGGTCATCTTTAAAAAATAATAATAAATAAATAAATAAATAAATAGTCAAGTGAACCGGTTAAAAGTATCTTTCGGAGCTTGATGTGAAGTATTAAAATAATACAGAATTCTAAAATTTGCTCCCACAATCTAAAAGCTACACTGTCATCCTGTTGTCTGCCCTAGCTTTTGACACATGCACACGCAGGTACACTCGCGCATGTACACACTCACACGCACACATATCAAGTGGCCTCAGGTAGTTTATCTCCCTTCCATTTCCACATTTCCAAAGTAAAGGTTTGAACCAGATGGCTGTAAAGTTCCTCCAGTTCTCATATTCAGTGATGCTCAGTAAAAAGCAGGTCAGTTGATGTCCACTGTTCAGTTCCACGTGTGCTGACACGTGAACGGCCTCCCCCGATACCCTCTACCTTGGCTGCACCTACTCATGCTTCAAATCAGACAAACTGGTCTGGGGTCTAGATCATGAACACCCGGGTCTAGAAAACAAGAAAAGAGCTGGACTCATATCTTCTTTTAAATCTTTATTTGCCACTTTCATTCTTTTATCCCACCAGTGCAGACTGTGGAGGACAGCTGGAAGCCGCGTTTGGAGCGGCCCACGTGAGCTGGCTGAGTGATGCTGACCGCACAGAGATGATATGGGCATGGGCTCTGGAGCCTGGAACAGCAGACACAGAAGTGCTGCAGAGCCCGGCAGGGAAGGCCACCTCCCAACTCCCACAGTAGTTTGGCCTTTGAAACACTAAGAACAGTTGTATTTATTGTCCTGTTTTTGTTTTTGCTTTTGCTTTAATAATAAAAAAGAAAACCAAAACCTCCTATAATTTATAAGCTATTTTTTGCTATCTACATTATATATAAAATATAGACTCTGTTTACTTTATAGCACACATCTTTTTCCCTTGATAAATAACTCTTTAAAATATCTAGTATACATGCCTTGACATATGTAAGTCTGGTTTTATACATATATATACTCATGTTTGTCAGACAGAATAAATATATACTCAACAATGACAACCAAACAAATGTGGTTTTGGTTTAAAAAAAAAAAAAACCACACACACACACACACACACACACACACACAAATGAAGTACTGTAAAGCACCAGACAGCAAACAGGAAGCCGTAATTACTAGAAACTTCTCCCTCCCCTGGGCAAGGCACAGGGCAGAATACTAAATCCATTTGGATGCCTGAAAGAGAAGGAGGGAAGGAAAGGAATGGGTTGGGTCATGAGCTTTTGTTTCTTAACCTGGGATTAGACTCAGAATCACAAATAAGTCCTCGTGTTTATAAGGAGACACCAACGGGGACTCATTCAACCACTTAGCCCTTGTGGTGGCTGTAGAAGCCGGCAGAGACCTGGATGGGGAAGGAGAGACGGTGACATCGTGACTGCACAGGTATTTTGTAGTCCCTGCCTCCACCTGCCCAGGCAAGCTTTTGATTGCCACACTAAGTATCAAGCCATTGCATACCACGTGGTCTTTATATTACTCTACTCGCTGCTGGTGTAAACAGACAAGAGTGCAACAGATTCGAGGGTATTCAGTAGCGCAACACTTTAGGAGCCTGAATGAGATCCAGACGCTTCGGTGGCCCTCTTGAGGGCCCTAGCAAAGAGACCACTGCGTACGGGAGAAAAAGGACAGGAGGCCACTGCCTTCCACTCCTGATGTGATCTCTCAGATACGGGACTGGCTTCACCTCCGGCGTCCAGTGGGACCACTGAACCCATCACCACTTCAAGAAGCTCAGGAGGTCTTAACTCCTCTTGTGAGAAGTCCTGGAAGCCCCAGTGGGACTGGGCTGTCCCCTGAAACTCGGAGCACACCCCATCTGCAGGCTCCTGTGCCTAGGGTAGGGCAGGCGGGGCAGACGTGCCCGCTGCTGGCATAGACTGAAATCATGCTGCAGATGAACAGTTTCTGTCACCGACATCCTCTCTCTCCTCAAAAGGGAACTGAAATGTGGGGTTCCGATAGATTTTTTTTAACACGCTCCCCAATGTCATGGCCTCTGCTCTGTAAACTCCAGGGCTTTAAATGCCAAAGAAAGTAGGCAGTAGATGGAGCGGGAGTCCTAACCTAGTCAGGGCCTAGATTTGTATCTAGGAGTGGGGTGGGGTGGGGGCAGTGTAAGTAGAACAGCCTTGGGAAATCCCAAAGGTGAACGTCTGAATTTATGTCCCCCGTCCCTGCCAAATAAAATACAGATTAGAGATCATTATTTACGTTACAGTCACAGTGGAAAATTTTAAACAGCTAGTTTTCTGAGTACATTCAAGACTGAGTTTATTACAAAAACAAAACTGATTTACCTGCAACTGCTCAGGGCATACAGTCCAATGCAGGTCTGAGTTCTAATTCCAACTTCTCCACCACTAGCCTCAGGACCTCAGACAAGTCATCTCACCTCTCTGAGCCTCTTCTCTCACCTGAGAGCTCTGAAGGTGCTGTGTGAGGCAGGGTGAGACGTAGGGTCAGAAAACTGGGCTTCTCATCCTGGCTCTACCACTAAAGAAGTGGGTGACCTTAGCCATCACTTACCCTCTCTGGGGTGTAAAATGAAGGGACTGAATCTATTGGACTTGGAAGTCCCTTCAGATGCAACTAGATTTACTTTATCCCCAGAGTATCATTAGCAAAGCTGATTATCCCCCCATAACCACCATAATAAAAGAGATCAGATCAGAAACTCAGTTTAGGATCACAAGTCAAATTCAATAGCTGCAGCTACAAGAAAAGATGAAGAGAGTAAGAGAGAGTGAAGGTATGGATGCACAGCTAACATCTGAGTCACAAACAAATGAACTTTAGAATCCCCACTCCCTGAGAAAAGACACTTTCCTATGTTATACTCAGACCCACAAAGAGCAAAATCCAAGGCTGTCAATAACAGTCAGCTAACATGTTTTGAAAATCCCCAACTCTGAGCTTTGCTGCATCATCTACAATCAAAATCAACTTGGGAAGTCAGCATGAAAAGCCGCTGGGTGATATTTCCATTTTGGAAGGGGAAGAAAAATCGACTACTTCTATTTGCAGCTCTGTAACTAACATTCTGGCAGAACACCAAATGTCACATCCTACGCAACAGGAGGGTGTGTACAGCAGGTGAGTGGAGCTGCAGGTCACAACTGCTGTCACAGGGGCTTGGATCTTTCTTCTTGGATGGCAGAGTAGTGTGGATGAGGGGGAAGATTTTGGATTTGGTGACTCTGCTTCTTCTTAATAGTTGTGTGACTTTGGGCTAGTTACTCTTCCTCTCAGAGCCTCCATTTGCCCATGTGTAAAAAGGGAGTAATGATCCCCAATACTATAAGGTTGTTTTTATGGATTAAATGAGATAGTGTACTTAAAATACTCTGCATGCAGCAGATACATCTTGAAGTCGACCAGTCTTAGAGTTGGCCAAGACTGCCCCTAGGGAGTCCAGTTACACCTGGCACAGTGGTGTCTGCTGCCAGGTAGGATAAGGTGTATCTGAGGTACCCCATGATTCAATTCTCACACTGAAGCAAGAAGTCTTAGAAAAGCTGATAGTGGTTACACTCTCTCTAGAACACGACTCACAGACTCCAAACTTTCCAAATAAGCCCAGGGCACTCCCAAACACTTGTGGATACCAGGTGAGAAGCCTGACCTACGCCCTAGCTCAGAACCTGGAATTTAAGACATTTGCAGAGGCAACTAACAGTGTCCACACAATGATGGGAACAAAACAGGCAACGGGGGACTAAATGTGAAGACTCTAAAGTGCTGCCTCCAGTACAGCAGGCCCTAGAAACACATTCAACAAAGCAGAAAGGGGCTGGGTGATTGCTGGGTCTTAGTCCTAGTTCACTATAAGCAGATGGTACCCAGACCCCAGAGGGTGCACTTAGAGGTGCTGGGCTGAAACAAAGTCCCTCTGCAGAATGTTGTTGAAAGCTTGAGATTTCAGCTTCATTTCGCTGCTCCCAATCAAGTCTTTACACATGTAGGATAAGGGCAAATGGAGCACAAAGTATCTCAAACATATTTGCTGGGATTTTTATATTAAAAAAATGAACTACCTAGGGCTTTTCTTCCTCTCTTTCCTTCATCTACCTACTACATGCACTTCAGAACATGAAATTTGAGTGTATTTATTCAAGTATTTTTTCATGCTTCTTTTAAAGAATATATATTCTTTCTATAGACCCCAGCCTCAAATGAGGATTTTCGTATTAGACACTCAATATTTATCACAGAGCTCAGAGGCCTTTGGGGAGAAAAGGTCTCCCAAGTATGATGGTTAAGTACAGAAAAATAAAATTGAAACCCCAGGAATATTCCTATTTCGATTATAAGTGACTTAGAAAAGAGACCCATAGAGTCATCTAGCTTTTTTCCCCTTTATTCTTAATCACAGCCTTTTCAGCTAGCTAGGAAAAAAAATCTTTCTGCTCAGTTTCCACAAAAACTACTTTTCCAGAGGGCAAATGAGGAGGACGGGAACCAAACAGTCCCCAACATGGCCCTCTGCTCAAACTATTACCAGGAGGCTTCCATTCCAGCAAATCTCCAGTTTTGAGCTGAGAGCTGTGAAAGCTGGTAAGCTGACCCCGAAGTCTGTGGACAGATCGGGGACCATGACGAACCACGGAGAGTTTCGGCTGACTGACCGGGCCAGGTATCAGGAAGGCTCTGGCAAGGGAGGTGATACTTTACAGGCAGGCCACACTTGCTACTCTGTACTAGAAAACGGCCAGTATGCCCTGGGGTTTGTCACAGCCACAGCTGCACCTACGGGTGGCCTAGGGAGGAGAAGGGAAACACAACTGATTGGACTGTTTCTTTTCTGATGTTGCCTATTCATAGGCTGGGGGGTGGACTCTAGGCCCCTTAAATTTCCTTCTAGTTCTACTGCTGGTTATCTGAAAAGAAGCCTAAACCTCGGTTGCAGACCAAAGACACCTGTTAGACTTCTGTGAGCCTGAGAACAGAAGCTCTGCAGACTTACAAGGAACAGTCTCCACATCCATCCTTGACAAAGGTCTTATGTGGGGTGATCGATTTAGAAGAGATAAAAGGATAATTCCAAGTTTTCCAATTGTACTTGGCTTGGTCTTTCAAGACCAGATCTGAATATTTAAGAAATAATTTAGTGACATTTGGTGATAGCAAGCATTTACAAAAGCGTGTGTGTGTGCGTGTGTGCATGTGTGCGTGTGTGCGTGTTAGCGTGTGTGCATGTGTGCATAAGAGAGAGAGAGAGAGAGAAACTGGCTCTCGCCATTCCCTTTTGGCACTGCCAGCTCCGAGCCTGCAGTTCACAGTCTGTACTGAAAGTAGAAGGTGAGAAGACAAGAGAGACAGGAAACCAAGAAAAAAAAATATATGCTTTTTCCAACAGTAGCCATCTCAACACCAAGTATCCTCTCAGAGGGCTCTAAACCCCCATTTTAGAATCACTGAAAATAATGTTCCTTTTGTTTTGTTTCGTTTAATGCCTATTCAGTTTCTTTTCAGGTGTCAGAATCCTGAAAGCAAAAGTCAAAGCTAAGGAAAAGAGCCATGACTCTTTTTTAAGGAAAGAGGATTTTATCTGAGTAGGACTGAAGCTTTTTCTTTTAAATCCACAAAGCTGGGTGAATCTGCTAAAAAGCTCTTTCCCGGCTTGGTAGGAGAGATGGGTGTGAGAGCTCAAAACAGCTCCAGAGCTAGGCTCACTTTACCTTCCGTTTGGGAATTCACACTGCGACACGGAGGCCCCCAGCTGCCCCAGTCCTTGAGGGCAGCATGTGAGTTTGTGGTCAGACCTACACTGCCTGCTGCTTTCTGTCACTGCGCAGAGAGCCACATGGCAGGACCACCTCAACACTTCACTAACAAATCCCTCTTACACTCAATTCCACCCTTACTGGAAATAGTTACAAGGTGGCTGCTTGCAGTTTTTTAATTGTTGACAAGTTCAAAGGGATATTTTCTGCTCTGCCTCACCTTTTTCCATGCAGAATGTGCTCTCTCCTTGTGGCTTAAGGGAACCCTGCTCTGTTGGCTATTCCCGACCCTCCCTTAGCCCACCAGGTGAAGGGTGATGAACCAATTAGAAAAACCAACCTATCAACAGAGCTGTGCACTTTGCTACTAAGTACTTTTCCCCCCAGACACTTTAAGCAGAATAAAAAGTGGCTTTCTGGAATTTGAACTTCCTCACCAGCCCACCCCCACCCATCCCACAGGCTCCACCCCTATCCCACCTCTCCCCAGGCTAATGGGCTTTTGTAGACACATAAAGACGTGCCTTCCCCTGCCACTGAGCTTGCCATCTGATACAGTGCCTTGACCTTGCAGGACCATTTGGCTTGCAAAGAAGGCCAGGTGCTGGGGTGGATGAGATCGAGAGGGAAGGAACCCCTCCATGCTCCTCACAATAAGGGCAGCAGAGGCAGCTAAACCTCCTTTCTCCCATGCAAATACCCAGCAGGCCCTCCTGAATACTGCCAGGATAGGGGCCCAGCCCAACAACAGTCTGCTTTGGGGTCCCTCACTGGGCCAGGGTTCACCTTCCCAAATGCCATGTACTCACACTGCTCTCCACCTCCCCCGCCCCCATGGTCCCCGTGGCCCCCCTATCCCTTAGGCCCTTCCTCCTCTCCGGACCCCATGCACAAGTAAGTGCCAAGTGCTCCAGGTCCCCAGTCCGTGCTAACAGTAGAGGGACATCCTGCTCCGTCGCATGGCCTCGCTGATCAGGTAGGCGGGGCTCAGCTCGGGCTCTTCAGTCATGACGGCGATGTTCTGCCACTCGCCCGTCTGGCTGGACCTCTTGATGGTGTCCACCACGCACAGGGCGTACAGGCAGTCGTCAAAGGTGGCGGCCATGGTGAGGGGCCGCCCGTCCCACGTGCGCCGGTCGTCCTGGTCCTGGAAGGCCTGGCGCACGGCCTGCATCATCTTGATGGTGCCGCGCAGGTAGGGCGAGGGGATGTCGCTGAAGGCCTTCTCGGGCAGCAGGGAGTTGCTCACGGGCGTGGCGTCCTGCAGCAGCAGCTCCTGCTCCGGGGCGCTGTTGCGCTGCCCAAACAGGTCGGTGCCCACGGCCAGCAGGCGCCCGGCCGAGCCTACCACGGTCACATCCTGCTTGAACTCGCCGGGCACGTTGAAGTTGAGAGTGACGGTGCAGCACACCCCGGCCTCCAGCACCATCTGGAAGGTGCAGAAGTCGTCGCTGGTGATCTGGCGGATGCCCTTGATGTGGTCCGTCTGCTTGACGAAGGTCTTGAGCAGCCCGTGCACCTTGACGGCCTTCTGGCCGGTGAGGAAGGTGAGCAGGTCGATGATGTAGGTGCCCACCGAGTGCAGGCCGCCGCCACCCATCAGGTCATCACAGCTCCAGTTGTACTTCTTGCCCAGCAGGCTGCCGCCGTGCACCTGCACCTCGCACACCAGCAGCTCGCCCACGTAACCCTCTTCGATCAGCTGCTTCATGCGCACGAAGGCCGGCAGGAAGCGCAGCACGTTCCCCATGATGCTCATGAGCTTGGGGTAGTAGTGGGCGGCAGACATCATGCGGAAGGCGTCCAGAGGCGTGGCCGTGCGGTCGCAGATGACGTTCTTGCCGATGCCTGCGGGCGGGAGGAAAACAGCAGATCAGCGTGTGGCCTGCAGGGGGCGCTGTGGCCCCCAGAGCGGGAGCCACGCCGAGCGGGAGGAGATCCCTGGAGCGGTTCTTAAAGTCATTCATGACACCTCTTATTTATCCAGAAATTAAGCATTCTATATATTTCCACATTGCTTTAAATATTTAAGTGGAATTACTTAATTTTAATATCGAACTATTGATACATTTAAATATCAAGGTTTATTTTAATATACTTAAGTAGCCTGTATTTAGGAATATTTAAAAATATTTGCCAGAATAGTATAAAATGCTTCATTTGTTATTTTATTTATATAAATCTATAGCTTTTATATAGAAATAGATTTTGCTTTTATACTATTTAAATATAAAATCGTTGTATTAAAGTATACAATATAATTTTTTACATGTAATATAAAATATATTTTGTTAAAATTATCTTATATATAAAATGTTTTGTTTTATTTTATATGTAAAATATAATTTTTATTTTAAAAATATTCTTATTAAAAATATCATATATAGAGAAGAGAATAATGTCTGTATCTGGACAGAACCAGAATACATAAGCTTAACTGTTAGCCAAGGCGAGTCTAAGTGTGAGGAAGAATTTTTTAATGATAGCCTTTGAAGATCTAAGCTTTTGGTGCCTCTCCCCATCTCCCCCTCACCTCCCAGGATTGTGTTTTGAGTGTTATCTTACTGGTTTATTTTGCATTTTGGATTAGGGCTGGCAGTGGTCACAGATGTGATTGTTTAATGTTTTTCTCTTCCCATAAAGAGCAGATATTTCTTACATCGAGGGGTGGGCAGTGCCTGGTTCCTCCCCCACCCCCATCTGCCTCAGGGTGGGGTTTGCTGCTTTTGGCCAGTGGAGCTTAGGCCAAAAAGAATTAGTCTCATGTGATGACTGTAATGGTGTATAAATTACAGGGAGACAAAATGCCTCTCAGAGCCCCTTAGGAGACTAAGTGGTTCTGGGTCTAGAGAAAACAAAGGATCAAAGGAAAGGAGAGTGACAAGGAATGAGAAAGGGATTTATTTCATAGGAGCCAAGAGTGTCAGGGAAGAAGAAAAACAACTCAGCTGGACCTGGAGAAACAGCCAACTCGAACTCAAAAAAAAAGAAAGAAAGAAAGAAAAAGATTATACAGAGTCGTTAGCAAGCCACATAAAGAGGATGCTAGGTGAAGACTTGGGCAGCTCCTGAGTCAGGAGTGTTCCTGCCTGGGGCAGGCCTCTGTGGTCCAGCCCAGCCACAGACAAGAGAGAGACCCCAAGCAAAGTGGGTGATGAGATACACACCACCATCCCACTTGTCCTATGGGCACTCAATGGACAAAACCCACAAATTCTTGCAACAAGCTGATCTAAGATGGGGTTCTGTGGAAGTCCTGCCAGGGGGGACACCTGGCCACAGCCGTAGCCCACTATGTCACTCTCATTTTCCCATTGAAAGAGCTAGGCAAACAACGAAGTGGTCAGTGCAGACTGTAGGAAAGAAATACAGATGATGGCTGTCAATTTCCACGTGCACATTTAGTTCTGGCCCTGAGTGAAAGGCCCAGAGCCTACAGAATAACTGTATCTCCCAGCCTTTTCCAAATGGGCAGAGCTGGGCTGGCCCTCCTGATGACTGTGAATGCACAGTAAATAGCTCTTGTAACTCTTAGCAAACAGGTGAGGACTGAGGCTCTAGCAGAGGGATGAGGCAGCCTTCATTTGTATCACCAAAAGTGCCATGCACCTGCATGACATAATGTTCTGACAATATGATCTTGTAGGTATTAGGCTCATATAACACTGGCTCATACTGACAGGAACAGATTTATATGTAAATGGATTGGTAGGTCACTGCAGGGATGGGTGACAGATGGCCAAAACCTGCCTCACACCTGTTGGGTATAAGTCCTAGCCTTTCCTACACCCTACCTCAAAGTCCCCAAATCAGGACCCCTGATTGCCATCTTCTTAGTGTATACCACTGGTCATATTAATGGCACTTAAATATTTTATTTTTTTGTATTATAAAAACTATAAAATAAATAATAAAAGGAGAAAAGAATAAGTAGAGAAAGATAATTCACCTCCCATGTACAAACATCCCAAACAATCATTGAATGGCTAATTCTTTGCAGCTCTGTTGATGAAAAGATTTTGATGAAAGCTCCAGAAAAAATGCAATATGAACATACACATAAAACCCTACTCCATCTTGAAACTCATGCATGGATTCTCCAGGGCTCTGAGGTACAGATATCTCTTTCTTTAGGCTATTTAGGTATGTTGTGGTTCCACCTTGTACAGTAAGTTCCTCAAGGAACTTCCAATTTCTTAAGTCTCCCCATGTCCACAGCACCTAGCAAACACTGTCACCTGGCCCCGCCTCTCTGCCTTCAGCCTTTCACAACATCCATGTTTTACAGACGGGTCTCTGCAACATCTTAACACACAACATCTCTAAAAGTCAAGAGACTTCTAGGAATCTATCATAAAGAAATAATCTAAAATGCAGGCACAGCCTCTTGCCCAAAGATGCTTCTCACTGCATTATTTATTAAAGTGAAAATCTGGGAACAACACAAATGCCCAACAATGGAAGAACGGGCAAATAAACTATAGTCCATCCATACAATAGAATATTGTACAGCCATAGAAAATGATACTCATAAAGACTTTTCAAGGGCAAGCACGATCATTGTGATGTAATGTTAGATGAAAAGGGCTCTATTCATAGGCGTTCTATGATCTCAACTCTCTCTCTAAGAAGACAAAAGAAAAAGAAAACACCTAGAAGGAAATACTTCAAAATGCTTATAGTGGCAAACCCGGATTAATAAGATAATGACTGATTTTTATTTTCTTCGCTAAATTTTTTCATGTTTTCTAAGTTTCTAATTTTATGATCAGAAAAAAAAGTAGTTTTTAGAAAAACCCAAATGAGACAGGAAGATCTTTGAAGAACAGCTCTCACAATGATGGTAAAGGGTCCTCCAAAGTCTAGGGTGGGGTGGCAGGTCCCCACGTTCATGGTCCTGTCCCAGTTCCTGTGTCCCACAGAGCTGGTAGAAACTCCACTGACCCTGAACTTTGTAAGCTTCCAAAGCTCCAGGGACATTGCCACATCTTCTCACTCCAATTGCTCAGGACCTCTTTATGATTCCTGGTGAAAGGTGTGAACTCTTACACACAAAACTCTGCCCACATCCTGAAGCCCATGCACAGATCTCCTCGGGTTCTGAGGTACTGGCATCTCCATCATAGTCAGATAAATTTCTGAAGCCCCTGCGACACATTGTTAAAAGTAAGATAACACTTCCAGTAAGGAATCCAAAAAGGCAGAGCCAACAGACCCTTCACAAATTGGTAAAGTGAAGTTTGTTTTCTCTCTACTCTGGACAGTCTTCCCTTGACTCTGCCTCTCTCTTGGTGGGACTTTTGCAAAGCCCACTCTGGGATCTCCGAGATCCTCAGATTCATTTTCCCAGCTTTCTCCCACCAAAATACACCCTATCAAAATGCCAAGAACCTGAAATGCCAAGGTTCTCAGCACTGCAAAAAGAATCAAGGGTTTAGGCTAAAGGGATACAACTCTAAGTGTAGACTTCTGGTCATCAGACTCTGTGTATGTGTGTGTGTGGGTGCATTAGTGTGGCACACAGCATTCCAATCACCCTTAAAACCACATGCAATGTAAAGGGAACTTGCACTGTCTGAACATACAGTTGGCACACCCCACAATCATGGGCATGTCAGATGGCACTGAATATGTGCTGGGTTTCTCCTGAAGAAAGCAGATGGACATCTGCCCTCCAAATTGCCTCTGTCTGTTAGCCTGGGCTTTCAGCCTGGCTCTCCAGCAAATACCACAGGTCTTTGGTGTCTTCATGATGTTCATCAGTCTTAGCACAATGCCTTTGTGGTCACCCCCAGAGAAGGCACGGAAATGGGCTGTTTAGAGAAAAGCCCTCTCTCTCCATTGAGTACGGGAAATAATAAGCAGGGACAGTCTTGCATCTCTCCCTAAGCATGTGGCTATGACATTTCTTTGACCTGAAGATAAGAAGGTTCTACCAGGGAAACAGAAAACAAAGGTTCAGGGAGAGGCAGAGAGCCCCTTTCTGAGCCCTTAACCAGCCACAGCTGATTCCTAAGGGGAACCCTACAAAGGCCATGAGAGGAAAAACACTGCCCCAGTCACACTCCACACAGCACAGGGAGACGGTTTGTGCTTTCCCCCCGGAGGGACAACTTTACTGAAAGGACAGGAGAGCCATCTCTACCACCCTGCATCCACACGCCTCTCAGAGCTCCACACCAAACACACATGCTTTAGGTTTCAGGTTTATGTCCTCATGGCAAAATGTGTGGTGCCCTCCTTCTAAGGCAAAACATTAAAAACTCTAAGACTTCAATCTCAGAGAAAATCACGCTGCAGAGAGTTAAGCAAAGGAACTTGAAACATATGGACTCCATTTCACTCCAAATAAGCAGGCAGTGCAGAATGCAAGGCAGCAAAAAGAAGTGCCTGAGAACAAGCGTCTCATGTTTTGCCAAGCCCCACACATTTCCCAACTGGGGGCAGAGTTTCAGCAAAGCCCTCTGGTGCTCATGATGGTGGAAGAGGGACAGAGATGCTTTCTGAGCACTCTGGAGCTGTGGCAAATTGTGCTCTCCCTACTGCCTCCTCCAGGGACCATGAGCCAACCTACCACGACTCCAGGCTCAGCTCACTCCACCAAGGGGTATGTCTTGAACCCAGGAATAGATTTCTTGAAATGCTGCCACATTGTCAATGTGGTGCAGTGAGACCAGGGGTGGGTCGCAGAGAACACATTGGGACTGGCCTGGGTCTCCTGGAGGGGTTTTCATCACCCACCTCCACATAGACCCTTTATCCCTTTGCTTGAGGACAAAGAGCTTAAGCTGGGTCTTTTGGGGGCCTTTGAGCTTAAATCAACTTAATTTTTCAAGACAAGAAACCCTCATCACCAAAGAAAGCCAAGCTACCTGTCTGTAAAATGGCAGGACTGATGCCTTCCTGCCTGGGCCATGGACCTGAAGTTGAGGGGCACAACTAGATCGTTGGGAAACTTCGGCAGGGTGAAAGTGCTATACGCAAGACAGTGTCTCTGCTCTTTGTTGGAAGCTTTTAAGTTCAATAATTTCAGAAGGAGTTTCACTAACCTCCTGAGATCCCTCATGGGAAAATGGAAAATTGGCTTCCTCCAAAGCCTGCTGAGTGTGTTCCCTGTAACTGAGCCAAAACATCCATGGCTCTTATCAGGAGTTAGTGCTACAGCTACCAGCAAGGAGTTTCCAACCAAGACACCCTAAGGCCACCCTCAGGCAGCTGCTCCCCTCACTTCCTCCAGGCTCAGGGTCTCCAACCTATGGCCAAATCCACCTCTCATCTCTCTTTAACACCAGGAGAGACCAGGGCTTTTGCGGGGGCTGATACTCCATCCAAATGGTGCCCCTGGGAGCCTGGGCAAAGGGGTCCCCATTGACACCTCTAGGGAAAAACAAGCTCCCTGCTGTCCCACAGAGCAGGTGCCCTTCACTGCCCTTGATCAGGTAGGTCATCCCTGGGTACTGGAGGGTGGCTGCCCCCTGACTACCCAGAGACCAGAGCCATCCCCTAACATAATCAGCCTGGAACTTCAAAACATCCCTCCCTGCCAGATCATTTCCAATTACACACTTCTTATCTAATCAGGGTGGAAATCTTTGAGGCTAGTGCTACTTTCCCACTGGTTCCTCCCAATCATTCTACTTGTGTTGACAGCCCCTAATCTTTTGGAAGCCAAAAACGGATGCTGTTCCTACATGCTGGCTTGCAGCTTTACCACCGGATTGGCACAGCCCCTGAAAGAAGTCCCTTCAGATACAGCTTCCTGTTTTCTCCTTTTGTCACAGAAGGTAGAGAGGGCTTTCTGTGCAATTCCAGTATCCCTCACTGTTTTCATTTATACTCTGTTCCTTCAACCTTTCTGTGCCTGGCACTGGACCAAAAATCAGGTAAGAAAGTTGAATAGGAGTTCTCAGTCTAGTGGAGGGGACCAACCAGGAAATGAGTGATTACAGAGATGCAGATGTAGAGAGGGGCAAACAATGAGAGCAGGAAGGAGGGGATGCCCAACTGATTTGGGCAAGGGGGAAAGCTCGGCTGGAGAGGGGACATTTGAGCAGGATTCTGAAGCATGAGTAGGAGTTTGCCTATTCATCATTCAGAAGTCTGGGTCCTGTTTAGAAAATGGTCTAAAACAAATATGTTTAATCTGGAATCTGAGAAACTGCTAAAACTGTACTGATTACAAAAATTGTGTATGTATATCCTGATGTGCAAATTTCTGAGGGAGAGGTTAGAGTGAAGGGGGAAAAAAAGGCAGGTCAAAGATAAATTTCTGGTCTTAACAGAACTCAATAAGAGCATATGAACAGACAGAGCTACTTACAAGCACTCCCCCTCTGCACCCTGAGACACAGGACATTTATTTGGTCAGTTTCATCCTCTTACGGCAACACTCCGTTGACTCTAGCTCTGACTCTTTCTTCCTTTATTTTTCCTTCTCCTAATCTCCCCCTCTCTTCCCCCAACACAAACACACACTTTTTTTTTCAGTTGAGAACATGCAAGAGAAGTGTCAGGATCAGCAGGGATGACTTGTATAAAACCCACTCTGCCCTCTGACCCTTTCTCCATATACATGGAGAGACAGCCCCTCTGGAAAGATTAAATCCCTGATCTTCAATCCCCTGTAGAGGATTCTTAAAGCAAATGTACTTCACAGGGCCTGGTTTTCCAAAGCCCTGCAGTTTCAAATATTGACCTTGCAAAGGACAGGAAATTTTCCTCAGGCTATAAAGTCTGTGGTGTAAGATAAAGAATTCTAACACAACAAGGTTGCTGGCTCAAGGACAGACTAGTTACTGATTGATATGTAAAGACACTGGAAAATTGCCTTAAGAAGGAAAGTTTGCTAAGATCAAGCTTTTGTTAGTGGATCACTTAATTGTCTAATGGAATGTCATCTGACTTGCTTCACTGAAAGTTACCAGCCTATATTGTTAAACTATAACCCCACCTATGTTCTCTTCCTGTAACTTCCTGGTCTGGAAAATAAATGCAGGAAGAGAACCCCAATTTGGGGTTAATTTCCCAAGGAAGGGATGCCTCTCGCTTGAGGGTTCTGGGGAAGTTAACCACTTCGAGGCTTCTTACTGCTCAGAAGAGAAGGGCTTTGAGTAATCCTTTGTGGCTCTGTCACCCAGGGAAAGTGGGGTGACAAAGCTGTGGGAGGCAAAGCAACAATCTCCATGAGAGTTCCTGACATAAATACAACTTCCCAGCTCAAAGGACTAGTCTGATCTCTACCTGATGATAATGACACAATTTAAAATAGCAACTACCACCATTTATTGAGCACTTACTTTGTGCTAGAGGAGGCTGAGTGTTTTACACACATTTCAACTTTTTAGTTTACACAGCCCCATGAGACAGGTACTGATACTGTCCCCACCTTACAGATGTGGAAACTGAGCCTCTCAGAGAGTAAGCAACTTGCCCCTAGTTCCACAACTCAATCAGCAGTAGAGTTGGGATTTGAACCCAGTTGTCTGGCTTCAGCACCAGCTTGGTCTTAACTTCAGGACTCTCACTGCCTTCTGACTACCCTTGTCCTAAGGTAGGCTGGGTTCTTCTTTGTACCTATGTCACCCAGAGGTGCCTGCTCCCATTCTCATTGACTACACATGTGCAATGTCTATAGTGCACAGCACCAAAGGAGAGCTGGGAGAGACTCAAAAACTGTAGTGAGCATGAGAAACCAGGCTGGTAGGGAGTGGGGGTTCAGCTGGGTGACATGCAAAGTCCCAGAGCAACTTGATTAAGTTCCCATCCTAATTTCAAACGTGAGATGAAAATGGGTCGGGGTGACCCATATTCAACTCCTTTGTCAAGGCCCTCAATGCCATCAGTGGGCTCTGAATGAGGGTCACAACCAAAGAAAGGAAGTCAGTGTGGCTGGTGATGACAGAACTTGATATTGAACTGAATTAGATGTTCAAGTGCTTTTCCGCATCCAATGCACACTTAAGGCCAGCCCCCATCCCACCAACCTCTTTATGGACCTCTCCCATGACTTGAGCCTATGGTCTGAGCCCTCCTTTTGCACAGGAACCTCTATCCGTGCTTGAATGTTCTGAGATTGCTTCATGTGTGTTAGCAGCATCTAATGATGGAGTCTGTCACATCCCTAATGGAGAGCTCTCTTGAAACACTTTCCAATTCCGATTTCTTTATTGGTAAATCCCATACATCTCCATCACTGTAGCTTATATGTGAGGTTAGAGTTGAGAATGAAGGTAGGAAATTGGGAAGTCACTAGGCAGCTCCTTCCAGCCTGGGCATTCCCCAGAAGAGGAAAGAAAAGCTTTCTTCTTCCAGCCCACGGGAGACTTAGTAGAGGTTTAGAAACAGTAGGTAGGTGTGCAGGAGCCAGAGACCTCCCACGTTAGTGGCCAATCCCAGATGGGTAGGCCTGGGACAGCCCTTCCTGCATGTAGGTGGCACATATAGCCCAAGTGTGAGGGGACAGGGAGGTGGTTAGGGGGCCCATGAGAGAACAGAGGCCTGGGGGTGGATGGTGACAGGGGCAATAGTGGTCAGGGACTTGGGGACAGAGAAAAATGGCCAGGGCTGTGAACTCCAGCTGTTGAGTCTTGCTATGTTGGTGCCAAATAACCAAATGACAACCAGTATACCTCAGGGGTCACTATTCTGGGAGCAGCCTGGAACAGCCACTTGAGCATGTACCACCATCCCACACCTGGACAAGCCAGGATCCAGAGGGCACCACCTGGATCCAAGGGCCATAGCCAGAGTCACATAAGCCACACTTTGCCCATAGAAATAGCCCCCTTCAAGAGTGGAGGGGGACAAATGTCAGAAGGCTGAAGCACCTCACTGCAGAGTCATGTGAAAGAGACTGAGTTACTTAAGGGGAAAATGATTGGGTTGGGTGGGATTACTGGACTGGACCACAACTCCATTCCCTGCCCACTCACCAAGCCTAGGGTGGTGGTCAGCTTGGCTGCTGAGAAGTGAAGAAACTGACACTTCCTCTCCCTTAGTGTGAATTCCCATCACATACCCAAAAGAGGGGGAGCCTCGTATTATCTCCCAAAGTCCCCACATAGTCCCCAACAAAACCTCAGTACCTAATTGTTGATCGCAAGTCAATGTTTTCAAGAGAAACACTATCTTCAGTATGTGTATAGTATGAAAGACAACAGACTTTAGGCAACATCTAAAAAATGAAATGTAGGAGACTCTCTATTCAAGGGGGGTTATGCTTTAGTGAAGGGATTTCAAGTCTATTTACCCAATAAATGTGTTTTTTAAAAACCAGGATATTTCACACAGTCTAAGATTTTGGCATCTCTTTAAAAATGGAAAGATCCAGAAACACTAGGTTTGTTCCACAAAGCCTCCTGCATGACAACGATCAGCTGGCACGTGCATCTCCAGTGCACCACAGTCTCCACCAGTCCCTATTCTATCACTGTATTAGTTTTCTATTGTCACCAGGACAACCTGCCACACACTTAGCAGATTAAAAACAACACCCATTTAATATCTTTCAGTTCTCTAGATAAGTCCAGGTGGGCTCCTCTGGGTCCCTGATTAGGGCTTCACAAAGCCACTCTGGGGAAGAATCCGCTTGCAAGCTCATTCAGGTTGTTGGCTGAATTCAGTTCCCTGTGGCTGTAGGACTGTGGTCCCTATTTCCTTGCAGGCTGTCCAGCTTTTACGGGCACCCACATTGCTCACCATGTGCCCCTCTATCTTCCAGCCAGCAGCAGCATGTGGAAGTCAAATCCTTCTCACACTTGGGATCTCTCTGACTTCTTCTTTTGCTATCAGCTAGAGAGAACTTTCTGCCTTTAAAGAGCTCCTATGATTAGATTAAGGCTCACCCAGATGATCTCCTTTTCACCATAGAATTAATCTCAAGAGTCACACCAGGGGGCAAAGGTCATCTCAGAATTCTGCCCACAGCAATTACTCCAGTGCAGTCCACTCATTTGCCTTACTTGTCTGTGAGCCCTGGAAACCCCCACAAAGAGGAAGAGTCTCATGCACTCTCCCAACAGAAAGTGCCTCAGACATGTCCACACTCATTTCAAACCTCCCTTTGTGTCTATGTTCTTTTAGCAGTTTTTATTCCATTAAAAAGAAAGACTCAGTGAGGTACTCTAGGGTTTTTCAAACCTATTATTAGTGTCCTTGTTACCAAGGAGATGGTGTCCCCAGCTCCAGGCTCTCTGTAGGCAGTAGGACCAGGAACAGGTGCAGGGCAGGGCAGAAGCCCCAGTCTCTGGGGGCAGGAAGGAAGAGGAGCTACAGTTGTTACGTGTCCAGTAGGTCTCAGGGGTCCACCATTACCCCATTTGTACAGAATGGGGAACTGAGGTTTAGGGGTTATGATTGCCCAAGATCGGAGATTCATGCAGGTCCAGGCTGCACATTCAGTCCCGTGATCCTAAAGTCCTTCATCTCCACTCCGAGACCTAGTGGATCTAGAGAATTGCTACAAGTGGAAGGTGGGTGCAGGATGAAGTGACTGAGCCTCAGAGCTACCAGGTGGGTTAGCAAAGGCAGCCCCAACCCCGCAGGGGGCCCCCAGGAGCCCAGCATTGTGTTGAGAAGTGATTTGGGACAGCAATGGAGGGAGGGCAGAGGCTAGAGCTTGCAGAGGAAGAGCTGGAAAGCAGGATGGTTGTTTTCTTTGAAGGCAGACGTCTAGTTGGTACATGTTTGTGGCAGTGAATGGGCCAGAGCAATGGAAAGATTATTATCAGGAAGGAGAGAGGCTGGAAAAACCAGCCATTGTGGTGATGGGGTTCCCACAGCAGAACAAAGGAAGGCCTGCAAGGGCTCCAGCCTTCCTCAAGCGGGCACCGTCATCTCGGCCGAAACTGAGCAGCAGTGCGTTTGCCACACCCTTCCCTTCTCTGAAAGCAGGGAGCCCTCGCAGGCCACAGGGCCACACTGCCACCTCAGGGTGGCCCAAACCTGTCCAAGAAAGGACAACAGCCTAATGCTCCATGCTTCCTCACCAAGAAACAAACAGTGGATCCTCACACCCCAGCCAGAAGAGGGGGAAACAACAACCAGCCGTGAGAACCTGTTTGCTTTCCAATCTTCAATCCAAACAAGCAGTGTGACCAAACCACAGTGATAACCCCTCCCACAGCCAGGAGGCAAACTGGGGCCAGGGCTCTCCCTGCAGCAGGTGGTGCTAATTACTAACATCCCACTGCTCAGAGCACTTTCACCTACGCATCCCTCTGCTGCAAACCAAGTCTGTGACCAGGCTGGGGAGAGTCAGGGAGGTGCTGATGGCTAGAAGCTACAGTAAAATCACTGGGTGTAATGGAGATTTGTAATTTGGGGAGGCTGCCCAGCTCCTGAATATTCTTGCTGAGCTTGGGAAAGTCCCCACTGAGAGTCTTGGTAGAAGCCCAGCCAGTGGCTTGCTTTCCCAGCAGTCTTTGCAGCAGAGGCAAGGGCCTCACCTGGGCCTGGCACACGAGGATGGGGACAGGTGGAGATCCATGCTGGCAGTGTGGGTGGCAACATCTAGCTCCTAGGGCTGTGGTGGCCATGCTGCAATGATGGCTTCTATCACCCAGTGCCAGCACTTTTGCAAGTAACCAAGTCCGTTCACGCCAGGTGGGTTCCCTGGTATGATTTGGACTGTGGTTCCAGCTGCCAAGCCTTTCTCTGTCCCTCTTGTTTTCCGAGCCTACTCACTCAGCCTCCTGTATATTTCTGTGAGAAACTAATGTCCTTCCAAAAAGTTCCATTCTGCTAAAATCAGCCAGGTAGTTTCTATCATTAGCAATTAAAATGCTTCTCGAGTATAGAGGTTTCCAAGCTTTCTAGACCCCTTTCTGAAAAGATCGATTTGGGCACGGAGGAACCTCAGAGTGCCTAATAATAAAGCAGCCCAAGATCCAGCATGATTTATTGGAAAGGGAAATGGAATAAAGTCAAGGGACATAGATTGAAATTCTGACTCTGGCATTTGCAAACTGTGTGACCTGAGCCAATCCACATGGAGGAAGCTCAGTTCTCTTGTTTAAAATTGGAAATTGGGATTTGTAACAATACATATGCTAGTAATATTGATTTGATTTGATCAACATATCTCAATGTTGAACCCCAAAAATATGTATAATCAATTTTGATTCAATAAAAATTAAAAAATATATAAATAATAAATGAATAAATTGGAAATTGGAATAATAATACCTGCTTCAAAAGGCTGCTTTCAGGATGAAATGATGTATAGCATGAAAAGTATTCAGAAGTGCCTGCTGAAGTCAATAACAGAGCCAAATAAAAACCGCACAGGTCAGCTCTTAGAGGTACAAGAATTCAAAGCAAGTCAGTAAGTACATGGCAGCACAGGGGGTGGAGAAGGTGCAGACTCAAAATAAGGAGGTCTGGCTTGGCCACTGATTCCACGTGCAAACCGGGGCTGATATCTGGCCCTGCCAGCTTTGTAAGACTGCTGAGAGTCTAGAACTAGTAGTATACAAGAAAGCATGCTGGAAGAAATACGCCTATTATAAGAACCAAGTGATTGCTGAGATGCAGTAGCAAATAAAACCAAAAAACAAACCTACTGCAGCGCTCCTGGCCAGGGATCCTTGGGCTGAATACTAGATGTTCTCATTAATGAGAACAGAATGCAGACCTGTAGCCACTGGCTCTGCCCAGATGAGTACCTCAACGTGGTGCTGGTGGGAGCATCTAGTGGATGTCAAGTTTACTCCATGCCACGTGTGCCCTGGCAGAGACTTGTTGGTACTGCACTGTTTGGGGTGGCCACAGGGAGGCAAGTCTGGGCAAATGTTGAGTTAATGCTGCCTGAACATTTAGCTGAGCACCTTATTAGCTGCTCTCAGTAAATGATTAAAGCTCAGCTAGCCATGGGAGGCTGCAGATTAAGACCCCTCTTTCCAAATCACAAAACCTCACCCTTGGCTTACAGCTGATATTTTAATAGGACTGAGCTACTGTCCTCACTGGGCTGAGAATCACTGGGAAACTACATCCTGCAAGCAGAGCTCAGAACCTAAGAAACAGGCAAGACTTGGGAGTGGGGTGAGAGGGGATGTTTACCAAATACTTGGCGTAAGAGGTGCAGGATTCCCTCCTGCAGAAACCATATTTCTTCCTTTCTAAGTCCTCTCCTCTTAAAGGGACAGTGATTAATTTTTCCCTGCAGGACCAGATGACAACAACCTGTACCCAGTGAGATGAAAGTTTCAGCAAGCCCAGCCATCCAAGGCTGAAAGGCTGAAAAAACTGCTCACTGGGGCAGAGACCAGTCATAATGCCCCCAGTGGTGGCAAGGGTGCACCCAGGTGCTTTGTTTTCTTTTGCAACAATTTGCAAACAATGCAGACTGTTTTTAAAGGAAGAAACCTAGTTGGCAGGGAATTAAAGAACACTGGGTACAACTGGGTCTGTGTTAGCCCAAGCAACCCTCATTCAAAATCTGAAAAGCTGAAAGCCCACAGCCTGCTCGGTAATGTCAGGTAGCAGCAGCTCCATTTTACAGATGAGAAAACGGGCTAAGAACGAGTTAAGTTTTTATACTTTCTCTTCCTCATCATACCATCAGGCTCTAGAAGAGGTTGGGATACAGGCAATAGAGGCGCTAGCCCCTGGGAAGAGAGTCCCAACAGGGCTGTAATGGTTCCCTTCACATCCTGAGGATGCTTGCGTATGGAAGGGACTCTCACTGACTCCTAGGAAAGGGCTCTGCATAGGCCCCACGCTGGGTTAGGTTTGGCCTCAGGCTGCTGGACAGTCACTCATCAGACTTGCATAGTACTGTGTTGATTGTGTGGGGAGATGTCCAGATGTCTTAGGCACAGCAGATGCCCCAAAGGTGTGCCGGATATAGAGAGCAAGGGTAGAGGCCCAGGCCTGAAGTGCTTTGTTCTCCACTGGGGAGCGGGTGTCGACAGGTGGCTTATCCCCTTCCCTTCTCCACCTCAGCCCTCACCCTATTCTCACTAACACCTTCTCCTGAGAAAGGCTTGTCATGCCCAATCACACTAAAGTCTAAATGCCCACCCCAGAGTAAAAACAATATAAACAACTCACACTTACTGATGCACTTACTACCACCAAGCACCAGGCAAAGTGCTTGGCATGAATCATCTCACCAAATCCACCCAATACCTGAACAGATGATTCACATTCCCATTCGTACACCAAGAAGCCTCAAGAGTCAATGCCCAAACTCACACCGCAGGAAGTGGTCAAACCAGGATTCAAACCCACATAATCTGGCTGCACTTATCAGCACTCCTCTTGACTACAATAGACTGCAATATTAATGCAATTTGGCAGGCGGTAAAATATGACTGTAAAGGAGTCAAGTTGTAATTATGGATTTTCATGTAACCGTTCAACCCCACAAACATTTATTAAAAAACCACTGGGGAAGAAATGGGTGGGGTTCCCAGGTCTCCTCTGGGTCTTGTATTTTCCACTTCTAATTTCTGTACTTTTGAACCATGGTTTCTAACCCAAATGCTTCAGCACCCAAGGTGTCCAGGGGTCCCATGGCAAACTCACAGGGGCACTGCAGTGTCTTTTACATTTTGGGGGGGAACACTGTGATCCTGGACATCTGTTGATACTGCAGAAACTACTAACTCAAGGAAATTCATGGTTCCAATACTGGGTTACACCACATCCCTTTCAGTGATAGCTTGTGTCTGTGAAGCTGGGTTTTTGGTAATTGCTGTCATTAGAACAAACACACACACACCAGGCAAAAATCAGGTGGGACAGAAATGAGGATGGAGGTATTCTGATTCCAAGTCTGAGCAGTTGCACAGTGCCCAACAGGCACATACATCCCATTGTTAAAATAATGCATTGAGAAGCCATTTGGCTGAGATGGCTCCAGCACTTTGGGGTCTCCTGTAAGCAAACCAAACCCCAACTCAATGTAAACAGTAAAACAAAACTTAAGCTTAACCAATCAGAGACCACCAATAAACCTCTAACTAGAGACTTTCCACTTTAACCAATCAAATATTTTCTTTGACTCGCTTCCGTGAACACCTTATAAAAGTTTTGCTCTCACACCCCGTGGGTCTGAGCCACTTGCAGTCTGGTGAGGCTGATCCATGGATTGCTGAATGCTCAAATAAACTCTTTAAAATGTTCATGTGCCTGAGTGTATCTTTTAACACCGTTATAAGTAATTGTGATTATTTAAGAAGGAAACACAAATATTACTACTCTTTCAATTTATGTGGGGTTTTTTTGTTTGCTTGTTTTGGGGTTTTTTTTTTTAAAGATGACGGGTAAGAGGATCCTAACCCTTGACTTGGTGTTGTCAGCACCACGCTCTCCCAAGTGAGCCACGGGCCAGCCCTCTGTTTTTTTTCAAGCACCTGCTAAGTTGTTGGGACACAAATACTTATCGTTATTTAAACCTAATTACTTACTAGATGGAATTGCTAGGTCTTTCTTTTGGCCTAGGAGCACACTTAAAAAAATTTACTGAGACACGAACTAAGGGCACTGTGAATGAAAAATGTTTGGGAACCTCTGTTCTAGAATGTTCTGTGGCCCACCCCCTTTTCCAACCAAAATTGAAAGGTCTTTAAAGGCAGGAGGCATTTAGTACTGTCAATATTTTGGTTTTCCCTCAGCATAATTCTTGGCCTGCTGTAGAGACGTTTTAGTACTTATTGACAGTTTCCAATAAAAGTCTAAACCTGGCCATGAGAAGGCCTTAAAGATTCACAGAGGCCCTGTGAGGTGCATGATTATGGAAGGCCACTGACACTACATCCCACAGATGGGGAGTCAGAGATGTGTACAGTAGCTGTTTGACCTTGAGAATAAATACAATTTTCTGAGCTCTCTGTTGCAAAGTAAAATAATCAAATGCCTCTTAAATGGTTTTTGAATACAAATGAAGATAAAGAATTTAGGTATCAATCAGTTTAAACTCCTCGGGAATTAGGAGACTTCTTTGCCCATGAGGTTGAGGTTCCTGTTTTATCTAAGGTTGAATCTACTATCATTTCATTGATCTAGACTGTTCTTTCCAGTCTCAAAAGGCAGGCCCACACCTCCAGGAAGAAAGGGCCCTCAGGACACAAGGGAGTTTCAGAGCTCATTGGTGGCAGCAGAGTTCAAGTTCCAGCCCCTGGAGTATCTCACATCTGGGCCCCTCCAACAGGAGTTATAGGGCTGTCTTCTGCACCTGCTGACTGAACAGGAGAGTGCTGATAACCTGGTTGCTCAGCAACCACTGCAGCCTGATGCCAGGGCAGAGCAGAGGAGGTGTGTGTCAGGTGTGAGGTTGAGGGTGCCAGTTTTCTGTGTGGGGACCTCAAGCTAGGACAGGCGGAAGAGACTCTACATAGGCACCTGCTCCCATGGGGCTTTAGTAAATTGTAGACGATATCAGAAGTGCCATTGGAAACCATGTGAAACAGTTCGTGGAACTGTTGTCCAAAATCGGCAAGTGGTGCTAGTGGGAACTTCCCTTAAAGGACCAACCAATCTGCAGTGAGAAATGGTTGCTGTAAGATAGAAATTTCGGGTCTAAAGAGAACTCATCCTGCATTTCTGCTCGGAGAGGGAAGGAAATCATGCGAAGTATTTTTCTGCTTTCTCAGTACAAGATGAGCCAGTCATCAAGTGTTTTATAAGTAGAACTGGCCGAATTGTTCTACTGGCCCATCGAACAACCGAGTGCCTTTTGTATGCAGGTTAATTTCTGTTTGGGAGATAAAAAGAAATGTAAATATGAAATATGCTAGTGTAGGTGAGGTATCGGTAAAGCACAGAACCTAAAACAAAGGCGCCCACCCTCTTCAAGAGCTTAAATCCTAAAGAAAGTACTCTGTGAAAGTTAAAGCACTTATAGAGCAGAATAACAATAACAATTTATAAGAATAAAGCCACTAACTATCCCCCCATCCTCTCTTTGCTCCACAGAAAAAGTACTCAGGTCTATGCAGGTCATTGCTCCTTTAGATTTCTTTTCACACTCTCTTTCCCTCAACACCAGCTTCTAATATTCCGTACTCTTATCCCATCAGTTGCCTTAGGCCAGTGAGTTTGGACCATTACTCTAATTTTTTCAAACAACAGCTTCAGCAGTGTTCATGGTCCACTGTTTTCCTTTTATTCCCACACCCTAAATAAAGGATCATGACGTTGAATGTGCCAGAGAGCCTTCTGTCTGTCAGGCCCAAATCCTCCTTCTCATACATAGGCAAGCAAACCTGCAGCACGTTTGCACTGGACACAGGCCTGTGAATCAGCAGTTCTAAAGCTACTTCCTGGAAAGCTGACACTAGGTAACACCTGGCCTGACTGCAGAGCAATCTTGCCCACCTTGAGGGACATGCGCTGTCCCCCACCAGCCAGAGTCAGCAGAAGCGTCATTCACCTGGGCAGGTGAGCAGGCTGGGGCTGGGGCCAGACTGGCTCTTATCAGCCATCATCTGCTCCCCCACCAGTGAGCACCAGCTCCCCACAGAGTGAATCTCCCAAACACACCTTGTTCTGCTGCTCTTCCTGGTGGGTTCCAACAGGCAATGTTCACCTCTGCACACACCTGACTACTGTTCAGTAATCAGTACATGTGGGCATCAGGCAGATGACAGGTCAAGACTTCATGTGGACCCCTGTTCCCATGTCCCAGTTCCAACTCTGCCACTATCTGTGTGCCTTGAGCTCCATTTTCTCATCTGCAAAGTGAGGGGATGGGGCTACAGCAGCTGTCCCAAAGTGCTCCTGAGGAACACTGGTCTTACAAGGTGTTCATTGCTGTGCCATCCATAGAAAACAGATTCTAGGGTCAGGAAGTTTGGAAAGTGCGTGCTAAAAATGTTAAAAAGTTTCAATTCTGTGTTCCATCCCCATTAGCGGCCTTGATCTCATTTCTCACAGTCCCAGGACAGAAGATTAGACCTTCCAATAACCATATTAGACCTGCCAATAACCATCCTCGCCTCCTGTGCTGGGTGTTCCTGTTTTGAAGTTTTCAAAGCAGTTTTAAACACCCAGTTACATAGATGCACACACAAGAAATTGAAGTTGCAAGCACCCTCTCCATAATGAAAAGTTTTCTCTAATCTAGTACTTCTCTGAGCCATTAATCTTTACATGAATCTCCCCGGAGTCAACAACACCAAGCAATGACCAAATTATCTGACCACTCCCTCTTACAGTAAAGAGAATGTTGGTGAGAACTTTGGAGAAAAGAAGGGCATAGAGTGTTTGGCCTAGATGTTCTATAGGGTTCCTCCAAGTGTAACATTCCGTGATTCGTATACTCCAAACAATGTCTTGCTAACTAAATGGCCAATTTGCATTTATTTGGGGGTCATGGAAGCAGAGAAGAGACAGAAGGCCTGAGGGGCTCTGCTGCTAGTCACAGCTGTCTATGGTACCACCAGCTGGCCCTCCACGCAGCCTCAAGAGAGGAGAGCATGTGAGCAGTTCTAGAAGCTACAGTTCAGGGAAGGCGGGGGATGTGAAATCACTTAAAAACAAGTTGGGGAGCACGTGTTACCCACCCCCACCACAAACACATCTTAAAGTTGAATGAGTTGAAGTGAAGGCGTGGTAAGCCACTCAGAAAAAATCTCAGCACCTGGACATGCAAACAGCTCATTCCAAATTCAGATGAAGGTCCTTTGCCAGCTGCTGATATGCAATTAATTTTCTATAGGTTCCTACTGTGTCAATACTATATCTTTAAAAGATATCTAACACCCCTTTCCAATCTATCTGACTATTAATCTTTTTCAAACACACACACATCCCTCCTGTTTAGAAACTTATTCTGTGCCATTGCCCAGCACATGGCATTTGGGACTTTCCCAGGTTGACCATGATTTACTCTCCAAAAGGACCTCTCTGCTCAGTCCTCAAGTTCAAACAGGTTCAGCCTTCCCGTGTACATTGCCACCTTCATACCTTCACTCCCTGCCTCTCCAGCCCCCACTGTGTCACCCCTCTCCAAGGTTCAACATAAGTCCCACCTCCCCTGGGACAGCCTCCCTGAAGACTCCAGACCTGCGTTCTCTCTCCTTCTCTATCACTGGCTGCCTGAGCCAGTTAGGCCTTTCTGAGCCTTTATCATATAACATCTGGAATTCTTAGTCATATTTTCCTGTGTAACATTGAAGCCCACAGCCACTTGTGAAGTCTGTGACAGCAAGCAATTTCTCTCAAATCTTCTGGGCTTCCATTTACTTTTGGTTTATATAAAATAGAGAGAATCATAGTATCTAACACAAAAGGTTGTGACAAGGATTACACAAGGCAATGCACATAAGCTACTTAGCAAGGTGCCTGACACAGGAAGTGCTGAACGAATGCTAGCTGTTTCAACCAGATGGTGAAACCCTTTAGAACAATCAGGAACCAAGTCTATTTCTTGATGTCCTCCAACAGCCTAGCACAAGACCATCCTCAATAATGTTTGTTGCTTGAAGTTAACCCAATAAGGGAAGGAAGAAAGAAACCCAAGGAGAAAAAGTTCAAAAAAGACTTAGTTATGGTTTTCAATGATATAAGAGATTATTTCAGAAAGAATGGTAAACGTTAGGTTTTAGGTTTTTTGAAGGCAGAAGGTGGCAAATGGATTTCAATTTCAGAAATCTTGGATGGAACTTCCTGATGGTGCCAAAAAAAGCTGCAGGAGTGAATACTGCCGGGATGCATGTAAGGGAGTCAGACCAAGGGCTGAGTCTGACCTCACAGCTCTACCGCTTATTTGGACAAGTAACTTAACTTCACTAAGCCTCAGTTTTCTCATCTGTAAAATGGGGATAATAAGAGTATCAGCTTCATTGCAGTGTGGTAAGAACCATCTTGAGAATTGTACGAATTCTAATGGGGGTGTTGTTACCAATGGATGTTGTGAAGTTTGTTTCTTTAGAATGGTTACTAAACAGTGACTTTTAGTAGATAGTTGGTGAACTGGCCTGCCCATGATGTAGGGGGGAACTACTTAAGGTACTGAAATTTGTTAGCCCAGGGACCACAGCAGTGGGCACACATCGCTGCTGACCATGTATGTAGCCCACTCCCCTGGCTTTGCTAGAATGGCTTCTTCTGGTTGGGGTGTTATCCCCTGGGTCCTATGTCATAACTCAGTCTTGTCATGGGGGAGAGGAGGTGAGCAAATGTCAGGTGAGTGGATGGGAGCCAAGAAGTCAGGGAGATTTCCAGGGAAGAAAAGAAACAAAAATTCATGACAGGCTTTCTGTATCGTGCCCCTGGCTCGCCATCCTTGTAGAAAGACACCCACGGGCCAGTCCAGAGGGAACTTGCTGCACCACATCAGGGCAGCTGCAGCGGGGCTCTCCCTCTGCGTGGAGCAACAGGGTCCCTCAAAAACATACGCTCTTTTCTCTCTCCTTTCTCGAGTCTGGTGACACCAAAACTTACTGAAGTATTTCTTTTTAATAATTCCAACCAGTGCTTGAGTTTTCAAAAAAAAAAATTGATTCAAACCAACTTTGTTTTGCTTTTTGGTAAGGGAGTTATTATTCATTCAGTTGATTTGGACTCTATAAAACAGTACATTATTTTCCTTGGCCAATTTCTTAAAGAAATAATTTATAGGTGTTTTGCTAGCTAGCTAACTGATATAGAGATAGAGAGGAAGAGAGAGACTGTTTTTTAAAAACTTACCTGTTTTACCTTGTCATTGGTCATACATTATCTTTTTCATGATTTTATATAAATTTTGTATTTCCCATGAGAAAATGAGAATGCTCTTCATGCACGATATGGAAAGTTAGACAAAAAGGGCAAGATGCAGAACAGCGTGAATGGTATACTATCATTGCATAGAAAGAAGAGAATAAGTACATATTTGCTTGTATTTCCTTATGTAAAATATCTCTGGAAGGGACACTGATAACTGGTAACACTGGTTGTCTCTGGCAGAAGAACGGGTGGCTCAGGGAGAAGGATGGGAGAGGGCTTTTCAGAGTATCTGCTTCTGTGGTCTTCCAATTTTGAACCAGGTGACTATATTACCAATTCAAAAATAAATAGACGAAATTAAAATTTGTACTCAAAAAGGAAAAAAATCCTTACAATATTCTTTTGATAGGAAGGGGCCTAAGATTCAGGAGGGAGGGTCAGAAGAGATTAAATGGCCTTCTCCCAAGAGGCCCTGGATCCGCCATAAAGAGCCTATAAATCACCCGATAAAACTCTTCCACCCTTGCCTTGCCTCTGATAGATGAATCTTGTTTTTCCTTTCTTGTAATACAAAAGAGATTCATGAACTAGCCAGAAACTCAGATACTGCAGTGCATGGGCTGCTTGACTTAGAAGTTGCTCAGATGCCAGACCTGCCCCTTCTTAGCCATGTGAACTCAGATAAGGGAGTGAACCTCTCAGGGCTCAGGCTTCCTCATCAGTAAAATGTGAACAGTGATATTCTAATGATCAATTAAAGATAACTTATGTAAAGTGGCCGGCTGCCAGTGCTCACTCATAAATGTTGGCCCCTTCTGCTGGAGATGAGGAGCCACAGGGCGGAGGCTCCAGGAGCTCCCTGGTCTTTGTTCCCACTAAGGAAAACTTCCTTGGCATAAACGCCACAGCCACCTCCACCCCCACCAGAGGTAGTTCCTTGCCATGACCGAGGAAAGTGGAAGATTTTCCCCTGGGAGGTCCCACACGGGCAATCCCAGGTCCAGCTGGAGTTTGTTCACTCAGGAGGATCTGAGCCTGGGATGAGTGGGGGACAGGCAGAAGGAGATGCAGGAATGTTTCCTAGTATGTCACTATCACCTGCCCTTTCCAAACTTGCAGCAGTGGGTTTCAGAATTTAGGAGCCTAAGGAAGAGCATGTATATGTTTACTTTGTTAGTTTTTAATAACCGTATCAGTACCCACGTAACCACCACGCAACATGCAAACTCAGCTGAGAAGCACTATCAGTTCTGCTTCTGTGTAGCTCACTAGAAATCCTCCAAATAATTATAGCCATCATTTATGGAGCACCTACTGTTAGCCAGCCACAGTGCTAGATGCTTTATCTTTGATTTTCCCTACAAAGTTAAATTACTGCCACCTCTCAAGGTAATCGCCACACTGACTGACAGTGAGCTGCACCTGCAGCACCATCACCTACAGGGCAGGCAGTCTCTTCCTAGGAGTTGGTGCCAGAGATCCTGAGTCTCCTGGAATGGTAGGCTGAATGTCAACCTCCTAACCCCCAGAAACTGTGAGTGTTCCCTTAGGTGATGGCAAAAGAGATTTTGTACATGTGATCAAGTTAAGGCTCATGAGATGGGGGAGTCCTGGATTATCCAGGTAGGCCCAATGTAATCACAATGCTCCTTATAAAATGGAGGCAGGAGGTCAGAATGGGTTATAGGAACTGTGTCATGGACGCAAGAGGCTGGAATGATCCAAGAAAGGGGTAACAAGCCAAGATTTATGGGCAGTTTCTAGAAGATGGAAAAGGTAATAAGGGTATGGGTTCTCCCTTGAAGCTTCTAGAAGGAATTCAGCCCTGCTAGCATGTTGAGTTTAGACTTCTCATCTCCTGAACTGTTAAGGGCCTAAATCTTAACTGTTTTAAGCCACTAAATCTGTGACAATTTGTTACAGCAGCAAGAAGAAACCCATACACCTGGAGATGTTTCATGTCAGACAGGAGGACATTTACCCTCCAGGAGGACAGTAGGGACTCCTGAGAGGTGACGATCACCGGTGTTCAGTGATCACTCAAAGACCCACACCTGCAGAGCCACAGAGAGGCCAGGTGCTGGAGAGAGTGCTCAGGGAAAAGACAAGAGCACCCAGGACTGTCACTTAGGGAGCAGGAGCAGACTCCCTGTGGGGCTCCCCAGAAGCCAGCCCTTGAAAGGAAAAGGGACACCAGGCTTCAGCCCTCTTCCCCTCTCCATCTGAGGACAGTGGCCTGCAATGAGAACTTGACCTGCACTGTCACTGCATGGCCTTTCCCTTCCTCTTTTACTTCCAGGCCGTGTATCACCTCTGGGGCAGCTTCTGCCATTCCCTGAAAGGGTGGGAGCCCTGCCTTGTATTATAAAACCCAGAGGCTGGACTGCAGGGGAGATCTGAGGGTCCTACTACTACCTGGCAGCTCAAATATTTGCCTCCATCTGCTTCCACATTAGAAGCCAATGCAAAGCAGGAGAGCAGGGTGGAGAATGGGGAATACATTTGGCCAAATACCGATTCAGTCTTGGGATAGGAGAAGATAGTGGTGTCCTGCAGTGAGTGTGTCAGGAATGACAAACGGCCCACATGGCATCTCCCTGGAACATCCTTTTACTTGGTGATTTGGAGGGGTGGAGGCAAACATCTTTACATTAAACATATTTTATATGAAAATAAACACAAGCACATTTGGAACCAAAGTTTGCATTAATTTTTAAAAGAGGAAATTTCTGATGACAGGCCATGTCCCTAGATACTCCCTCTGTCTCCCAAAGGATGCATTCCCTTTTCTCTGTCCTTAACAAGTATTTCAGAACAAAGTCTGAGAAGCTGGGTTTATGGAGAGTATAAATGGAGGCCTCTGCAGCTGATTTTGACTCCAGGATCTGCCAGCGGCCAGCTGTATCAGGTTGGCTAGTGTATTATGCTATATTTTATGTTATGCACTGTCAGTTACTGCTCTGGGCCTCAGTTTCCTCATCTGCAAAATGGAAATGAGAAATCCGCCCTCATAGGGCTGCTCTGAGAATTAAATGAGATCAAGTACGTACATGCCTTGCACATATTATTCAGTTATTACCATGTTAACAGCATTAACAGACACTTGATTTGGAGCTGTTACAGGCTCACATCCTTACCAAAGCCTGGGCTGGGCTGGGTGGGGATCAGGGAAATGCTTGGACTTATACAAGTCCAGGTGGGACCTCCTTTTCTAGTCTATTCCTTTGAATGTTCCAAATCTTGACTGGGGTGGTTATTTGGGTATATACATTTCTCAGAATTCATCAGATTGTATTCTTACTATCTGCACATTTCACTGTATGTAAATTTACCTCAACAAAAAAATTGTTTCTCAAAAAACTACCCCTCTATAGGCAAAAGCCCATTTTACGTATTTAACCCAGCATGTCCATATCCGTGCACAAATGCAGGGTCAAAGGAGCTCACACTGGGTGTCTAGTTTTGATTAATGAGCTTCTCTGGACTCAGAAAGGAAGTAATTTGGGATCCTGGTGGCTTGGAGGCAGCATGCAGCTCTGTTGACCCATCAGCACCTCACAGCAGCCAGCTCCGCCTACTGGGCTTGCTTCTCAAAGAATGGCAGAAGAGTGACTTCTCTTTCCTGTTAGTCAAGGCTCAGGCTACCAAGAGCAGCACCCCAGAACAGGAGCCAGGGAGGGACTTTGGGGGCCTTGAGGATGTTTCTGAAAGCTCTCTATCAACAAAGATGCCACGAACGCCAGTTGATTCTACTCATTCATTCTGTATCCCTTTTAGCACAAACCATGAGCTAGTTGCAGTAACCCTGGGCATTTAAAAGAGAGGAGCTGGACAACCACTTTGGAAGACAGGCAGATTTTTAATAAAGTAAAACATTATCTACCCGAAAGCCCAGAAATTCCACTCCTAGAAATTTACCAAAGAGAAATGAAAACTTAAGTCTACTCAAAAGACCCAATGTATTTACAATAGTCAAAAACTGGAAACAAGTCAATGTCCCACAACAGCAGAACGGGTGAACAACTTGTAGGGTTTCCGTAAAGTGGGTACTACTGAACAATTAAAATAAATGAACTACTGAGACACGCAACAGTATGGAGAAATCTCAGTCTTCACTTATGCTGAGTGAAATAAGCCAGATGCGAGAGGATACATACTATATGAGTGTATTTATATGAAATTATAAAATAGGCAAAGTAAGCGATCATGACGGGACATACATCTGTGGTTACCCAGGCTGAGGTCGGGGCTGGGTGGATGCAGAACGGACTGCAAGGTCACTCAGGAAACTTTCTGGAATGATGGAAATACTCCATATCTTGAGATTGGGATAGTGTTACACGGGTATAGACATTTATCAAAACTCAGTAAACTGTACCCTTAAAATAGGTGCATTTTATTGAATGTGAATTATACAACGTAAAGAGAGAGGGAGTGAGACAGCCGGTGGTCTGATGTCGCTGATGGGTGTTCCCTTCTGGGGAGGCCAATACATTGTTTCTCTTTCTCCTAAGATCCTCTATATGGAAGCTGAGTTTTAATCTATGAAACCATGGGAATAGTGATTTTTTAAATTTTTTTTTTAAGCAGAGGCCTCTGGCCTCCTGATATATTGGAGAGAGAGTAAAGATTTTATGGATGGTGAAAGCTGGAGAATGGACACAATACAAGCTAATACAGTAAAACAAGCACAATGACCGGGCAGAGATTTACCCAGCACATAATGGCCGTCATATTGGAGGTGGGGAAAAATTAAAATATGTACTTATCAGTTAGTAAATACCCACTGCCCTGAGATTCCTGAATATCTCTCCCCATCACCTGAGAACTTCCCCGGCAGGAGCCACCAAGGTCCTGCTCCAGCTCCAAGGCAGCTTCTGGACTGATAGGTTGGTGCCTGGTCATGCTGGATAAGGAGATATTCTAGACGTCCTCCTCCCTCGACAGAATAATATAAAAGAGTAGTTTACAGGCAGATAGTGATCAAAAGAGCACACATTTGTTCAGAGTGAAGAGCTGCCAATGAAAAAAACATGAAAAACCATGTGAAAACTCTTAGGAATTGTCCCCTGTTTAAGCCCTACTTGGACCCTAATGGCAGGCTCATGTCTCACTTCCAGATCAACATTTTAAATAAAAGTAAGAGGGAAGACTCTTGGAAGACCAGAGAGAAGACCATGTCGGGTAATCGGATGGTGGCACCAGGGGTGGGAGCACGAGAGGCTCTGAATGAGCAAATTCTGTGGGCTGGGGCAGGGGGTAGTCTAGTTCTCCACCCTATTAAAGAATGTGAGCTAAGCGAGAGCCTTCTCCATCACTCTTTATAATAATTGGCCACTGACGCTCAAGTATAGGGGTGGGGATAGAGAATGATGGTGTTCTGTCCAATGTCTTCAGCAAGGTGCTTGGGGAGCCAGCAGCAGCATCACACACTTGTGTAGACCAATGGCCTCACTGCAGGAAAAAATAATTTTGTTTCAAATTTCTTTATATAAAATGAAGTGGGAGGGATCTGAGATCCATTTGATGAGGATGGTCTGACTATAGGTGTTATTAGCCTGCGTGAGGTTACAGACTCGCTGTGCCAGAGTAATGTAAATGTAAACCCTCAAAGCATGAAAAAGAAAAAAGACTGTCAGAAGATGGAGGAGACTTGAAAGATATAATCACCAGGTATATAACACGTGGGCTTGTTTGGATCCTGATTCCAGAAGGTCAACCATGAGAAGGCATTTTACACACAATTAAAGAAATCTTAATCTGGGCTGTATAGTAGTTGACGACAGGAAATTCTTGCTGTCATGGATCCAACAGTGGCAAGGTGGCTAAGAGGAGAGAAGAGGAGAGAAGAGAAAACAACCAGTGCTTATCAGTTAGAGTGGTATTTACAGGTGGAACATCATGTAAGTATTTATGGATGGTGTGACACTATTTACTTTAAAATTTTGCAGGAAAATGAACAATCTGAAAATGAAATTAGGAAGACAAGTCCATTTACAACAGCATCAGAAAGAACAAAATAAGTTTAAGCAGTACAAAATTTGTACTATGAAAACTAAAAAACATTGTTGAAACAAATTAAAGAAGATCTAAATAATTGGAATGATATCCCGTGTTCATGGATCAGAAGACTTAATTTTGTTAGGACAGCAATACTCTCCAAATTCAGTGCAATACCTAACAAAATTTCAGCTGGTTTTTCTGCAGAAATTGACAAGCTGGCCCTAAAATTTGTATGAAAATGCAAGGGACCCAGAATAGCAAAAACAATCATGAAAGAAAACAAAGTAGGAAGACTTATGCTTCATGGTTTCAAAACTTACTACTAAGCTACAGTAATCAAGATGGTGTGGTACTGGCATAAGAATGTACAAATAGATCAATGGAATAGAATTAAGAGTCCAGAAATAAACCCATACTCTTATGGTCAATTGATTTTCAACAAGGGTGCCAAGACAATTCAATGTGGGAAGAATAGTCTTTTCAACAAGTGATGCTGGGACAAATGGACATCCACATGCAAAAGAAAGAAATTGGACCCCTACCTCTCACCATATACAAAAATATACTCAAGATATGGCCACCCTGTGGCTCACTTGGGAGAGTGTGGTGCTGATAACACCAAGGCCAAGGGTTTGGATTCCTATATAGGGATGGCCAGTTAGCTCACTTGAGAGAGCGGGGTGCTCACAACACCAAGTCAAGTGTTAAGATCCCCTTACAAGTCATCTTTATTAAAAAAAAAAAAGTATATATATGTATATATACATATATATGTATGTGTGTGTACACACACACACACACACTCTCTCTCTCAGGATGGATCAAAGGCCTAAATGTAAAAGCTAAGACTATAAAAATTCTAGAAGAAAACACAAGAATAAAACTTTGAGACCTCGGCTTAGGCAAAGCCTTCTCACATATGACACTAAAAGACCAGCAACAACAAGATAAATTGGACTTCATCAAAATAAAAAACTTGTACTTTAAAGGACATCATCAAGAAAGTATAAAACAACCCCCAGAATAGGAGAAAATATTTGCAGAACACATATCTGAGAAGGAAGCTGTATCTGTAATAGGTATATGAATAACTTTCACCATTTAATCATAAAAAGTCAACCCAAATAAAAATTGGGCAAAATATCTGAGTAGACATTTCTCCAAACAAGATATACAAATGGCCAACAAGCATAAGACACTCAACATCATTAGTCATTAGGGAAATGCAAATCAAAACCACAATGAGATGCCATTTTATACCCACTAAGATGACTATAACAGATAAGACAGAAAATAACAAGTGTTAGCATGGATGTAGGGTAATTGGAACCCTCAAATACTGGGGCAGGAAAGCACAATGGTGTAGCTACTTTGTAAAACATTCTGGCAGTTCCTCAAAAAGTTAATCATAGAGTTACCATATGACCCAGCAATTCCACTCCTAGGTATATATCCAAAAGAACTGAAAACGGGCATTCAAAGAAATACTCTTACATAAATGTTCATAGCAGCACTAATCACCATAGCCAAAAGATGCAAACAACCTAAATGTCAATCAAATGATCAATGAACAAAATGTAGTTATCTATATGCAATGAGATATTATTCAGCCATGCAAAGGAATGAAGTACTGATATATGCTACAACATGGATGAACTTTGAAAATATTATGACATGAAAATAGCCTCACAAAGAACACACATTGTATAATTTCATTTATGTGAAATTTCCAGGATGGAAAAATCTATAGAAACAGAAAAATTAGTGGTTTCCTAGGGATGCTGTAGAGGGAGGTTAGGAGAGTGATTGCTAATGGATATATGGTTTCTTTTGGGGGTGATGAAATGTTCTAAAATTGACTGTGGTAATGGTTGTAAAACTTTGTGAATATATGTATGACATTTTTTTGCAGGGAAATAAGTGAGAAGATACAGATAAAACATGAATAGCAAAATGATCAAATGTTTCCATATTTTTAAAAGTTAAAAAAATGCTATAAACAACAACAGTTTAAAATCAAAGTTTAATTTTAAATGAAACCCAGAATAAATTCCTGTCATGTCTAAAATATTGACTATCATTTTGACGCACATAGAAAATGACTGGAAAAGACGTTGCAAGATGTCTTCCAAGATGGGGAACCATTTAAGAGGTCCTGAGGGTAAAAGTCTGATCCAAGCTCAGGCCTTTCTTGTTCTAGAAAGTCACAAAGTCATGAACTCATCAAATAGTAATCTAGTCTAGCCCCTCCTTAAAATTGAGGGAACTTACAGCCAGCTAGCAAGACTACATGACTTGCCCAAGTTTCCTGCCTTTTGCAAGATTCTCGTAAGGATAAAATGAGAAAACATATGATAAAGATGATAAAACTTTATAAATCCTTTGGATTACAAATGTGACATCCAAAATACATGGGCTTGAACCTCAGTTCTGCCACTTTCTTGCTCTGGTCAAGTAGGTCACTTAATTTCCCTGAGCCCCAATGAGAATAAAGATACCACCAGCCTCATAGGGTTGTTATAAGAACTAAATGAGACAACAGTATCCCAGCATTCCCAGAAGAGGAACTCAGTCAATGTGAGTTAAATGTTAACCACATTCCTAGGAAGAGAACATGTAAGTTACACAGTGGAGCCTGCATATATACTTGAGTGCAAAATTTAAAATAATGTCATTTCAAGATTTACAGAGGAAATTCCAATTTACAAAGCCTGCTTTGAATTGTCTGCAATGTGTAATTTCCATGGAATCTGCAGTACAAAACAGTTTGTTTTAAATTGTTGAAGAGCTCAAGAGTAGCAAGTTGGAGTTTTCTGGACCAAATTCTACCATTGCTTATGGGGCACCCAGTGTTTAAAAAAAAACAAATTTAAATGCCTTTACATAAGACACCTCTCCCCAATGCACCACAAGTTCCACCATTCCCTAATGTCTATCATCAAGCCCATCCTCAAGCCCATCCTCACTTTTCATCATTACCTGGTCCCTGAACGGGATGAAGTTTCTAGACTCTATCTCAAATGCTAAGAAATCTCTTTGTTGGTTGTCCAACTTTCCTCTTATAAAAGTTTGGAAAACTTCTTTTCTTCTACAGACGTTTCAAGTTTTGAAAGGTTTTTAAGAGTTCTTTTTACTGTTTTCAATAACTTAAAAAAAATAAAGTTCTACAATATTTTAAAAGATAACATAGACCAGCATTACCCAATAGAAGTATAATGCAAACTGTACATGCAAGCAAACTGTGTAACTCTAAATTTTCTAATAGCTCCATTAAAAAGATAAAAAAGAAACCGGTGAAATTAATTTTAATAACATGTTTCCTTTAATCGAATATATCCAAGATCTTATTTAAATGTAATCAACATAAACACTTGAGGTATTTTACCTTTGTCTTTCAAACCAAGTCTTTGACACCTGGTGTGTATTTTACACTTACAGCACAACTCAATTTGGACTAGCTCAAGTGCTCTGTAGCCACACGTGGCTGGTGGCTCCTGAACCAGACAAGGCAGGTCAAGACAACCAGTGATAAATCATGCATTAAGTAATAAATAAACCTTGAAGGAAAAGGTCAGGCTCCAGGAAGAGAACGTCTACATTAGAAAGTATTTCAATGGCAGTTTCTGGGGCTTTGGTGGTCATGATGGTGGCAAAGGTTACGGTGAACCTTGAAACAGAATGAAACTGAGATCACATTATTCCCATAAAGAGGGGAGGGGGGGAATATTCCGGGCTTCAATTTTTGCTGCTGTTTGTCCTTGTGTATTGGGGAAGGGATAGGGCAGGACTGAAGACAAAGCCAACAAGAAGGCTAGAGATGGAGTTGGGAGGTCACCGTGCCTAATATGAATCTCTGCTTCAAGTCCTAGCCCCAATTCATCGGTGGCCTGAAGGGTCCCAGGAGGAGCCTGGGGATGCTGACAGGGTGTTTCCTGTCACTTCTGCCTCCCCTCCCCAACTTCTGAGGCAGCATTGTCTATCTGCAAAGAACAGGCCTCCCGCCTCTGCTATTCAGGGAATATTATGTTCTCCCAACTGTGATATTTTGGGTCTTTTTGGTAGGAGGCGGGGATGAGCAAGGGGTGGAAAGAACCCACGAATGTTCTCTGAACCAGGAACCGGTTGAGTACAGACATCTGGCCCCAGGATTTTGCTGGCTCCAGGGACGTTACTGTAAACCCACTAACACTAATTGCTTTCGCGTCTGCTCCCATTTCTAGTGGAAATAAAATGCCTCTCTGGCTAATGGAAAATGAAACGCCCGTTTGCTGCTTGTTTACCACATTACGTAAGAGTTCTCTGTACCACACAGCCCCTGCCCCAAACCTTTTGAAGGATGTTTTGTACAAAGCCTAGGAATGCTCCACATGTGCTAGTTAAGAAGGATCCAGAAAGGGCACTTTGCTTCCTGCTAGCACTGCAGAACTGTAGGCTAAACCGATGGGAGGGGAAGGCAGAAAGAAGAGAGGGGTTTGGGGAGAGGAAGAAAGGGAGGAAAAAGAGAAGGAATCCTGCTTATTGTAAATTCCCACTTCCAGGAAGATTTCATATCTCCTTACTTGATATTAAGTACAAAGCTCTAGATTAGCTCCTAGAACCTTAACTTCTGAATTCAGTTTCCCTGACAAACAAGGGGAAATACAGCTCCACCTGAAACTGGGGTTTAAGAAAAGGGACTCTCAACCCATTGGGTTCTTTAGAATGTTTGATATCAGGTCATTGGGAAGTCTTCTTTGACCGTCTTGTTCTAGTGTTACCCCCTGGTTAGCACTTATTGCACAGCATGGTAGCAAGTGCAGAGACCCCTGGCTGTCCCTCCCCTACCCCCAATCAGTTCTCCCCTTTTTCTCTAGCAACAGAACCAATTATTTTTAGTTGGACCCATGGTTGCCAAGAATAAAACTACATTTCCCAGTCTCCCTTGCAATTAAATGTGGTCATTTGACTAAGTTCTGGCCAATAGGATCTGATGTGTAAATTTCCCATGATGCAGTGCTCCATTTCCCCCCTTCCTGTGTGAATGCTGACAGGGGTGAGGCCATATTGGGCCTTGCAGGCAAGGACAACACACTAGGGATGGTGGAGCAATAGGACAGAGGACTCTGGATCCCAGACACTGTGAGGCTGCCAGACTGCTTACAGAGGGACTGCTATGTGAGAAAGAAATTGTTGTTTTGGATCTGGGTTTCAGTGGCTGAAATTATACGCTTGGGATTTATTTTTTGAAGAGAAGAAAGGAGGATACCCTTAAAACAGATGACCCACCATCTGGCATTTGCTCTGAGAGCCCACGTCTCTTACTAATGAAGACTCTTACATCCCTACGAGCTGGGCTGCAGAGACCACATCTTCCCCACCGCCTTCTTTTGTCCCCGCCTCCCTCTGTATGCTGCCCACCCTGGGGCTGGACACAGAGCAGCACTCCTTGACCAGACTGGCTTAGACACTTAGAACAAAGGATCATATTGAAAACAAAGACTTCTGTCGTGTCTTTTCGGAGTGCCTTTGAGACACACTGTTACAACGGCTAAGGAAATTATCCAAGATGGCTAAGTTCAAAGGGTTTATCTTAGAGTCAAAACCTTCTTCAAAGCAGAGATTGTGTTTTTGTGTAAACACCACTTTTTGCCCAGCTCTGAGGTTCCAAGTAGCAAACTTGGGGGATAAGAAAGATCAAGTGGGGTTCAGAGGATCAGCTAATGCAACAGATTCAGTCAGATGGCTTTTCCTGAGTCACTGGATTTCATCAACAGAGGATTGCAAACATGAACCTTTGTTTAATGTAGATGGTGATGAAATAAATAGGGTGACTCCAACTCACCCAGCCACCTCCCTGACCATAGTCACCCAACCAACTCTCATAGATTGCCCAATCAAAGAGCAGAAGTTCACAGAATATCTCTTCGTGGGGCAGCTCCCAAAGGATGGGAGCACTTGGCTTTGCTCCCAGAAAAACTATGATCTGGCAAAGGTATGTGAGAAATGTGCCCTTCCCAACTGAACACTGCAGAAGAGAGTGGCCAAGAGCTCTGTCAAAGTAGCAGTTGTTCTGCATGTGGAAAGTGTTTATGAACTGACACATTCTCTCTCCAGCTCAGGAAATAGCCGCCTGATCAGAACACAATTGAATGTGACCTTAGGCCAGGCTATGGCAGCCAGAGGTTAATTTCCCTTCTTTCTTAGGGCAGAACCCAATTGCAATTGTCTCGCTTTGCCTAATGAAATTTTCTGCACAATATAGAAAGCACCTTATCTTGGGCAGCGAGGCCAAAGCTTACCCTGGTTCCTCCCTGTGGTTTCAATTGTAAGTTTGATGAGGGGCACATTTTGCTTAAAAAACATGAATTATGAGGAGAAAGTCATCTTCTACTGGTGGCTGCTGTTCTAGTAAAAATTTGTACATGCCTGTGAGGACCTCCCCATGGGACCTGGCAGGGAGGAATGACAAAGGAGCCACGTAAAGGAGCTCAGGTGAACTCAGGACCTGAAGGAAAGTAGGCCAGTGGGTTGAAATAAAATCCAGCCACAAGCAAAGAAAAGATTTAATAAACAGGAGATAATCTGATGCCCGGCACGATCCTCGAGCCTTCCCCACTCACGATTTCACAGCTGATGGTGATCAATGCTCACCTGGTTAACACAGCTTTATTAAGAGAATAGTTGGGTTGATATATTTGTTTACTTCTATAATCATTTACCTTGTAATGACTACTGTTTTTAGAGAAATGACACATGTTCATTTTTTTAAAAATTAAGCAACACCAGCAAACCTGAAGAAGAAAATGAAACTAACCCCCAAATCTCACCGCCCATCAAGTATCCACCATTAGGTTAGGTGACTGGAATTTCAGTTACCCCTTTATGCACTTACACAACTAGGAAGATGGATGGGTTTACAGGTAGAAATCATCGAAAGAGAGCACACCACATACTTTCTTTAATAAGGAGGATTCCATTAGGGGAATTTAACAGATAAGAAAGAAACTGAAATGAAATGGAATCTGCTCAATTTCTGAAATGATACAGATTTTTAGCTTTTTTAGGATTGGCAGGATTCTGAAGGCAAGGGGACTGTCCAAGGCCAACTGAGGTAAATGACATCAGAAAAGCAGATCACATGGGGAAAGAAAGCCCCGAGCCCAAGTGATTTGAAAATGTTTTCCTTGGCACTCTAGATAGATGCCCTCACTTCAGATAAGCATAGCAAGCTACTCTGGAATCTGTGTTCTCGGGGCCCAGGGCCCTGGCTCGCGTCTGTGTTTGGGTGGGTTATCTGACTTTCTCAGGAAGGAGTAATCTACCTACTGCTTGGTAAGTCCTGAAAACAACAATGAGAATTGGAAAGAAGGGGCATTAATCACCCAATTTTCTGGCAGGAGAAAAGTAGAGACTACTTGGAAAGATCAGAATCAGTGTCATGGGGGCCGAGCCCGTGGCGCACTCGGTAGAGTGCTGCGCTGGGAGCGCGGCGACGCTCCCGCCGCGGGTTCGGATCCTATATAAGAATGACCAGTGCACTCACTGGCTGAGTGCCGGTCACGAAAAAACGACAAAAATAAAAAAAAAAGAAAAAAAAAAAAAGAATCAGTGTCATGGGATTCCCAGGGTAGACTGATGTAGGTCTAAGCAGTTTGGATAGAAGAAGGGAGAGAGAGGAAAGAAGAAAGAGTATAGGGGAGAGAGACCTGACCCACCACACTGATGCTGAGAACCAAAACCTCACCTACCCCCACACCTCACCCTTTACCCTCTGCCTCAGCAACCAAGGGCCCCATAATTATTCACACAACAAAACAGAGTGTAACTTCAAGGAGACCGTGGGAAAGCATTCAAGTAACAAGGAAGCATAATTGTATGGTAAGACTTTTAGCTCTCACCAGGAAGAGCCCAGGGCCCTGCAAATAGCCAAGCAGGTATGTAGTCGTGTGATGTGCTGTCACCGCTTCACAGGACAATCGAGACTGGCAGAAGGGAGATGAGGAACAGAAGGAAGGCCCCAGGCAAAGGGACACTTGGGGACACAGAACAGAGAAGCCAGCTGTGAAAACAACCTGTGGCTAGTGGGCCCACTCCTTCACTCTCCAGTGTGGGTCCACAAAGACATCAGCTGTCCATTTTTACCCAGTTGTAACTTGCAACCTATTTTCCTCGCCCGCAGTAACAAGAGTGTCACTGCAAGGATCTCCTTCCAGTGCAATTGGCCCCACAGAGGAAGGCCTGTCACCTTGGTCCAGAAAAGGAACCAGGCACAAGTGTGAAAGAGCACCTCCATATTTCCTTCTCTTCAATGAAGTTGGATCATCCCTGTCTATCTACAACATGCTCACTGACAGCATTTGAGGTGAGACACCTGAGTCAAGCCTTTACTTCAGAAGCTGCATGGAGAAGACCAGAGCTTGGGCTTTGGAATCGGACAGGCTGGTTCAAGTTCAAGCTCTGCCACTTTCTAGCTGTTCAAGTCAAATTACTCAACTTCTCTGTGCCTCTGTTTCCTGATCTGTAAGGCAAAGGAAATAACAGTAGCTAATTTAGAGCTGTTGCAGGGATTAATGGAGATAATCTACACAAAGCACTGAGAGCAGTTCCAGCACTGAGAGCTCAGTCTTAGCCATGAGGATCATACTGCCATGTTACATATAATAAGTGCTATGGGATGAATTGTGTCCCTCCAAAATTCATATGTTGAAGTCCTAATCCCCAGTACCTCAGAATGTGACTATATTTGGAGATAGGTTCTTTAAAGAGGTATTAAAGACAAGGTCTTTAGAGTGAGTCTTAATCCAATCTGACTTGTATCCTTATAAGAGGAGACTAGGACACAGACAAACACAGAGCGAAAACCATGTGAAGACACACAAGACGGCCACCTACAAGCCAAGGACAGAGGCCTCAAGAGAAACCAATCCCACCAACACCTTTATCTCAGACTTCCAGCCTCCAAAACTATGAGAAAATGAATTTCTGTTGTTTAAGCCACCCAGTTTGTGGTATTTTGTTATGGCAGTCCTAGCAAACTGATACAAACAAAAATTGACTGTTATTTTGGCAGAATTGATATTCAGCTGGTATGAACCAGAGTGGAAATAAGCCAGTGTCACTTCTGATGGGTGGTACCAATTACGAACTATCCACAAATGTTTTTAACATCCACTCCCTTTCCCCTACTTCGTTAGGCTTATTCCAGCGGTGTCGACCCTTGGGGGAGAGAACCATCCTTGGGCTACAGAAATCAGTGAGAACCCGTCTGCTTTCTTTTCCTCTCATGCTGTCGTCCCTTCTTTGCTTACACAATTCAGTGCTCCATGTGCTCTGAGCACTTCCCCCTCCCTCTGTAGCACAAACATTGTGATGACCAAGTACACTGATGGGTGGAGGGGACTTCTCTGAGCAAAGCCATTATCAAATCCTCATCTGAGAAGTGCCTGGGGACCATGTCTGCTTCAGAGAGTATGTGCTTCTGAGGATCATGACAGGGTTGCCATGACAATAAGCATGATCGTGTTTGCTCAGCACTGTTCACGGTCTTTCAAGTGGTCTCAGTGGCACCCACTGTATACATGAGATGCCCAAAGAAATCTGAATAGGGATTGAAATTTTACCAGAGCACTGAGTGAACCCAGGCTGATGGGCCACCCCCTTGGCTCTGCCATTGACTAGCCTGTGTCAATATCTAGAATGTCTGCACCCCAGACTTAGGTGCCACTTGTACCTGACATTCTCCCTCTTTTCAAAAAATGACCAGCCACACAATTTTGTGGAGCATTTGTCCACAGTGCCCTGACCCTTTTACACTCTCTAAGATAGCAGGAGGAAAGAAGGGAGGTGACCTGTCAGTCTTAAAATCTGCCTGGGAACAGGCACTGTGGGGAGTAGGCAACTGACTTGCTAGGGGTTGTCCAGTCTGTCACTGGCCTCCAGTTCTCTGTCCTGCCATCAAAGCTTGTGAGCACAGCCAGAGTCAATGCACAATGAGAAGTAATGAGCATGCATTCCTCATCCAAAGGATAATCGAAAGAGATCTGATCCAAGAGAAACCAATGAAATCCTTTCTGATGGATGGTAGCTGTAGCAGCATTCAGCTCCTGCAAGGCAGGGAGCTCCCAGCTGGCTGTAGTTTAGCTCTTTACTCTCCTCACCCAAGGTAAGCCAAGGGTGAGGGAGGCTGGAAAGAATGTCTGAGCATTCCTTGGCCAGAATGGGGAAAAAAAATCACCACACTGAAGCATGCACTGACCCTCCCCTCCAAGGCTACACCAGCTGCCACCCCCTGGACCATGGGACAACATGTTGAAAAGGCAGCCCTTTTCAAACAAGCATGTGTGCAAAGCAACCCACAGCAAAGCCAAACAAACAACCTGGCAGATAAGACCCTGAAGCTCTACCTAGCAAACCGGGTTAAACCTTGGAGCTCAGTTTGGTTATGTCCTTTGCATAGATTAGTGGAAGCAGCAATCACCTTATAAATTACACAGCACAAAGATACCTGATGTAAAGAGGCCAATATAAAATGTACAAGTTGGCCAAGCCCTTAAAACTCTCCCAGAAATCAGGTTTGGATTCTACAGATGGTATTTTCTATCTGCTTTACGGTTGCCAAAGCAAACCATATTTGTTCTAAAAAGAGGGCCGACCCCGTGGCTCACTCGGGAGAGTGCAGCGCTGGGAGCACAGCAGCGCTCCCGCCGCGGGTTCAGATCCTGTATAGAAATGGCCGGTGCGCTCACTGGCTGAGCACGGTGCAGACGACACCAAGCCAAGGGTTGCAATCCCCTTACCGGTCACAAAAACAAAAACAAAAACAATAAAAAGAGATAAGGGCTTGTTCATACCAGTCTAATGATGGATTTTATCTACCATTAGAAGGCTGACACTTTAGTGGACACTATTCTATTCCCCAGTCGGGCTAAAGTGGCATTCAACTGCTTCTAAGTACCCACTAAATGCTAGGTGCTCTGGGAAAACTGGAGAAAAACAAAGCATGGACCCTGTTCCTTAGCATCTTGCATCTGCATGAGGAGAAATGATGTGTATATTTGGGAATGACTTGAGATGGCAGTGCAGTCACACTGGATGGAAGTCTGTAAGTGCTATAAGGATTCCGCAGAGTCAGCCAGCCCCACTGCAAATCCAACCAACTGAACAAAACTAGCCACCGGAGACTCAAGAGGCCAGGGAACTGAGCTGCTTGTCTTAGGCAGGGAGCATGGTGCATTTGGTAGCCCAGGGTTAACACGGCTGTCTCCAGCAGGACACGCAGCACGGCACACAGTTCAATTCCTGGCATGGCCACTTGGGTCCCCTGCAGAGTCTCTCTGTGCCTCCACAGCCCCATCTGTAAATGGAGACCAATAAACAGTGTTCACATCACAGGGCTGTTGTGGAAAGAGAGTCAGCACAAAGCCTGGCACATAGGAAACACTTGATAAATGTTGGCTGTTATTATCCTGGGCTTGAACTTCTAAAGGGTTCCCCTCAGTTTATAGCAGAAATCAGAATATTCAGTCTAAGTCAAAAGACAGATTATGTAACACAAAGTGATTTTAACTTTAGACTAGATTCTCTTGAGTGGGGGTTGGGGGGTAGGGGCTTAGATTCTCACGAATATGGTGTTAGGAGAGACTGTAACACGAGGTAAAGGCCATCGTAACCCCTATAAGGCAGTGGCTGGAAACAGAACGAGGACTGTTTTCCTGCCAGTGCTCAGCAGCTGCAGTGTCCAAGCAGGGAGCAGAATTAGGCACTGAAGAGAGAGCCCATCAGCTGTGATGTCCCAGAACAGCCAGCAGCAGGAAATGGGCCAAACTGTGCGCTGACGGGATTCACTCTTCCTGCTCTACTGCTCTATTCAGGGGTCTCCCCAGCACTCTTGCCCTTTTTAGTTATAACACTTAAAATATTCCTCAGAGACTAGGCCCAAACACCCAACTTTTCTCGTGTCCTCTTAAAGCCAGTCCCCTCCCCTCTTCCACCCTTTCCAGAACTCAAGTACACAGAAATGACATTTAAGCTAAAACTAAAAGGATGAGAAGAAGCTAGCCACATGGAGAGGAGGGATTTGATGGGTCCAAGAAATGAAAGACAGTCTGTATGGCTGGCGTGCCATCATAAAAGGAAGGTGTCGCTAGGGGAGGTGGGGAGCTGGGCAGGGCTCCGTCCATGGGCCTTGGCAGGAAGTTTTTTTATCCTAAGGGTAGTAGGAAGTCTCTGAAAGATTTTAATCAGGAGAGGGTACCTCATGTAGATATACCACACTTTCTTTAATGATTCACAATAAAAGTTTTATATCTACCCCTTACTGAGTGCTCACGAGGTGCCAGGCTCCAGGCTAAGAATTTTTACATGCATTATCCAGCTGTGATTTGGCAGCAATAGGCACTAGAGTGATGGAGATGGAGACAGAGAGAAGTAGACAGATTTGAGAACAATACAGAAGATAAGAGGGTGGTCAGGTTTTGCTGAGAGAGTGAACGGGACCCAGAGAAGAACCCGGCTCAGACATTACCACTGGCTTCCCAAACTATCTGATTGTCATTGTCGTCGTCACCATCACCATCATCACCACCACCACCTTCTCCCAGTCGGAATTATCATTTAACCAAAGAACAAGATTAAATCAATTAGTCAACTTCTTTATAAACACCCACTGTCAACACTGTATAATGTGCTCAATAAGAAGCACATGCTAGGTTACTCTGCACTCTACAGTACTCTCATACTCCATGCTTGGTACTTCTTTCTTACTTCCTTCCAAGGGCTGAATCTTAAAAACATTTTCTAAAAGAATCTAACAGTTGTTCGATGGTCCAATTGAAAAAGTGGGTTCCAAGCACAAAACCAGAGAATTAATCTAAAGACTCAAAGTGCTAGTGCTGTTTATCAAGACAGTGGTGTTGCTGGTACAGACAGTGTAACCGAGCACAGAGGGGCTCCTGCTGCGTCATGCAGCCTGTCAGGCAAAGCCCCAGAACAATGTCAGGCTCAAAACAGCAACAAAGCCTTGAGCCCAGGGACGGCTTCTCATAAATGCAGCAGGGAAAGAATTGCCGGAACATGGGTTCTTTCAAGCACAGCATGAATAACAATATCAGTTGCCACATGATCGTGGAAACAATAGTGCATGTCTGGATTCGGAACCTGCTGGGAAAAGATTAAGTTGAAAGAGTTTAACTCACCACTCAGTGAAGCGTGTGCACACACTCATTTCAATAAGTGCATTCTGGAAAACACCGGCCACTTTCATTAATGTACAGATGAATTTCTCCACAATATGCCGCCATCATAGTGAGGAAACAAAAACAAAGTGAGAGGAGAAAAGGACTTTCTAAAAGGTGAATGCCTTGGGGTCTCCCATGCTGCTATACCTGGGGAGAACCTGCTAACCTGTAGGTAGAAGAGAGAAAGGTAGCAGGCTTACCTGACCTGGCTCAGCCCCAGTCCTGGACTAAGGTTATCATCTTTGGAAGCCAGCCATTCAGTAAAACCTTATACCAAAGCCACTGCAGGGGACAGGCAAGACTATAAATTATAACAAAATGGGGAGTGGCCAAAACTGGAGGAAACAGAGGCATCCCTTGAATGGGTAACTGTCCCACTCTCATTAATTACTCTCCTGAGATGCAAAAATCCAACCTAGACACATAGTCTGGTTGACATTTGGCTGATCAAACTGTGTGCTTTTGCAGAATATGCAGCCATCAGGGATTATTCTCCTTGCATGAAAAAAGTTTTATTTTCTCATCCCAGCCTTTAACAGAGTCTTTATTTGCTCATCTTTCCTTTAACAGATTGAATCAAGTCATGAGGCCTGTGATATCCTGAAAATAATAAATGTGGATGCTCAACAGGCGGCATATGGGAGTTTGCCCTGAATTCAGACTTGGGACACCACTTTAAGGGATCTGCTGAAGCCCAGGGTGCTGGTTGCATCCATCACCTCTGCTCCTGTTCCTTATTCATACCTTATCTTAGAATTGTAAGATGTTAAAGCTGACAGGCATCTTGGAAATCAAACTGTCAGGGACTCAAGTTCAAGATGAAGACACAGCCCAGCAAGGATGAATGCCTGCAGCCGCACACCTGACCAACAGCAGAGGTGGGATGAAGACCAAGGTCTCCCGAGCACTAGTCTAGTGAGCCTGTCCCCCTGGGAAATGTTCTGCAGGCTTTTTACTAACACTATCAATAATGCAAAGCCAAAGCAGGAAGTCAAACAGGTGCTGCAGCAGAGAGACATTCAATTGCATCCTGCCAATTGTCCCTTAGGTGCTTCCCGGTCAGTCATATAGTTTGGGAGCCCCAGCAGGTGGTTCCTGGCTTTGTGTTTTTCCTGAAGTTCCTATCCAGCAGGAGGCTTGGCATGGAGAAAGAGAAACAGATGGTTCTTGCTCAAGTCCAGGTTGCTGTATTGGACTTCTTCTGCATTTTCTGTTGAAGAAAGAACTCGGAAAGGAAGGTACATGCCAATTTGAGAGTTGAGCATCTTTCCAAGAGGAGATGGATGCAGGGATTATTAAAAACTACCATTGAGACCCAGAGGTCAAGATTCCAAAAAGGGAACATAATATTTTAGAAGTTCCTCCTTTTCCCTGGGGGAAGGAAGGCTGTCAAAGAGCTGCCGAGTCCTCTACCAGCCAATGTTCTCTCTCCTCCAAGGGGAGGAGAGAAAGCAAAGGACATCTGATCTCTCTACAACGTGTTCCCAAATGGGCCACTTCTCACTCTCCCCATCCTCTCTGAAGAGGTGACATCCAAGTAGAGACCACCCCGCTTTCTCCCCTGCTCTGTGGCAGTAGCTGCTGGTCTCCTTGCTGTCACCCCTGCTCACTGCTAAACCAGAGCCAGAGCCAACCTCTCAAGATGGGGCACCAGATCCTGCTGTACCCACTGCTCTCAGGGCTTCGCAGTCCATTTGACATAGAACCCAAGTCCTTACTGTGGCTCTCAGGACCCTCCACGATCTGCCTCGCTCCTCCACCCCCCACCTCCCTGCCACCTCTGCCCAGGCTTCTCCCCTCACTCATTCCCTTCCAGTCCACCGTCCTCCTTGCAGTCACAGAACATACAAACATGCTCCCACCCCTTTTGTTCTTGCTGTGGCTTCCATCTGGAACCTGCTGTCCCCAAACATTCACATCTCACTCCCCACTTCCTTCAGATCTCCACTTCAATGTCACCTTTTCAGAGAGCCTTTCTCTGACCACCCTGTGGAAGCCGGCACCTCCCTTGGCCCTCAGCCCTGTCACCTGCTGTGGCCTCTGTGCTTGGCTGCTGGTCACTGTGCCCATCACCAGCTGAGGGCATGATATCCTCTCTTCAGTGCTGCTCTTTCCGCCTCTGGAAGGTGTGTAAGTTTCATGCAGGCACAACTTGGTCTGTTTACTGCCCTGTCTCCTGCGATGGGGACAATGGCTGGCACAGAGTAGGGGTCCAGTACATATTTGCTAGCTTGCATAAAACCAGATGCCTTTAAACTAGGTCTGGATAAAGAAAACATGACTTCCACTGGGAAGCCCAAGGCCAGTTGGGCCCTCTGGTTTCTTTGTAAACACAGGTTTGATTCCAAATGTATATCCTCCCATCTGTCCATGCAGTTCCATTTCCAAAGGGTGACAACTAAGCCTCAGGACATGCTTCACAGAGGCCTGGCAGGGGACTGGAGCAAAGGAAAACAGCCGACTTCCCAGAGGGAGAGGACCCCCTACTCTCAGATCCCAAGTGGGGCCCATTATTTTCAGGCATCTTTCCGCAGAAGAGCCCATCCCATCTGCTTCCTAGATACAGCTAGCTCAAGAGTGAATGCTAAGGGACTTAGGAGTGGAAGAGAAGAGCAGAGGACAGGGAATTGCTGCCATGAACCATGATGAATCCCAGAGCCCTCCTGAAAACACCCTAACTCCATAAGAAAACTCCATAAAACTGAAAATTCCATAAGAAAAAGGAACGTGCTTTCTCTTTCCAATGCAATGCCTCGAATTATCATCCAACGGAAATCCAGTCAAAAAACTGCTGTTTTTTTCCCTAAGTCTCTAGAATAAACTTTGTCAGGTATTTACCTTAAATTATTGGGACTTTCAGTTATGCAGCCTCTATTGCAACAAAGGACTGATTTTTCCGAGCCTTTGAGAGGAAGTAGGCGTAGGCACACTCCTCCTCCGTGCAGAAGTATAAACCAGCACACAGGCAAGGCTGCAACGTGTTTCAAGGGTGTTTGTAAAAATGCCATGCCCAGTAATTGTGTTTAGAGGAATCCACTCTGAACAGGATGTCATAAATCAGACCAAAAGTTATAGGCAAAGATATTCATCTAAGCACTATTTATAATAGGGAAGAAAGCTGGAAATAATCTAAGTGTGTAAAAATAAGAAGAATAATGCATGTAAAATTCTTAGGTCAGTGCCTGGCATGCAGTGTGTATTCAATAAGGGCTAGCCGTACAATTTTTATTTTGAATAATTAAAGAAAATGTGGAACATATATATAATGAATAATTTTGGAAGCTTGTTTTACCTATTGCTGTTGTCACATGGGTATAAAAATCTGAGTAAAAGAAAAACTTTAAAAATTATCCTTTCAGCAGGAAACTATATCTACCTGTATTTTCAGAAACCCCCATCAATCTTTCTCCACTCCCCCAACCTCTGTGTTTGACAATTGTACAAAAGGCAGATGCCACCCTCCAGGTATGTCCTCTCCTCACCATCACTGCTGGCTGCATTAGCCTTCCCTCTGACAGGCAGGTGAACAAACCATTCCATAATTTAGTCCACATGTTTTAGCATCTACTACCTTCTGAGCCCTGGTTAGGATGAACATCACAGGATGGACTGCTCGGACCATTGGGTAGGAAGCCCATCCTGTCTAAGGAGGGTTTTCAATGAGGGTCCAGAGGTTTGCTGGGCAAGTGCAATCAAGCAGACATAGTACCCTGTGATGGACAGAGCCAGGGCTGGCATCTTCCTCTGGAAGCCCCAAATCTGAAGGCATGAGCTGTAAGGACTTTGAGGAGAAATATGTACCGGAAAGGAGGAAAAGAAATCACTAGGCTTACAGAAAACTAAGGATTGGGTGAGACCCCCTCCTTTTTTCAGGTCTACACACATATACATGCACACACGCACACAGACCTCCTCACACACTTCTGTACATGCTAAACACACACTGGCACAATAACATATGCACAGACACCCATGCGAACACAATGTACAAACACACATACATAAGCACACATGCACAAACACATGCACACACACACATGCTCTGCTTTTCCTTTAATCATGCCCTTCTCCGACTGAGGCTGCCATTCAATCCTTAGGTGCTAGTGACAACAAAAAGAATAAGAAGCTCAAGTGGAGCCAGAGACCCACAGAAATGGAACACAGGCTCAGCTAGACTCTCAGGAGAAAAAAAACAGATTGTGGTACAGAAAACGATGGCTGGAAAAGACTTGAGAGAAAAGGGATGCTTAGTGTCCCAAGATGCTACACGAGGAGTCTCCATTCCCTCCCCAGCTCCAATTCCAGTCACCACCAACAAATCCCCTCCTTCATCCTCCCACTTCCCCACTTACTTGTGATTTTAAATAATGCCTCGACCAGAGAGAAGCAACCAGATCCCCCAAAGTGGAAATGCCTACATGTCTACATTCCAGCCCCTTGCAGGTAAGTCACTGGTGGTTTCAGCTGGATATGAGGAAGAAAAAAGAAAAGAAAAAGAAACCCATGTTCCTTTTAATTCAGATTATGTCCATCTCAGCAGGAACACGGATCCCAGTGGGCTGCCTCCTTTGTTTAAACAAAAGCCTTTCCTGAAAGCTACAAGGAACCAGAGGGCAGGAATTCTTAGCAAGAATTTTCTCTTGGTGAAAGCAAGAGGTGCCCTGGTGGGAAGGCCTTGGCCTGGTTTGACAGTTCTGGAAATTCAGCTAGCAGGGTGGACTTCGTGAGAAACTAGTTTCAGTCCAGCTTGCGTTAAGTGGCTACTTCTTCTACATCTAATGCCATTTGAAATATGCATACTCCAGGGAGCAGAGCGTGCCTGGGAAATGAACACAGCGCTGGCAAAGCACTGTGTGTCCGAGGGGGCCGGAGATACCCCTTGCGGGGTTTATTGAGCACTTTCTGGAAAACCAGCCAAGCCAATGTCTCTGAAAGTCGGTTTCACTTCCAAAAGAAGATAATGGAATGAAACCTCAGACAGCATTACTACTTGAGGAAAACTGTAAGGTGCTCACCATAGTACCTGGCGCACAGAGAGTGATATAAAAATCCCAGAGCCGCCCTAACCCCAGCTTTCAATTGAGTCCAGATTCCCAATGACGGCTGAAGCTCATACACAATTACACTGATGTGGACACTCCTGAAAAACAGGATGGATGGTCTATTTACTGAGCACCGGCTGTGAGCAGAGCACAACGTTAGCTGTTCTCCGTAGTGTCACATGTCACCCTGAGACTGTGGTCAGACCTCCTTTACCACACAGAGGAAGACTCTGAGGGTGTTCGGTTATTGAGCCAAGGTCATCCCATGAGTAAGTCACAGAGCTGAGACTGCACCCACTTCGATCCAGAAAGCATGCTCTTCCTTCCACATGACACTGTTTCGCATGAAGGAGCTTCGTGAAGTGTCTCAGAGCTGGGCCCTTCCTTAAAAAGCCTTTTGACCCACCTCCCACCCAACACAGGTACATCCCCAGCAGATGGCCATTCACCCTTCCCTTAAATAATTATAGTGATAATGGGCTCAGGGAGTCACCACTCCAAGGTTGAGCTGCGATCCAATGGCCAGAAGTTCTGAGTTCTGTCTCTATACCGGGTGGAAGGCCGTCCTCACATAACCAGTCCATTGGTTCTGGCTGTGCTCACTTCTGTATCAGATTTTGCAAATATAAGGAAGATGATGATGATAATGACAATGACAACGTCCGTGTTCATCTTACTCCTCTTTCCACAGAGGAGCCATATGTCAAGGGATTCCCTTTCAAACCTAACATCCTCTCAAGCACATAGTGGATGTATTTAAATGTGAACAAAAGAGAATACTTAAATACATTGTGTCCTCCAGATAATGCAAAATTGTAAAATTTTTAAAATCAGGTTTCAAAAGATACTCCCTACCATGAGAAAATGCCCATAACATCCTGTTAGTGAGAAAATTGGAAAAGCAGTATAATCACTATTCTGCTTTAAAAAAAAAAAAAAAAAAAAACTGCATGCATATAAACATATATAGAAAGAAATGAAAAAAATATAAATAGTGGTTATCCTTGATTGACACAGAAGGGTTTTTTTAAAATGTTTTTCTTTTGCATTCTGCATCTTTTCAAAATTTTACAAAGGTTTTTAAAAAGAAAAAATTTTTTTGACTCATCCATCCAATCTAGAGAACTAAACATGATGGCACATCCCATACAAAGGCTGTAATAGGAATTGTAATAACAATAACTGCAGCAGTTTTAAAACACATCACACTGTATGCTAAGCAGCCTTCTTAGGACTTTATATATTTAATTCTCATCAGAAGCCCTCAAGTTAGATCCTATTATTGTCACTATTTTACAGATGAGAAAACTGAGGTCAGAAAGATTAAGTCACTTACCCCAAGTCCCAGGGTGAGTAAGAGGTAGAGCTGGGACTTACATCCAGGCAGATTGGTGCCAGGTGCCATGCTCTTGGCCACTACCCAAGAGCAGATGTTCCCAGGGGCTGGATTAGGAGAGACTGGATTCAGAAGAGCAGGAAAAGGCTCAAAAACCCATCCGAAGATTGTGAGCTTGTTAAACTCCCTTAGAGGGTTACTCAGAAAGAGAAATCCAAGAAAGGCAGTCCTCATTCACTCCGAGAGCTTCAAGACCTGTGCTCCACTCATTTTCTGACAAAAATACTGGGCCTGACCGCTCCCACCCTGGCCTCTGTCAAATCTAACCAGAAAACCAAGTGAAAATAGTCTGCATGTGCCTTTGATAGAAATTAAAAAGAAGGTGACAGCCACATTCACCAGTTCTTCCCAGAAGGAGGAAAAGGGTCTGGGTGGTCCTGTTCATGCAGCAGCAGGAACAGTCCAGGGACCACTGCTGGGGTTTCTGTCCCTGTCCCCCAAGTCTGCAGGACACATGATGGTGATGCGGGGTGCAGGCGAGTCAGGCTGAGACTCAATCTCCAGTTCTCTCCCCTCCTACCTGGCTCAGCTGTGCCTCCTAGGAGGGAGTTCTAGGCCAAGAAGGCCACGCACAGCATGGCAGGCCGCAGGCCACTCCTGCCTGGTACCAAAATACAAAAGACTCCAGTGTCAGGGAGCCACAGAAATGGCCATCGATGGAATTTGGTATCCATATAAAGCTCCAAATTTATCCTACTCCAGTCCCTACTATGTCATCTGGGTCACGAGGTGAATGGAAATCAGTAAAATGGAAGCTTGACTGAGAGTGAGACACAGACCTGCCCTGTTTCCCATAAAATGATTACAACCTCTCCTGAAAGCTGACAAGGATCCCAGCTCCCATGCAGCCTTACAAACCTGGGGGTTTGCCTCTGCCCCCTGGGAAGAGGAATGAACACGCTGCTGGTGTTCTGCAGGCACCCAAGATGGGTAAGGTGCAGGAGAGCCTGGGGCAAGCAGAGGGAACAGTACCCCTGAGGACGCAGAAGCAGAGGTCTGGGTGGATGGATAAGGCAATCCTTGAGCAAGGGACAGCAGGTACCTTAAGAGCAGGATGGCAGCTGGGACCAAGATAGGCTGGACAGCCCTTTGCCAAACGTTTCAAGTTCTCCCCAGCTTTCTCTTGCTCTGGGAGTGGCCGGCAGTGTCCACTGGGGAGAGAACATGGCCCTGGTGCCAGAAGTCTGGAGTTTGAGTCTCAGGTCTTTCTCTTATTATCTGTGTCTTGGGGCAGGTTATTACTAAACTTCTCTGGGCCTCAGCTTTCTCTTCTGTAAAGCAGGAATTCGATAATATTTATCTCATGGCTGTCATGATGAATAAAACTACAGCAAAACATTTTTTGTAAACCAGAAGGAAGTTGGCAATGGCCCCGATGTTGTTTGTTGTGGGAACCCACAGGACAAACTCAAGGTGACAGACTCAACGATACACTCGGTGTTTTCAGTTTGACGTAATCATCTGGAAATTATGTTTTCAAGGTACACAGAGTCTTCTCAGAACCCAAGTCCATGTGTGTTTCATACACCTCAAGCCTTTGGTGGCTTGACTTTCAGAACACCCAATTACTGTGCAAAACTCCAAATTGACAAAGTGGGAGGCTCAAGAGAAGTAACAGATGGGAGTGAACTGTGAAGAATTAAAAACACAACAATAAAAAAAGCACTGTCCGTTGTAAACTTTTCTGAAGTCTTTCAGAATTCAATTCACATAAGCTTGAGATACCTACATTTCACAAATGTTACTATCCTGTGCCATCAGAGAAAGAAAGGTTTATCCCACTATCTGCTAGGCCCAGAGCTTGATTGGACTTGCACATACAGAATGCCTGGTGCCCCTGATGGGTACCTCTCCTACCTCTCAGGAATCTTTAGCAGGCCCCAGGACACGAGACTGAGCCCTGTGGCACTGTGGCCACCGAGCATAGGAAGGAACTTCTAAACTTTGAGGTCAACTCTACCAAAAGAGGACATGACAAGTCTCCAGTGGAAAGCTGTTGACTGCTTCCTTTTCAATCAGCCTCTAGCCTGGCAGAGCACAGAGGCCTGACAGTGCCCCAATCTACACCAACACAAGCAACCTTCAAAGACACAGGACTGAGCATCCGGCCACCAGAGATGGGAAAGGCCAGATGGAAACACATTGCCTTTTCTATCAACTGTGTTTGAATCTTGAACCCCTTTTCTTCTTAGGGTTATGAAAGAAAAGGAAAATCAACACACTGCCAGTGTCTTTGCAGTGTTTCTAGAAGCCTGGGTTTCTTCTATGCCTCTCAAGCCTGGGCAGAGCTTCCTCTATTCTTGTCCTAGCATCTCTTTTGACAAGATGTGAGCCTGACTCAGCCCAGAGTGACACTAGTCACTATGAGGTTTGCAAACAGGGGGCCGGGGAGGAAGTCGGGAGGGTGTGTAGGCTCAGAGGGGAGGAGGTGACACTAAGGCCCTGTGGCTGGCCGTGGAAATGCAAACTTGACATTTTCCTTTTCCCGTTGACTTCTGATCTCAGGCACCCAGTGTGACTGCACTGGCTTTTGATTTCCACCATTTTTTACACCCAGCACATTAAAGACTGCTTCAAGAGCACGCGCGCACACACACGGGCGCGCACACACGCACACGCACACACGCACACGCACACACGCACACACACAAACAGCTCAAGATTTTAAATAGTTTAAGTCATGAAGCCTGGGGAAATTCAGCAGTTTCTCTCTTCAGCTCCTACACCCAAAGCACCGGAGGGCGGTGGTGCTGCGTCTCACCATCTGCACTTCTGCAGTGCACCTTCTGCTCCCCCTCACGACCTGCAGCCCAGCTGTCAGCGAAGAGAGTTCCCTTTGGTTCTCCACCAGGCCTTTCTGATGTCCTCATCATTCAGTAATCCTAAAAAATAAGGTCCATTGAGTATCCCAAGAAGTATGGCTCCCTGCCTTTTTCTCTGACCTAGTTAAAAAGTACCATGTTGGACATACATCTTCTTGACCATGTGAGAAGTGGGAATAAATATCTTATTTGGTACCAATGTCCCTGAACATGTGAGCTAGCTTGCTAGAAACTCAGACAAGACCCTAAGAACGTGAGCCCGGATCACTTATCTACAAAGATGTGCTCCCAGGTGGCTCTCACATGAAACATGGAGGAAAGACCCCAGCAGAAATCAAAGTGGGTGGGGATCTGTCAGAAGACAGATCCATGAAGAGAGAGAACTGGAGGTATTTCCCTGTGGGCTGAGAGGTCCAGGATGGCCATAGCACACCTCCAAGTCACCTGCTTTAGCTGCATCTGCAGGGAAATGACAAAATGAACCATGAATCCCTGGTCCTCTCAGGCAGAAAGGTTTGCGTTTCCTGCTGGCCAAGAACTAGGAGTTGATCAGGAACTGCTGACATAAAAAGCTTGGCCAGAAACATGGTCAGGTGGTGCCCTGGGCTTCAAGGCACGGCCCAGACACTGGGGTTTTTAGGAACAGCTCTTTGCCCATGGGTGTCTGGAAGAACCAGACTAGGGCACAAGACAATCGTGTGTCAGAAAATTGATTTAGTGGGATGGCGAAGAGCATCTTTCTTAAAAGAACAGAAGAGGGAATAGAGTGCAACCCACGTAGTAAGGGAAGTATTATTTTGTAAAATGTTTAAGTTGTATGTATTCATATGTGTGAATATTATATAGAGATACATATGTAATGCATGCCTTTTTATACAAATATGCTATCATACACATATATACACCCATGCATGGATATACTGGTGTGGCAAATTGTATTCTTCAAAAGTGATTGCTCTACTTCTCATCTCACATTTTCTTCCAGAACCTTGCCACTTCTTGATGAAGGGATGGAATCTATGCCCTACCCTGTGAATTTGGGTGGGTCTTTGTGACCGGCTTAAGGAAAACAAAAAAGGCCAAGGAAATGCTGCTATGTGACTTCCAAGGGTCAGTTATAAAAGGTGATTACAGCTTCCACATAGCTTGTGCACTCTCTGGGGATGTTTGCTTTTGGAATCCAACCACCATGCTGTGAGGAAGCCCAAGCTGCATACCATAGGGGATGTTGACTAGAATAATTGCCAGGTAGGGAATGGCCACTTGTTATCCCTATTCCTAATGCTCCTGTTACGGGGCTCCCATAGAGATGGGCAGCTTGTGTGCAATGGGGAGGAGCCCCTAGTGAAAGGCAGTTAAGAAAGCTCTTGGAGCCCACCTAGTGCAAGATTAGTGGGGCAGCAGGTGGGAAGGAGGGTTTCTGGTAGCCCCCAGCACGATCTGCAGACAATGGAAACCAGGGGTGCCTGTGAGTCTTGAGAGTGCTTGCCCCAGCCCCTCCGCCTCCTTCCAGCCTCACTACCAAACTCCACCACCCCCACCTTCTGCCACATCTCCAAACAGGACCCCTCCCACCCATCAGGATACCCACCCTGAGGACTGCCCATTTGCAAATGAGGAAACTCACTCAGAAATGTTAAGCAATTGTTCCAGGGTCACTTAGTCAGAGTCAAGATTCAACCCCAGATCTCCTATTCTTTCCACCCTGCCACTCGTATTCTCTCATCATCCAAAAGAAGTATGATTCTCCTACCCTGGTTTGACTAGCTACACTTTCACATGACTTGTTCAGATTTTCACTTTTTCTGTGCTCTTTTGCTTATAATCAGATGTCCCAGACCCCTCTCCTGCCTTCCTCCAGGCTGCCACACCTCTAAATCACACGATCTGCCCCAGCCCAACTTCAGACTTTCTGAATCCCAATCCTATGCTGAAAGAACCCTATATTGTAAGAACATGACATTCTCTTTCTCCTCAGTGCTTTTCCATCTTCTCTGCTCACAATGTCTATGATTTCCTCTCTACTCTCCCCAACCCATGAGGGTCAGCCAGAGAACAGACTCCCTCATTAAGGCTTTATGAGCTCCTCCAGTCCACAGAGATCATCTGCTCCAGTTCCTAAAGGCGTTTATCTATCAACCACTGGTTCAACAAACATTTTTACAATCTTCTTGTATAGTCTGTGCCAAGCCCCCAAATACCAAGAGGAAATAAGCACAGTCCTGAAAAGCTCCAAGACCTGTGAGAGCATCAGAGTCACAGTGTTACAGCCTGGTGCAGGGTAAGTGCAGGGCATTATGAGAACACAGGAGTCAAGGGCACGACATTATGTGAACACAGAACATTATGGGAACACAGCATCATGAGAACACAGAAATCTCTTGGACTGGAGGTAGAAGAGAAAGGAATAGACATTCAGAGAAGTGAATGTTTAAGCCAAATCTTAAAAGACCAGTAGGAATCAGCCAGGCAGATGAAGCAGGGAGGGCAGGCATTCTCTGAAGACAGAGTAAAGGGAAGCATAGTGGGTTCTCAGAACAGCAGGCTGGAGCCTGCAGCACCACAGAAGAACCAAAAACAAACAGCAAGGTAACATGTGGTTGGAAAGCCAGAGGCCTAGAGAATTCTCTGCATGCACCACCAGCATCTGACTCAATTCAACAGGCCACTTGTAGCAGCAAGGTCAAGGAGCACATGTCTCAAACCCAACACCCCCAGGACAACCTCGGGGCTGCCTCTTTCTAAAACTTTCTCTTTCTGGGCACCTCCATGTACATGCTGTGCTGTACTCATGACCACCCCACCCTTCATGTCCTCACAGGAGGGGCTCTGGGGCCTGCAGCCTCAGGCTACAACTGCAGTCTCTATTTACCTACTTGGAAAGAGAGTGCTAATAAAGAAAAAAAAAAAAAAACTGAACTCAAATACAGAGGTATACACCCTGAAACAATAAAACTTCTTAAAGAAAACATAGGAGAAACACTTCAAGAAATAGGACTGAACAGAGACTTCATGAATACGACCCCAAAAGCACGGGCAACCAAAGGAAAAATAAACAAATGGGATTATATCAAACTAAAAAGCTTCTGCACAGCAAAAGAAACAATTAACAGAGTTAAAAGACAACCAACAGAGTGGGAGAAAATATTTGCAAAATATACATCTGACAAAGGATTAATATCCAGAATATATAAGGAACTCAAACAACTTTACAAGAAGAAAACAAGCAACCCAATTAAAAAATGGGCAAAAGAGCTAAGTAGGCATTTCTCTAAGGAAGATATACAAATGGCCAACAGACATATGAAAAAATGCTCAACATCACTCAGCATCCGGGAAATGCAAATCAAAACCACACTGAGATACCATCTAACCCCAGTTAGGATGGCTAAAATCCAAAAGACTCTGAACGATAAATGCTGGCGAGGTTGCGGAGAAAAAGGAACTCTCATACATTGTTGGTGGGACTGCAAAATGGTGCAGCCTATATGGAAAATGGTATGGAGGTTCCTCAAACAATTGCAGATAGATCTACCAGCTATCCCACTGTTGGGAATATACCCAGAGGAATGGAAATCATCAAGTCGAAGGTATACCTGTTCCCCAATGTTCATCGCAGCACTCTTTACAATAGCCAAGAGTTGGAACCAGCCCAAATGTCCATCATCAGATGAGTGGATACGGAAAATGTGGTACATCTACACAATGGAATACTACTCAGCTATAAAAACGAATGAAATACTGCCATTTGCAACAACATGGATGGACCTTGAGAGAATTATATTAAGTGAAACAAGTCAGGCACAGAAAGAGAAATACCACATGTTCTCACTTATTGGTGGGAGCTAAAAATTAACATATAAATTCACACACACACACACACACACACACACACACAAAAAAAAAAAAAACCGGGGGGGGGGAGAAGATCTAACAACTACAATTACTTGAAGTTGACATGACAAGGAAACAGAGGGGACACCGGTGGGGGGAGAGGGGTAGGGAGGAGGGAGGGATGTTTTGGTGATGGGCAACAATAATCAGCCACAATGTATATCGACAAAATAAAATTTAAAAAATAATAATAAAATAAAATAAAATAGAAAAATAATAATAATGTAAAAAATAAAAAAATACAGAGGAACAGAGACCCCTTAAAGAATGTCTTTAATTTGTATTTTTCTGTGTGTGTGTGTGTGTGTGTGTGTTTGATGGTTGTTGTATGGGTGCTATAAATCACCAGCTCGCATCAAGAGAAACTGTGTGGCCTTCGCACATGCTGTTCCCTCTGCCTGGAATGCTGTCTGCTCTCCTTCCCCCACCCTTGCTTCTTCTCCAAGTTAATTTCCTACTCACTCGCTTCTCAAACAAGACTCACTTTACTGATGAACTACTCCAGACTCCTAGTATATGCTCTCATTTCTCCTTTATCTCTCTTATTTTCATTGTAATAAAATAATCAATTGTGTGTTTTCCTCCATTAGACTGTAAGTTCCAAAGGAACAAAGCCCATACCACCTCTGCAGGTGGGTCTGTCCCAGTTTGTCCCCCAGTATAACCAAGCAGGTTGTTAAATAGTTGGGATACTCCTGCACTGGTTGGTAAACAGATACTACTCCAAGCCAACAATGTGCCTTCCCTGGGACCTAGACTCAGTCCAAACTGTGCAATGACTCTATGCAATAGTGTTTCATTGTATTTCCTGTGGACAAAGTGCAGACCTTAAGTAACAGGCTAGCCTGGGACTCTGAACCCTTGCCTTCTGTCCATAGCTAATAGACTTGGAAAAGTTAGGTTTCTTTCCCAACTAGCTTTCTTTTTTAAAAACCTACTATTATAAACACAGGAATGAAAGGGGGGCAAGGAAACGGTCAAAGGGGATTTTAGCAAGCATTCATGTTTATATGTGTAATTTGAAACTAAGGAAGTTTTTTTGTACATGTGTAGAATATATCTGAAAGGATATACAAGATACAGGTAACAGTGGTTGCTCCAAGAAGGGGAGCTGGGAGATCAGAGAATGGAGAAAGAGGGAAATTAACATTCATTGTTTTCTCTTTTGTACCTGTGAATGTCGAATCACATGTGTATATTACCTGTGTATATAAAAATATAAAAATAAAGTAAGTTTTTAAAAATTAAATTTGGAAAGTATGTAAATACAAATTTAATTTTTAAATGAAAGTAAAACATGAATATGTTCTTTTTTTAAAATCTAATACTACAGTAGGAAGTAAAATGAAAATAAGTTTTTCCCTCCTCAACTCATCCATTCCCCCAATAAAATGGTTTTGAACAGCTTCTTGTATATTCCAGAATATCCATCTTTTAAAAAAATTAACCCAAATGGATCATGCTATATATTCCATTTCACATCTTAATTTCTAACCTAACATATCTTGGGGATATATTAAGCATATTATATCAGCATATGCAAATCTAAATTATGGTTTTATAGGCTCCATAACAGCATGTTGTGTTAATATGACACAATTCACTTAACCCACTCTTCTATATGTAGACACATAGGGTGGTTCCAGTTATTCAGTGTTATAGCTAATGCTGAAATCAACAGGTGTGCTAATATAACTAAATAAGTTCCCAGAAGATTAGCAGAGGTGAAGGGTGGTGTGAGTTTAACTTTGACAGCTATTGCTGAATGGTCAGGCACATTCTTAACCATTCTACAACTTTATTTTCTCCATTTGTAAATCAGGAAAATATTGTTGGCCTTTGCCTTACTCCTTAAAAGGCTTGCCTAGCCTGAGAAATATGAAGCAAGATCATTTTATGTGATGTTTGGTCAAAGGCATTGTGTTTGTGCCAAGCTCCAACTCAGAGCTTTGTCTGGGGCCAGCTTACACTGATGGCTCCAGGCTAGGCTGCTGGTCCAACGGCACTGGTCTCAGCAGCCCTGAGAGAGGAAGGCCTGAACATCCTGTGGCCAATGACAAGCCTGCTGTGTCCAGGAAGACCTTGTGCTTACCTCCTAAAATCACTTTCAGAGAAAAAAGGTGTTGTCATGAGTATGGTATCAGAGAAAGGGTCCAGCCAGCCCAAATGCAGTGGGTCTTGGGGAAGACCGTGATGAAAAGTCAACAGTTCTAGCCTCAAAGCCCCGAACTGGTACTGGATTTCTGCTCTTTTTCCCTTCTCCTTGCTACTACGTCATGAAGTTCCCATGATGATGTGCCAAGCCTCATTGAAATTGTCCTTTCTCTAACCATGACAAACGCAGGAGACAGGCCTGAGAAGGACCCTCTCACCTCTAAAGGACACTCTTAAACCTCTTCACATCTACCCTCAAATGCAGCACTGTCCAATCAAACTTGCAGCAATGCTGGAAATGTGCTCTATCAGTGCTATCCAATAAGGAAGTCACCAGCCACGTGTGACAATTGAGTACTTGAAATGTGGCTAGTGTGACTAAGGAACTGCATTTTTCACCTTATTTTCTTTTAATTAATTTACATGTAAGTCACACATGGTCGGTGACTACAGCGTTGGGCAGAGCAGCTGTAATGGTTTTTAAAGTACAGATGCCTTTGTAGTCCAAATCTCTCTCAATCAGCCCATTTAAAAAGACAAAGCAACCCTCCAGCTGTCACATAACAGATGGATGTGTATGGGTGTGCAGCCATGAGTACCCCATGGGCCAAAATATTGATCATGACCTTTTGCAGTCACTGCTTATGTTTGGCCAACACACTGCTGTACTCCAGACAGCAGCACATTACTGGTGCACTTGAGTCTGTGAAAGAAGAGACGCCCGTGCTCATCCTCCATTCAACAAACATCTACTACAGCTGTGCTCTGCTGGGCACCGGGCTACAGAGAAATAAGATGCTGAAGGAGCAAGTGGAGGGAGGAAAAGGGAAGGAAAAAAGTATACATATATACACATATATATATACACACATATATGGAAAAAGAGAAAAAACAGAAACCATGTGTCTTCTGTGGGTACTTTTCAACATGTCATTCCATTTGATGAGTTGACATGGCTGACACACATAAATGCCGGATGACAATGGGCTATGATTAAGGGTTTAGTGGCTAAATACAGAGAACTCAGGGAGCATGGAAGGGCACGCACGGAGACAGCCTCCACTTCCCTTCCAAAGTGCCATCTCATCCATTCAATATTGACGAACCCAGCCCTGGACATCCCCTGGTCCACCGTTGTGACCATTCTGTTAAAGCCTAGAATAAAGAAACTGTGGACATCGTGTTTACATGAGGACGAATAGAAGAGAAAGTTCATTTCAACATGGAAGGAAGCAACAAAAATGTTGGGGAACTGAGGATGCGATGACTTTCTGCTATAGACTGGATGCTCCCCACCCCCAGCCTCACTGAGGCTTAATCCCCACTGTAACTGCTGAGGGTGAGAAATCCTATTATGGTAATTGCACAGTGGGGCCTTGAAGAGGTGATGAGATTGTAGGACCATGCCTAGCGAATGGATTAATAGTGGTGGCCATGGGCCTGGTTCTGAGGGCTTTAAAAGGAGAGTGCATAGGGAACTCGCTTGCTCTCTGCTCCATTTCGCAATGTGATGATATCCTGCTGTAACTGTTGTCACCACCAAGACCCTCACCAGAATGTGTTCCTTGAACAGTGGACTTCCCAGCCTCCAAAACTGTAAGCAAATAAATTTTGTTTTCTTTATAAATCACCCAGTTTTGTGTTTTTTATTATAAGTAACAGAAATGGACTAATACACCTTCTTTGCAAAGAAAACTGCTTGGGATCATGTACAGACATTTGCCATAGTTTGTAATTACTCAAGACAGGTTCCCAAACCTCAGAGAAAATTCAGGGCCATCTATGAATGTAAAATTACACCCTCTCAAAAATGAATGGAAAATATTTAAATTTAAAAACATAAAGGACTTGTCTCTCAACTAGTAATACAATATTCACATATATTAACCTATACTACTGAGCACTTATAGTGGACCTGACATATAGATTATTTATTTTATTTTTAATCTACATCACCCATCACCCTGCAAAATAAGCACTGCTGTCACCATTTTACGGACAAAGGAACTGAGGCTCAGAGGCCAAATACCAACCTAGGACTCTAACCCAGACCTTCTGAGGTCTGAAGTCCATGCCCCAACCCATGCAATGCCAGTAAAACCCCCTGAATAAGTGAATCTGTGCTGGAGCTGGTGCTGAGGTGAATGTGTCAGCTGGTAACATTGTGAGAGCAGAATTGTTAGCCCAGACACAATGTATTTTATAATTAATGTTTATGGACATTATATAGACAGAAGTTAACATCTCATAAATAGACATGATTTTATGTCAGTAAGTGAGAAAAGAATCACAAAAACAAAGGCCAACATTCTTGACTTCTAGAAACATCCATCCCTGTAATCAGAATACTGGGAATTAACTGTTCCAGACGTGCCAGGTAGAAGATTAGAGACACATTACCCAAACTTTCCTCATATTTGATTTTTCTCAAGACTACCCCTTGTTAAACACTATAATACTAACATATAAGATTAGTGATACTATAATAGAATCATTTTTAAAACACTTTTATCACAATGCCTAGGCAGAAGAGAGGGAGGATCAGAGAATAAACAATTGAAAATGAAAGATTACATTTCTGTAATTTCAAATTGATTACGGTGTCCCTGTAGGTCTCAAAGTCAGAAAACAGCAGTGTGGCTGCCCCGGGAATGAAAGCCTAACCCAGAAGGGGCTCCAATACTCAGTCCTGTCCCTCAACCATTCCCCGCAACACCACTGCAGGCTTAGAGTCCATCTGTCTATCTATCTGTCCCTTTCAAATGCCAGAACTGCCCTCACCTGCCTTCCTTCTAGTAGATGTGGGAAACACCAGGTTTGCATTTTAGGAGTTTTCACTGCAGGTAGAGAAGCTGAGCTAGTGATATAGGTTGTCATTAATTGAGCACTTCGTATGTGCTGGGCACTGGACTAAGCGCCATGCATATATTATTCCTTTTAATCTTCACAGGAACCGTTTATGTTAGACAATGTCATCCCCACTTTCCAGATGAGAAAACACAGCTACTGAGCTATGAAACTTCTCCACAGTCTTACTTGGATAGTGGTTCTCAACATGTTCATCCATTACAAGGGGAAGGGGGGAATACTTAAAAACACCCATGCCTGCGTTCCACCCCTGAGATTCTTATATCCTTGCTCTAGGTTGCAGCCTATGCAGTCATGACTGAGAACCACTGCACAAAAGCAAGTCAGCAGAGCAGGCAGGATTTGCAGCCAGGTCTCTCCAATCCCAGAACCTGATATCTTACTTAACTACTTGGTCTACATGGCCCTCCATGCTGAAGTTAAGAGCATTAGGTGCTGGCAATCAATAACAGTTGTGATAGGAAATCTAAGCTAGACCAATCCTACCAGTTCAGGCTGCCCAGGTCTTCCATGCAGTTCCAGGTCTTTTCATTTAAGGGTTAACATGGGATCTCTGTGAACTGTGTCAGCCTTCTGGACTGTAATCAGTCATCCTTCCAATGACAAGAACAGTACTCCTCATCTCTAGAAAACCAAGAGTCCAGACTTCCTCCCATTTCAGGACTGGCTCAGACTCCTGGCAGCAATTTTGCTAACGAATGCCTTCAGAAATCCAAACCAGATATGTTTCCTATTAAATCAGAGAACAGCTTTCAATGTAAACAGTAATTGGGTTGTTACCTAAACATCCCTAGTTTGTTTTGAGAAATGCAGAGCCCTTTAAATACTTTACTTTAAAATAAGTGCTTACGTTGTTATTTTTTAAGCCTTCAGCTTTCCAAAATTGCCCTGGTGTGTGTCTGTCCTGCTCTTGACACATTTCTACTGCCCTTGACTTCCCTACTGTTCCTTCCCACAGAGAGCCAGAAACCGCTGCAATTATCTACATATTTGGTGGACAGGAATAAAAACAGTAGTTCACCTGTTACACCAATCACTTCATCTGTTAATCTATATAAAAGTAATTAGATCATTGTGAAGAAGTCATTCCACAGCCCGCAACTGCTAGGATTGATATAATTTCATGGTATCATAAATATTTAACACTAAGTTCTCCTTCCCCAGTCCTCCCTTCAGAGGCTAGGGTAGTGACATGCCCACAGTGAAGCCCAAGTTGCTTATGGATTCTGAGACCCTCCTCTGGCTCTGAAGGTTCACGAGGTCCACCATGGACATCTGATCTTCTTCATCCTCCCACATCCATGCTGCTACCCCAGGCCTGTCGGCTTTAGCTTTCTTGTTTCTGAACTGGTGAGGTTTGGGTGAAAAGCTCCCTAGAAAACAACAAATCTGAGATCACTGCAAATGACAGCTCTCTTTCAAATGAAAGAGAAAAGGAGAAAACATCTGAACTTAGACTTCCCTCTAATTTCAGACTTTGTAAAAAAAAATGTTATCTTTTCTTGAAAACTGCTAAAAGAGTAGATTTTCAGTGTCCTGTCCACAAAAGAACCAAAAAAGTATATGAAGTAATGCATTGTTAATTAGCGTGATTTAGCCATTCCACAACATACACATATTTCAAAACAACATGTTGTGATCCAGCAATCCCAATTCTGGGTTGGTAGAGTTTGGATATGTTGTCCCCACCAAAACTCATGTGAGAATCTGATCCCCAAGGTGGCAGTGCTGGAAGCTGTTTGAGTCGTGGGGGTGGATCCCTCATGAATGCATTAATGCTCTTCCTGGGGGAGGAGGGTTAGTGAATGAGTTCTCGCTCTATTAGTTCCCACAAGAGCTGGTTGTTTAAAAGACACTGGTGCCTCCTCTCTCTCTCGCTTCCTGTCGCCATGTGATCTGCTTGTACCCACCAGCTGCCTTCCATTTTCCACCATGAGTAGAAGCAGCCTGAGGCCCATGCCAGATGCCGCTGTCCCTGAATCGTAAACCAAATAAACCTCTGTTTATAAATTACCCAGTCTCAGGTATTTGTTATAGCAACACAAACGGACTAATTCATGGGTATATATCCAAAGGAACTGAAATGGGTGGGTCAAAGAGATACCTGCACTGCCATGTTCATTGCAGCACTATTCACAATGGCCAAGTTATGGAAGCAACCAAAGTGTCCATCAATGGATGAATGGATAAAGAAAATGCAGTATTTATACACAATGAAATACTACACAGTCTTAAAAAGGAAATTCTGTCATTCACTGAATGGATGGAACTAGAGGACATTATGCTAAGTGAAATAAACCTGAGAGAGAAAGACAAATACTGTATGATCTCACATGTGGAATGTACAAAAGTTGATCTCATAGAAATAGAGAGTAGAAAAACAATTACCAAAGGCTGGGAGGCAGTGAAGGGAAAGGGAAGACAGTGGTTAAAAGGTACAAAGTTTCAGCTGGACTGGAGAAATAAGTCTTAGTGATCTATTATTGCACTGCACGGTAGACACAGTTAATAATAATGTATCTTATATTTCAAAATTGTTAACAGAATAGATTTTTAATTGTTCTCACCATAAAAAATAAGTAGGTGAGGTGACAGATATGTTAATTAGCTTGATTTAATCTTTCTATAATGTATACATATATCAAAACCACATTGTATCCCATAAATATACACAATTATTATTTGGTCAATTAAAAATAATTTTTGAACAAACATGTTGCACATGATAAATAAATACACTTTTTGTCAACAAACTAAAATAAAATATTGTACCTTTTAATCTTCTCAGCTCCACTATAAAAACCAATCCTCTCTAGTTATAAATCTAGTTATGAATCCCCCTGAAAAGGAACTTGATTTAATAACACAAATACCAGTCCTGCTATAGCAGCACATTGATTGTGAGTAACATAGTAACATGCCGGCTTCTGCAAACACTGGATGGGACTAAACATGGCAAAGGAGCAGAGCTCAGTAGCTGGTTCAAGGTGACATGTGACAGGGAGGAGGAAGCAGCGTTCTGGGGAAGGCGTCAGCTGGCCGCCTTCCAATATTACAGATGTTCAGCAACTCCTGTCTGCATAAGTGGCCAGATTTCCTGATGCCAGTTTAGCACTTCTCAGATTCATATTTGAATACTGAGGAAATAATATGCATCTAAATGAGATGCAGAGGCTGCACGTGGCCATAATCTCCTTTTTCATCAGAGTAATAATGTTCTGCACTTATGCTGGGCCCTTCAACTAAAGAGACCAAGATCCAATCCCACCTTTTCCCTATGAGATGAGCCATAGAATTAAAACAATAGGAAACAAGCTCTTGTTCCATATTTCCCAGATCCAAAGGTGAACAGATCTTGTCCACTGGCCGTGCCTGGTTCTTTCCTCTCAAAGCCATGGTTCTGAAGTGGAGAGAAGATTCCTATGGCCAACGCACCAGGAGGGAAAGACAGCTACTCCTGGCATCTTTGTTCTTCCTGACAGGCTTGCTGTCAAAAGAAGAGCAACATTTTCCCTTACTCCTGCAGAATCAAGAGGTTTACTCCAGAACAAGAAATCTTAACGCTGCAGTTGGGAGGATGCATACACATAATAAAACACAGGTCTAATCTTTAAGAGACTTCAGGCTAGCAGCTTCAAGCCATGTGTGACCCAGGCTTGTCCTACTGTATCGCACAGTCCCCACGTCCAGCCCTTGGCTGTCCCTGGCCTCTCAGGCTGGGCACCACAGTGGAGGTCTGCTCTCTTAACAGAACATCGCACCAGGCAGCCTTGATTAGAAGTGCCTGGGTGGCAGAAGGAAGGTTGGGGAACATCTGTTTGTTCAACCACAAAAGGAGGAAAGTGATTCTGGCAGGGACAAAAGAGGATTAGCAGAGGGAGGGGGATCCCAAAGCCACCCCGCTGCAGTGTGGACCCACTATTTGGTCCACTTTGCTGACAAGCCCAGCCCATTCCTTGCATAATAACGAGGCCAAGAGCTGAAAGTTAACTAAACCACAGCTCTGGGGACTGTAACACGACAGGAGAAAGGCTTTTGAAGTAGCCACATCATTAAATGCAATTTATTTCAAATCACCTTTAAAACCCCACACACAAATTCAATTCCCTTGAGTTTCAGTTCAAACACAAACACAAGTTCACTCATGACTCCCAATGTTGAATCCTAAGAACCAGCACTTGCGGGCTGCCCCAGGAGAGCAAAGAAAGCCACAAAACAGAGAACTGAATTGTCAGATGCCTGGGGACCACTGGGGTGGTTAGTTATGTCATCTGGTGGCCCTGATCTCTAAGCTGGACGCTGCGTCAGCGTGGGGAGGACCATCCTTCTGAAAAACCCACTCAACCTGGAAAGAGCCTGGGGGTGCAAGCCTAGGGTGAAGTGAAGCCAGGACAGGCTGGGTGACAACCAAGGATCAAAGCAGGCCCGCTGTGACCACCTGCTAATCCCAGAGTGACCTTCTCAAGTAGTGTCAGCAAACACACCCTTGACATGGGTGGCAAATCACATATGTAGGCCACAAACACATGTATGCAGGTGGCAGCTAGTTATAACAAGGGAAATTTTGCAATGAAATGGAGCTCCAGAAAAGAGGGTAAAGACTGACAGGATCCCACTAATCCGTCTTGCTCATGGTAGAAAGGGATTTCAGATATGTGTTTCCAGCCTTTCCTCCTTTTACTAGATGGCAGGAACACGTCCCTTATCCTCAGCAGACACTTCTCTACCCACCTTCTAGGTGCCCAAAGCAGAGGTGTCTTCCCAAATTCTGGGCCCACCCCGAGCTAGGTATTAAGAGATTATTGGCAAAAATGTGCTCATCTGAAAGGGATACTTTTGTAATGCATGTGCTCTCCTAGATGTTAAAGTAAACAAATCACTGATCTCACCCTCATTACATAAGATCAGAGAAGATCTGGGTTGCAAAGTATATTCATTTGCTAGGGCTGCTGTAACAAAGCACCACAGACTGGGTGGCTCAAGGAACAGATTTTTTGTCTCATAGTTCTGAAGGCTGGAAGTCCAAGATCAAGGTGTGGGCAGGGTTGGTTCCTTTTCAGGGCTGTTAGAATATGTTCCAGGCCTCTCTACTAGCTTCTGGTGGTTGCTGCAATCTTTGGTGTTCCTCGGCTTACAGAAGCACCAGCCTGATCTCTGCCTCCAGCTTCTTGTGGCCTTCTCCCTGCGTGTGTGCCTGTGTCCAAATGTCCCCTATTTATACAGGATTAGAATCCACCCTAGTAAAACTCATTTTAACTTAATGATCCTATTTTCAAATAAGATATTCTGAGATACTGGGAGTTAGGACTCCAAGTATTTTTTTTTTTTAGGGCGTTGCATATAATTCAATCCATAACAGCAGGGATCTCAGAGATCCAGGGATTTCCAAACTGTGTTTTATGGAACACCAGCTTTTAACACTGTTCTTCAAAAAGAGAATCCTCTGGTCCAACATGTTTGAGAAATGCTCCAGCCCTATCCTAGAGATCCACCACTATTACAGAAGTTTTATTCTACTCTATATCAGACACTGACCTCCACTCTGAGACTCTAAAAATAAACAAGACCTGGTCACAGCTGAGGAACTTGTTTTTGAGGGGTGTGGGGGGTGGGAGTAAATTTCAGTGTACTGTGGTAAGTGCTATGATAGAGGCAGGCACAGGTCACTGTGGGAGCCCAGAGGAGAGAAGCTGGTCTTAGTCCTGGAGAACTAGGAGAAGGGTGTGAGGGAAGACCTCTCGGAGGTGAAACCTAGCTGAGTTTGAAAGAGTGCATAGGAATTTTCCAGTAAAAGTCATCAGGGAAAAGGCATTCCAGTCAAGAGAGTAAAGGAAACAGAGGTATAAAGCAGTCTACGTCTGAGACAGCCTCACAAGCTGAGGACCATGAGATGAGGGAGGGCAGGCCAGCAGGGAGGCGTGAAGGTGAAGAGCTCACAGGACAAAGGAGCACTTGAACTTCATCCCAAGGTGGGGGGTGGGGCAGGCACTGGATGCATTTATTCCTGGGGATGACAGGATCAGAAGCAGATCTGAACAGACCTGGAGTGGACAGGCAAGAATAGAAGCAGTGAGACCCATCAGGAAGCTGTCAAATCAGTCCAGTCAAAAGCTTATTGTGGGGCTGGAGCTGGAAAATCATCATTTTGCTGCCATTCTGATAAAGACTGGATGAGGTAAGCACCATCAATGGATGCCTAGTCTAGGGAGAAATTTTGATGTGGAGCCAAAGAGTATTAAAGGGCCTCCCCACAGATTGCTTATTAGTTGCAACAGAAAAAGCAGTAATACACAGAGGAGAAATTGGGCAGTGCCTTGACCAGGTGATCTAAATAGACACCGCCAATGCTGGGTGAAAGGACACTGTGTATTTCCAAACGTGACACCGTTAAGAAATATTCCTGCGGAGAATGCACAACCTGAATTTAATCATGGGGACACAGGCAAGCCCAAAAAGGGGCATACTACTAAAACGACAACAACAAAAGAACTGTATTCTTCCAAAAGGTCAATGTCATTAAAGACAAAGACTTGAAAATGTTCCAGATTAAAGTAAGCTAAAGAGACTGAAAGAGTATAGTTAACAACAATGTACTGTATTTTTGAAAACTGCTAAGAAAGTATATTTTAAGTGTTCTCACCACACACACACACACACACACACACACACACACACGTGAGATAATGTATATTTTAGTTAGCTCTATTTAGCTATTCCACAATGTATACATTTTTCAAAACAACATGTTGTACATGGTAAGTATATATAATTTGTATTTGTTAATTTAAAAAAATAATTTTTTAAATGTTAAAGAGAAAGAGAGAGAGACAACCAAATGCAATGTTTGACCCTAGACTGGATCCTGTTTGGAAGTGAGATGCTATGCAGGACTGGCAAAATTGGAATATGGAAGGTAAATGTATAAGAGCATTGTATCAATGCTAAATTCATTAAAGCTGATAACTCTGCTGTGGTTATATAAGAGAAAATCCCAGTCCTTAGTTCCACCATATGTTTACGAAAGATTAGGGGATGGGTGAGTGGGTAGGAGAGAGAGAGAGAGACAGAGACAGAGAGAGAGAGAGAGAGAGAGAGTGTGTGTGTGTGTGTGTGTGTTTAGAGAACACAAAAGGAATAAAATGTTAACAAAAGGTGCATCTGGATCAAGGTAGACGGGAGTTCTTTGCCCTATTCTTAGGATATTCTTGCACCTTTTCTGTAAGCTTGAATTTATTTCCAAATAAAAAGCTGGGGAAAAGATGATGCTGGGGGTCTGAACTGGGGAGCGTTGGCAGCAAAGGAGGGAATGGAAGGTGTAAAACTTGGGGTGATCAGTAGGTTTAGAGCGGGGAGGGAGGGGGACATCTACAATGGCTTCCAAGTCCCTGGTGTTTGCCTGGGGACAGGGGTGGGGGGTGGATCTCACGGTGCTGTGACTGGAGGCTAGGAAGCAGGAAGAAGAGCAAGCTCTGCCCAGTGGGGACAGAAGGATGCTTCAAGAGTTCCTTCAAACACCTCTTTCTTAGCAACTTCTCTAATTGACCACACCCGACTCTGGTGACAATCTGTCCTACACAGGAGATGTTAACCTCCGTGGGTATTTCCTGCTCATTGAGCTTTCTGCTTTGCAAGTGCCCATCAGTCACTTTTCGCAGGTGATGGCCCAGCCTGAGGTGTGCTCTGGAAGGAAGAAGAGTCTCTCCCTTCCTCCTGAGGGCCCATGCCCGCGCACCCCACCCCACCCCCACCCCCAGGTGTGGAGCACGGAGAGTTCTGGGCACAAAGGAACAGCTCAACAGAAGTGGCTGGCCAACGGTTTCCTTTTTTTGTTTTAGCCCCAGGGAAAGGGTGAGCTTCAGGTCCCCAACGCCCTCACTGTTCACACTTTTATTGGTTTTCCACCAAATAAGGATCTTGTGAACAATTTTGAAAAGAAAATGAAAGTTTTCAAATGCCACAGCAACACTCAGCCTTCATCTTAAATGTCAAGGGAGAGAATATCTACAGCTCCCTGCACGGGGTCTGCAGCGGCTCTGTGTGGCTCTGTGTGACTGGACGCGTTGCCTCTGCTCTTCCAAGGATGAAAAACACTTGCTAAGCAGCAAACAGGTAATGTCAGTGTCTCACGCCACCAAACTGCCATAGAATCTGCACAAACTCTCTCAAAGCAGCCTCTGAGGGTCATGTTTCTAGCAACCTGGTGGTAGCGATCTGGCTGTACTCCTGAGATGCTCTGTTCTAGAGCTGCTGACTTCTAGTCCTGGCTCTGATCTCTCTAAAGCAGGGGCTAACCTTATATGCTGGAATACACAGAGCGGTGGAGTGACTCTTCTGCCCTTGGACAGCCAAATACCCAACCACCCGGGCTACCCTGGCCAACTGCAAGCTGAGGAGAGGGCTGCTTAAAGAATCAAGTACCATGATTTGGGCTCTCATGGCCCATAAAGGATGTGACAGGCAAACGTGACAGTTCATACTCTCCTCTATTACTTACAGATTCACAGTTCTTGCCACTAAGGATGCAAAACTCTTCCCAGAACAGAACAATATGGGTACTAAAGCATTCAGGATCAGGTATGTGATTTCTATTCAAAGTTCACAGAAAGAGTCTAAGTATGCTAAGGTTAAGTAAGACCTTGCACTTCCTCTCAAATGATTTTTCCTCCAGTAGTAATTTTTCCTAACTTATCAGACTAACTGGCTTTCCTGACTTGGTCTGGAGAATTCGTAACCATCATTTGATTAGAGTCCTGCTGCTATTCTTCCTGAAGCAGGCTGCCAGAGTCTCCCAGGTAGAAGGCACACCAACCAAATTCTGTTCCAGAGGATTTCCTCCGTATTCAGGAATGTCAAGCTGGGCCAAGACTTCCTTGCTGAATTTTTACACCCAGACCACGCATGATCCAGTCTCTCAATGGACAGCACAACATTGGGATTCTATGTGGGGTTGGTGAGGACATCAGTACTCAGGAAGGAACAGTCACAAATTTTAACTAAGCTGAAGCTCCTCTCAGAATAGGCAGAGGGACTCGATCCTCTGGACCACGAATTAGCACTGGGGAATGGCACAGCGGTGAGGAGCTTACCTTTACTTGCTCTCAGTCACTTTGAAGGTCCATGAGTATGTCAGGGTATCCAAGACCACCCCCAGGTTGGGTGAGAGGGGATTTGATAGGAGGACTCACAGGGCTCAGCAGACAGGTATACCCAGGGCTGAGATTTCTTACAGGGAAAGAAGATGAGGCACGCTCAACCAAGGGAAAAGGCGCGTGGGGTGAAATGTAGAAGAAACCAGGCACAAGCCACCAAGAGTCCCCTCCCCGGGGAGTCCTACAAGATGTACTTAATTCCCCCAGCAAATACTTGTGACCACAGGTGTGAAGTTCTGCCTACCCGGGGCGTTTGTTCAAGCCTCATCGCCCACGGTTTTTACTTCAGGGTGTTCATGTAGGCAGCCTTGGTCTGCCATGCACCAAATTCCAGACTCGCAGATGGAAAGCAAGTGCTTACTATAAATCACATTGTTTGCACTAACAGTTTAGGCACAGTGAGGCCCTCTTGTCATTCAGGGAAGGTTTTACATCAGTGTAGGGAACTGTTTATCAGTCAAGTCCCCAGAGCCAGCCCAGGGTCAACAGCCTGCACAATGCATAAACCAAGACTCAGGCAAGGAGCGTGAATGCCAGCCCCCAGCTGCCCTGTGATGGTCCTTGTTAAGGTTACCTCCTGCACCTTGATGACAGAGTGGGCTGACCCACCTGGACATGATGCTGTGATACCCGCTCTTTGTACACTCTTGGAGACTCAAGCCAGAGTTCTTAGTGGACAACTCGGAACGTCTCAGAGCCAAAAGGGCCCTAAAGAACATCTGGTCCATTTTCCTCTGATACAGATGAGGAAAGAGGCCCATAGGGAGGTTAAGTGACTTGCTGAGAGTGAGTCTGGCTTTGAAAACCTTTTTCCTCTGCCAGATTCTCCTGGCCCCAGATATGGGAAGGGCTTTTAACACAAACCAGGCCCTAATCCATGGCCCTCAGCCATGACCCATAGGCCTGAAGAAGGGAACAGACCAGCAATACAGAGGCCCCAGACTAGGAAGCAGCCATCTGTGCAGCCTAGCCTGCTGAGGTCAGGAAGGAGTGGCCAGTGGTTCAGTCATGACCAACAAGAGCTCATGGAGATCACAGGCTCAAGGGCAGTCTGTCTTGATAAACACAGGGTCACCTGCAGGCATCTCGAGACTTCATTAACAAAGCCCTCCAAGGAGTTGTCAAGCAGGTGGTGGGGTGGTGGATCTAGGGGCCCATCAATTTGAAGCCAGTAGCTTGGGGGACAAGGGCAGCCAAAGGCCAAGCAACTAGCCTTGGCCCCAGGCAAATGGGCTGTACCATCATCCCAAGGCAGCTGGAATGCAAATCAGTAACAGCAACAGAAGGTGTCAGACTGTGCAGCAAGAACTGAGGTCGGGGTGTGCTCACCCCAAAGGCACATTGGACACTAACGTAAGGTCGGCAAGACTAAGAACCCAGGATCAGGTCCACTGCTGGACTGAGGACTCCTTCTACAGTAATGTGCGGTCCATGGCCTGTTTCCTTTAACTGACCCCCCACCCCATGACCACACAGAAGAGAAGCAGATGCATGGGGATTTGGATTGGATTGAAGAGACTCCAGCTCAGTCCAGCATTGTCTTAAATTGAGGAGATATAAAGTCAGCCGTTTGCTAACATGTGGACTGAGAAGCGGACAAAGTAAATGGTCAGAGAGAAACTCTGATGGGAGATAGAGGGAGAAAACTCCATGGTTCCCTATGTCCCTGGTTTTAGCCCTTCCTGAGGCCAAGCCACAGCTCTGTCTGGGGCTCCATGAGATACCCCTGTGTCTTGGTCTGTTTGGGCTGCTATAACAAAATACCATAAGCTGGGTGGCTTATACATAACAAACGTTTAGTTCTCACAGTTCTGGAGCTGGGAAGTCCAAGATCAAGGTACAAGCAAATTTGGTGTCCGGGGAGGGCCAACTTCCATATAGATGGTGCTTTCTCACTGTGTCCCCACAGGGTGGACAGGGCAAGGCGCATCCCTGGGGCCTATTTCACAAGGGCTACTAATCCCATCCATGAGGGCTCTACCTCATGACCTAGTCACCTCCCAAAGGTGCCACCTCCTAATATCATCAAAAATACCACATTCTCATAACTTTAAACAAAAAAGTGGAATAGTAAAAGTCATAGCAGTAGCGGCAGGGGCAACTTAGATTTAGTGAGAATTGCAACATGCCAAATAGTGTTTACAGAACTTTATACGTATTAATGTATTTGAACCTGTCAACTGTTTTCTCTTCAATTTGCCCATTTTACTGATATGGAAGCAAAGCAGACAAGTTGCCCAAAGGTACAGAGCTGTCACTCCCAGGTCCTCAGACCCCATACCCTATGCTCTTGTGGCCTCTCACATAAGGTGAGCCCAAAACCCTCTGGGAAAAATTGTGTCTTCTCAAAAGATGTGGAAGTTCTAACCCCCAGTACCCGTGAATGTGACCTTATTTGGAAATAGGGTTGTTACAAATTTAATTAGTTAATATGTGGTCATTAGGGTGGGCCCTAATCCAATATGACTGGCATTCTTATAAAAGGCAAATTGAGGGCTGGCCGGTTAGCTCACTTAGTAGAGCGTAGTTCTGATGACACCAAGGTCAAGGGTTCAGATCCCCCTACCAGCCAACAGCCAAAAAAAGGGGGGGAGAGGGGTTTAGACATAGACAGGCACGCAGGGAGAACACCACTGAACATGAAAACAGAGAGGGGGGAATGCATCTACAAGCCAAGGGACCTCAAAAATTGCCAGCAGACCACCAGAAGCCAGGAGGGAGGCCTAGGACAAATTCTTCCTCACAGCTCCCAGGAGGAACCAGCCCTGCGGACACCTTGACATCTTGGGCTTCCAAAGGCCCCACCTACTAATACCATCACTTTGGAGGTTAGGATTCAAAATACAAATTTTGGGGGACACAACCATTCAGACCATAGCACCCTACATCCTAACCGCACCTCACCCCACACCTGTCTATTTTTTGCCTACTTCTAGACCCAGTTTCTGTCACTTGTGAGTAGAATAGGCCTAATGAATACCATTAGGATTGGCTTACCCAAGCCTGCAGAGTTAGTGTCCTCACTCTATGACAAGGAAAGGCCATGGAAACATTCTGGATGAAAGAACAAAAAGATGGGGGCCAGGGACAGTACAGCCCAACAGATAGGACAGCAGGTAGGAGGTCAGCCCTCAGCACTTCCCAGCCCCAGTCCTCCACCTCCAGCTTCCAGAACTGAGGGAGAATACATTTTTGTTTAAGCCACCCAGTTTACGGTTTGTTGCAGCAGCTCATGGAAAAGAATACAAGCCCATCAAATCGCTAAAAGATGTTGAGCGGAGCCAGCAACAGCAGTCAATAATCCTGCAGAAAGTACATGCATAACACAGCAAGGGCACTCTTGTTGGACTGAAGAGCAAAAGACACAGAACATTACTCCCTGGCAGCCCCCAAATCCTACTTACTGGCCTTTCAGTGACTATTTCTTTTTAAAAAACAAAAACCAAAAAAGAAACCAGGGAGCCAAAAAACCAAGAAGTGTCACATTTCCGTGCCCCCACCAGCTGCTCTGAATGAGCAGTACCTCCCCGTCCGTGAGCGCCCAGTTCCCACACTCACACATCACCCACGCGACAGCCGCCGCCCACTCTGCACTTCACAGTCCACCAATGGCATCTCCACCCTCCCACGGACCGCTCATGATTCAGAGATGACAGCTGGCCACTGGGGAAGGATGTCAACGCTTCCCACTCCTTCTGTGGCTGTAAGAGAGAGAGAGAGGTGGCCCCACAAAGGACACCAGAGCAGGAGTCCGGAGGAGTCTTCACACTCCAGGACCTTAGCTTCACCCTGTGGCTCTCACTCACAGCAAAGCTCTGATTGCCTCATAATAAAAAACCTCAAATAGATTGCAAATGCATTTGGATGAGATTTTCTGCCATTTGATGCTGTGGCTCCTGTTAAAGTTTAGCATTTAGTCATCTGAGGCCCTCTGATCTAAATCTCTCTGCATGTGTGCCTGTCACACTGGGGCTCAGCATGCATGTGCACACCCCCTAGCTCCTGTCCCTGCATCTAAGCAGAAGCACGTGCCTCCTGAAAGATTCTGAAAGCTTGGCAGTGAGCAGATACACCATGAGAGGTGCGGGGTGGGTCAGGTTTCTAACCCAATCCGAACTGAGTTTTACACTCAGGGCTAGTTCTTTCAGAAGTCCCTATCATTAAATCGCCTTGGTAATTCCAGACGCCCATCAGGGGTTTTGTTTCCTGGGAGGGAAGCCAACCCTGGGCTTACAGAATGATCCTCAGCAGGGAGGCTGCCACGAATGGGAAAGCCACTTTGTCACTGGTTTTGAATTTATTAGTAGAAACATCAGATGTGAACACATGTTATTCTAAAGAGAAAGGTTGACAGTTTGACAGGGGAACGTCTGAAACTGCAGGCACGGGGGAATCATGCAGCCCAAACAGTAGCAAACTAGAGGTCCTGTTACTGCCTGTCAGCAGCGCCCTGCAAGGGCCACCTGCCATTCTGTTTAAACCAAGGGAGTTCATTCAGAAGAGAAATAAATGTCAGCCAAATTAAGCACAGAAACCCACAGGAAGAGCCACCTTGGATGGTGAAAAGCACAGAAGGTCGCATTGCCCTGACTCTGCCTGTTCTGTGTTGGAGCACCCACCTGCTGCAACTCTGCTAGCAGGGGGGGAAACTCATTACCTGAAGCCTCCTCCCCTAGACTCCCTTTTGGTCACAGTGAAGTATCTGCCCTCTTTGGACAGCATTTGCAAATAGACAGGATGGGCTGGCCAGTTTGCTCAGCTGGTTAGAGAGAGAGTGCTATAATAATACCAAGGTCAAGGGTTTGGATCCCCATATTGGCCAGCTGCCAAAAAATAAACAAACAACATCAAATACACGGGATGGGAAGTAAGTAAAACCACTCCTCTAGTTTGGCTACTGCTTATTCTGAAAATATTGCTGGGCGTGATTTTGGCACAGCCCAGTCCCAGGGGAGCCCTCATCATGGGAACTATCTCAGCCAAAGATGGACAAGGGTCTCAGAAGTGGCACAAAGTACAATCACCCTACCACATGGCACAATCCCAAAGGGTCAGGAGGAAGTGAAGCTTCTTAGAGATTGCTTTAGCATTTTAAAAATTTTCGTGAATATTGTCGTGTCTACAAACACAGGTTTATCCCACTATCTTTTGCCCATTAAATACAGGTTAATTTTTAAACTACCCATTGCAGCCTCCTCTAATTCTTCCTAGATGAAAGGGAGACTCTAAATAAATATGTAAACAGACCTCAACTGCTCTCTTACTGCAGATGACAATCCTGAACAGATGTTAGGTCCTGATGTACACAGACTCTTAGAGCTGCACAGCATAGACCAGAGTACCCTCACCCCACTCCCCTTGGTCCCATTCCAATATATCTTGGGGACCCGAGGTATGGCAGCCTCCTGGGAATGAAAGCTTTCATATTCAGACAATCACAGGGACATTATTGAGTAGAATAAAAAATTCATATGAATTTTCCAAATAAGAATAAGAGACCTCAAAGAGACGGCTGTCCCTGTAAGAGGCTTTGATCTGTGCCCTTCCCCCACTCAGGGGTCCCTCATTCTGCTGATACACTGGGGGAACACTCCTGCTCCTCCCTGTTCTCATGACTAACAGGTGACTATAGTGGCTCCTGTGGGAAAAATCAAAGATGGGGCTTTTCTCTTGTTTAAGAAGCAACTGGGCAATCTGGCCTATAGCCCGCAGCTACGCAGAGCAAACCTACAACTGCCCGACATGGAAGGTAGAAGAGACTGGAAGGGAACTTCACCCTCCCAGACCCACTTCCTCCTGTGGATTCTGAGTCAGGCCTTGCCAGAGCAAATGGGCACCTCCATGGATTTGAGAGGTGACCTGGACTTTCTGGAATTTTCTGAAGTCTAGAAATGGTGGTCTAGAAAGTTCTACAACATTCAAAACTGTGTCCCACAGACAACAAGTGCTCAATAAACCTTTGGGGATGATGATAAATCAGCCTGCCACAAGCAAAGAGCCAACCAAGGAACTTGGCTCCCCTAAGCACCAACACCACCAGATATTACAGGGTAGGGCCCAAGAGTCTCCACTTTTAACAAGTACCCTGCCCGTCTCCAACCCAGTGTCCTCATGAAATGCTCCTCAGATACACTTTGAGAAACACTGATCCGGAGAAAAAGTCATGCACCCGGGAAATGATGGAGCTGAGACAAGATCCTGGTCTGGATAATGCCATCGTAGGAGCTGCTTCTCCTGTGTCACGAACATTATTAATCATTGATGGAGATCAGGTATTTCCTTCTAAGTGCCAGCAACCATCTGTAACAAATTCCTGCAGTTGGATGTGATTCTGAGTTGGAAGACATCCTCAATGGAGTTCGAAACTGGACTCTATGACTAATGATCTTCGGAAGTGGCTGTGGGCCTGTTCTTGCAAGAAAAATGAACATGAGGGTTTTCACTGGCTCGGTTCTGAGTGCTTTTACTCATTCACTTGAGCTGCTCCAGCAACAGCTGTCAGTTGAAACCAAGAAGCATTTTCCACCCACAAAATGGCAGAGGTTCCCAGTACAATTCCTGGAGCTCTGGCCAGTCAGTGGCTCAATAGAATTATCTCACTCCTTCTCATCAGCCTATCTCCTCCTACAAACCTAGAGGTCTCAGCTCAAACAGAAGCATGTTTGGACTCAGGACAATTAAAATCCAAATGTAATTTATTGTTTCCTAGTCCTGCGGCCCTTTTATTCCTCATCCATATTTTTAAAACCCTCTTTGTATTATACATTGTCTTATAAACCATTTCCAAATTCCTTTGAAGTAAAGATGTAATCAATAACAATAACGCTCTCTGCTGAACTTGTCAGGCGATCCCACGTGGTACAAGGAGTCAGACCAATCTTGACTTCAGTCCCAGACCCTCCCTTTATTAGCTGTGTGACCTTCAACAAGTGACCCAACCTCTCTGAGCCCTGTTTTCCTCTTTTGCAAAATGGTACTAATACTTGCATGGGTTGTTGCCAGGATAACAATGAAATGATATGAAAGTGCTTTGTGACAGAGGTATCATCATAGTTGTCATCAACAAGGCAGCCAGAAAATATACCCCAATTTCCCTGGGGCAAAAAAAGGGCGAGGGACATGAGGAGCATTTCTGGCATGATTTCTTGTAAGAAGTGATGTTGGAATTGTGAGGAAAAAAGCCCAAAGGACACCAGTAGATTAGACCAGTGTTTCATTTATCAAATGCAGGGTGGACAGGAAGAAAAAGGGACATATAGAAAGGATCCAGAGACTTCATCCTATCTTGCTATAGTTTGAATTTTTCTGTTCCTTCCAAAATTCATGTGTTGAAAACTTGATCTCCATTGCAACAGTGTTGGGAGGTGGGGCCTCATAGGAGGTGTTTAGGTCATGAGGGTGCCCTTGTTAGTGGATGAAAAGGGCTTGCAGGAGTGAGTTTGCTCTCTTCTGTTCTTCTGCCATATGGGGACACAGAGTTTGCCCCATTTTGCCCTTCTGCCATGTGAGGGTGCAGCAAAGAGACTCTCACCAGACACCAGATGAGGGCACCTTGATCTTGGACTTCCCAGCCTCCAGAACTGTGAGAAAGAAATCTCTGCTTTTTACAAATTACCCAGACTGTAGTGGTAAGATTTAAGTGAAATGCCTGGCACATGGCACATGGCAAATACACTACCTTTAACAAAAAAGGGTTTGTATTTATGGGGACATCTGACATAGCTTATCTTCAGTGCTATCATTGCACTGTTTTTCTAAAATTCGCGTCATTAAGTGAAAATAAGAAGTAAAGAAGATAAATACTCCTTGTTTAACCTCTGGCCACTTAATCCCAATCAGGGCTGGTTGTTTTCCCAATCTCTGAATGTTATGAATTCGGATTCTTCCTAGAATTTCTGTCTCTCTTTTTACACCTCCCTTAGAGCCAAAATAAATCTTCAGACGTCTTGGATCAGTTCTGGGCTCAGCACAAATCAATGGGCTGTGAGCCTCACACCCAGTTCTTCTTCAGTTCGGTCAACTGTGAGTGCCTGGGAGAAGAAACCACTTTTTAATTTAAGAAATCAAATAAGCCAAGTGATGCACTATGCCTAACCCACCACTTCAGTCAAGGTTTTGTCAGTCAGGAAAAAACCACCCCTCCCCCCATCCTTTCCTGGGTCCTTTAATTTTCCCAGCAGGGTCCTGAGGTCAGTGAAGAAATGGGTCTTTTCTAGTTCCAGCTGCTGGAATTTAAACAAATTCTGTCTGCCAAATTTCAAACTGAATCACTGGCTTTACAAACAACATACAACAAAAACAAACCAAATCCAGCCTGCTGGTTAACCTATGCACTCAAATTCCAAATTCCCACCATCATCTTCACAGGGCCATTACACCTGTCTAGAGAGAGGTTTCCTCTCCTTGAGAAGAAAGCAACAGATGGAAGAAAAACATCTCATGTTCAGGTTGCAAATGCCTTCCCAGAGCTCAGCAAGCCCATAAAGATGGGCTGCTAAGATTTCATTAGGCAGAAAGCATCTCTCTTTTCAAACTGTCAAGCCACACAGGTAAACAATTAAGCAACTGAAATGGAAGGAGGAGGTTTCTTAAGGAGCATTTAAAAATGCAAAGCACATTATCTATAACACCGCCCAGGGCACTTAATTAAACTATATATGCACCGCTGTAAGCATTAAGCCCTGGCTTTCCAGAACACCAGAATGCAGAAAGGAGGGTTCACTGAGTCTGATCTCCCAGTTTCCAGATGCCGCGTGGGGGTAGGGGCGAGGGGTGGGACTCACTGCCATTTAGCTAGTTAGGGGCAAAGACAGGGCAATACCCCAGATCTGTGCTGTCTATCATAGGAGCCACTAAGCTACATGTGGCTACTGCATTTAAATTAATTAAAATGAAATAAAATGTAAAATCCAGCTCCTCATTCACACTAGCGACATTTCACGTGCTCAGTAGCCATGTGGGACCTGCAGCTCCCACATTGGACAGCACAGAACATTTCCATCCTCATGGAAACTTCTACTAGACAGTGCTGCTCCACATAACAAGACTCTCTGCAAGTTCTTTCCACTCCACCAGGGTTTGGGCCTCCTTTTTACCAGCAGGTATCTATCCACTAAGCATTGTAAAATGGGCTCAGCAGGTCATGGCCAGCTTATCTTCTTTTTCATGAAATGGAAGAGAAGAGAAAATACCATAGTGCATCACATGCCAATGAAACAAGGGTAAGCATCATATTGTAAAACTTATTTTCAGTTTTATTTATATAAAACATATTTATGTATATATACATATATAGTTTATCTACATATCTATACATTTTTAATAGTCATACCTACTGGGTCACAATTTAAAATGTGTTTCTTCCTGAGGGCCACGCTCAGAAAAAGTTAGACTCTCTGCACCCACAGCATGTTACTGGTCTGCAGATGCTTGGGTGATTTTTGTCCCCACTCATTTTCCCCTTTTCTGGATGACTCAAATCACAAGAGAGTGAGGCATAGTGTCTGCTCCATGGCACCACACACAGACTTTTCTCCAGACCTGGTTTTCCACATGCTCCTCCCTGTGAATCCATTTCCTCTGGGCACAGAGCCAGGCAACTGAAAGGCTCCAGACACCCATCTGGGCTCCAGTGCCCACACACAGGCGAGGGCACGGGGAGAGTGACAGACAGACCCACAGCTGAGCCGACGCCCATTCTGAGGCTTGTGAAGTCCAGCTCTTCTGTACTACTGCAGAACAAAGACTTGTCAGAACGTCAACAGCAAAGATTAACAAGCGTCCAAAAACCATTATTCCTCTCTTGGACCACCAGCTCATCTGGCTATACTTCTATAGTTCACTCAGAAGAAACTAGAGTATCTTTCCCTCATTGTGGTGGTTAATTTTGTGTGTCAACTTAGCTAGGCCATGGTAGCCAGATATTTGGCCAAATGTCTTTCTAGATGTTCTGCGAAAGTATTTTTTAGATGAGATTAACATTTAAATCAGTAGACGCTGAGTAAAGCAGGTTACTGTAAATCATATGTGTGGGCCTCATCCAAACAGTTGAAGGCCTTATAGAAAAAGACTGATCTCCCCTGAAGATGAGGGATTCTGTCCGCAGACTGCCTTTGGACTTGAACTGCAACTCCTTCTCCTCCCTGGATCTCCAGCCAACTGGCCTGGTCTGCTCTGCAGTGCTCAAGTGCACATTCTCTTTTCCTTTCTTCTCTCTCTGTCTCTGTCTCTGTCTCTCTGTCTGTCTGTCTCTGTCTGTCTGTCTCTCTCTCTCTCTCTCTCTCTCTCTCTCTCTCTCTGTGTGTGTGTGTGTGTGTGTGTGTGTGTGTGTGTGTGTGTGTGTGTGTGTGTGTATCTCCTTTGGGTCTGCTTTTCTGTAGAAACATAAGTTTCCTTGACTAACACCCTCATCATTCAAGATTCTCTCAAATGCCACCTTCTCGGTGCAGTCACCCCTGACTTCCTCTGCCAGAAATAAGTGCTCCTTCTTCTGTGCTCATTCCTGTAGTATACTGCTCGTGCCACATTTTTGCAAACATAATTACTGTGCCTTGTACTATGGTTAATTGATCATCTAAAGCTTAGATTCTAAACCTTGATACTCAAAGCTTGGTCTATGAATCCACAACATCAGCATCCCCTAGAAGCTTATTAAAGATGCAGAATCTCAGTCCTCTGACCTACAAAATCAGAATCAGCATTTTAATGAGATACCCAGGGGATTTACATGCACACTAAAGTTTAAGAAGCACTATTGTAAACAAGTGGTTTTTAACTGTGAGGAGCATTTAAAAATACCAGTGCCTAGCTCCTACCCCCAGAGACTGATGTCTGGGGTACAACACAGACATCAGGATGTTTGAAACCTTCCTAGGTGCCTCTCTGCACAGCCAAGCAACCCCTCATGCTACAAGAGGAACCAAGGCCAGACAGTTAAGGGACCTGTGTAAGGTCACAAAGCGAGTTAGTATAAAAATCCTACCAGAGTTTTCTGCCTCCCTGAAAATGTTGTAAGGAAAGAGGAAATACATCCATGTGCACTATCAGCAAATTTATAATAAAACCTAGGTCATCCAACATAAAGCTGATGCAGGAAATTGTTATCACACCAAGTATCTCCTCTGTGAAGAAGCAGCAACAGGATTCTCTATAAATAAAAAGAACTATGTACTCAGTTTAGGCTGAATCTTAGATACCCTTCCCATTTGTAATGACTGTCAAACACTGAAACCAAGTATAAGATTAGTGCTGGGAAAGTTGGACGCCACCCCCCGTCGAAGGTGACCCAGCAGACAAGCCTCCACTGACTCCTTCATTCTCTGCTGACCCTGTGATTCTTTGGTTATGTAACTTCTTTGGAAGGTATAAGATGATGATATTAAGCCTTCTTCATGTCATCATACGGCATGGAGTTTTAATCTGAGTTAGGAAATAACAGAGAGAACAGATGAAAGAAAACAGATTTCTTTTCCTTTCAAGACTCTCTCTGGCTTTTATCTTTATACTGACTTGGCGAGGTCCACTAATTCCTCTGTCAGGGTTATAATCAGTAACAACAGGCTTTCCACCCACAGAGATTAAGATTAGTAACGCCACATCCTCCACCTTTTAGGAAGGGTGACTACCTGCAGAGGGAGCCTGTCTCTGGCAGGGCCCCCTGTGAAAGATGGCTGCACCTGTCAATTACTCAAGTATGACAGGGTGGCATTCTCTATTGCCTCCCTCCCTGTGGCCTCCTATAAATTGTTCATGATACAATTTCTGACCTGGAGTTGCATGGAACGGGGATCTCCCTGATCTGCTGCTGACAGTGCAGCACCCCTGCTTTGGCAAAACTACATCTTTCCTTAGTGCAACAGAGCACAACCTGCTTTGTGAGGCACCTGCAGAAGAAGCTAAGCCCAAACCCCACTGTGCTGACAAATTTGTGCCCAGAAATGATACTGAACCCCAATGGATTGCTAGTTTGACAGCTGATAGTAGGTAGCAGCTACCCACACAGGTGTGTTCTCAGCAGTGCCATAAAAGGGGGGAATAAAACACCATCAAGGACACAATGTGTGTGATTGCTAGTTCGACAGCTGAGAGTAGCAGCTACCCACACAGATGTGTTCTCAGCAGTGCCATTAGAGGGGGGGGGGAACACCACCAAGGGCACAATGCGCGTGGGTAGGTACATACATACATACATGCACACACATGCACAGACACATGCCACACGCTACTGGCTAGCAGCCTTCCCACTAAGCCACACCAGCCATGCTACTTTGCCCCTGGAATGCATCTCCTCCCTCGCAAATAAAGGGAAGAATGCTTCCTGGTATAAATGAGAGCTGGGTATGTCTGTGTAACTGATTAAAAAGCAGCAGCAGCAGCCAAGCTACTAATCAACAATATGACAGCAATGGTAATAAAACTGCACTTAAAAATACTTACCAAACCAAACTATTTGGCCTAGTCAGTGCCAAGCTTTTTAAGTGAGTTATTAGATTCACAAGGTGTGAACTAAAAAGGACTCTTCAGAACTGACTCTGGCGCCTGCATTTCACAGTTAAGGAAACAAAAGTCTAGCAAGGTGAGGTCACTTGCTCAAGGTCACACAGCTAATTGGTTGTGGTGTTGGGACAAGAACCTCCTGTCCAGGCTCCCAGGCCAACACCCCTGTGGCTGCACACCACCATACACGCCCACAAAGAGGGACAAGCAGATGGTGATGAAGTTTCTGAGTAGCAGGGTTCTAAAGCTAACCAGCTGTGCCAACGCAGGTTTGACTGAAAAGAAACCTTTGTGCAACGAAAAGGGAAAATAGCAATGGGAAATGTTGTGATTACACCATTCCTGTATTTCTTTGGAAGGCTGAAGCCAAAGAGAGCTTCATTTCCCACCCTGGGGCAAGTTTAGGAAGCAGAGGAAAATGATGGGATTGTACCAGCTGTTTCCAGCAGTGTTTGGGTTCTGGCCATATAAGGTTAGAATTAAAAGTAAATTACCCTACAAGCAAGTGCCAGTATCTTCTCCTCAAATTCTGAGTCATGTCCAATTATTTGCCTGAATAAAAACCGAACACCTAGACCTTTATTCAACCCCTTCTACTTCCTAGAAGATTGCCTCTTGTCTTTGGCCAATGTTGGATTCATTTTTGCTCCACCAAAAACATCCACATGTACCTGAGGACAGCTGTCCCAGGATCCAAAGGATCACAGAATGTAAGAACTGGGGCATCAACCCAACCATTTTTTTCCCCATGTTATTGTCTCTTTCTTTTGAAAAATAAATCTATCTTTTTCCATTATGACCATATTTTTAAAAATTGAAAATGTAGAGAAGGAAAAAAATAATCCATCATCCCTCAACCTCATAATAACCATCATTAGGATTTGGGCTTATTGCCTACCAGACTTTAATTCTGGGGCAAGTATTTGTGTGTGTGTCTTAAACAAGGGTATCATCATTGTACATAAATGTTTCTGTGTCTTTTTTCTTTACCCATAATTATTCATAAGAAAATTTCCCATATTGCTACAGTCTTCTTATGCATAATTCCAATGGCTCTTTAGTATTTCATTAATTGCTCCCTACTGTGGAACATTTATGTTTGTTTCTAGTGTTAATTACAAATAAGGCTTCACTGAACACTACTGTGCAGGTATGTGTTGCCATTGTTATTATTTTAGGTTATTTCCTTATGAGAGCTTCCTAAAGGTCAACCTCTTCCTCTTCCTCATTGTTGAACAAGCACACACCCCAAGTGATTAAATGATCCAGTGAGGTCCTCCAGAGATCTGGGTTTGGTCCTGACTTGGCTGTCAAAGATTAGCTGTGAGAACACCAAAAAGCCACTCAATTCCTCTGAGACTCGGTTTCCCTCTGGTGTTAGCAGACAGGTCGCTGCAAGGCCTGTCGAGGGCATTCTGATTGCCAGGGTGTTCTCCTTCCACTATTCTACACAGCCTACCTTATGAGATGCCAAATCCCCCGGCCAATCTCCCTTTGACTTCTCTGCTTTTCACATCAGCTGTTCAGAAAAATGAAGTTGCCAAAGCCCATCATGAAACCAAATTTGTTTAAGCATGAGGGGGCCTTACAAACCAAGTCCATGGTGTGCAGAACATGGCAGTGGGATCAGATGTTTCTCCTCCCACGGAGTCTTTGTCACCTGCTTTCTGAATCCAGGTCAGCCTGGAATTCAATGGACCTTGCTTCTTATCTGCAGGTGTTGGCCACAGGGCATTGTGACAATAATAAATACACACAGGCCTGTGCTTGGAGACTTCCCAGAATCCAGTAACATCAAGGAGGGAGTCACCTGTGTCTCCTCTCATAGCCCTCCAGGACAATGAAGAGACCACTGGTCACATCTCTACCGAATCCCTGCTGGTAAAAACACCACATTCAGCCAAGACCAGACCAGAACAAACGCAGGAATACACCACACTCTCCTTTTCCATCTTATCCAGACAACGGTTTGCCATTAATTTTAGCCTCTTTAAAAATGGGTTATAATTTGCAGAGAAGATCATTAAGTAAAATTTTCTCTTGTTTTTCATCACCCTATTTGATACATTCACGCAGTCCCCCACACTACTGTCTCTTCAGTTATCAAATCAGATGATGTGAGCTCCAGTTCAGTCATCATTTCCTCCTTTCTAGACTTTTGTCAATGAAGATTATATGGCCTTTGTTCCTATAGACCACTGATTTTGCAGCATGCTGTGCTGGAAAACACACAATCTTTACAGTCACGCAAACTTCTTAGCTGGGTGAACCTGGCAAAAATACCACATTTCACAGAACCTAAGACTCCACTATGAAGACCTACGATTATTTTACTCACTGCCAAGAAAGAATAAGCCTCTTAAGACCTATCCATATTTTAGATGTTAAAATGTGAAAAGAACATGTATCTCAGAATCAATGACAAGTGCTATTGGACCTTTCTACAGTCCAGTTTCTCACTTGTAAGATGCAGACACACAGTGTGCACCTTGGGGTTGGCTGGGAGGTGTGAGTGACACTGCTCCTAACTCCAGACTTGTTAGGCAGTAAACACTCTCTAAGACGTACTCTTCTCTTTTCAAAAATGATAGCTAGGTTCTGGATAGATAATGAGCTCCTTCAGAGTACGTACCATATCTTTTATGTCTTTGACATCTCACCCCCATGACCTGGAACACTGCCTTACACATTGTAGGCACTCGATAATTCAAAAGCTCAGAGCCAATGCAGTCCCCTGGGATTCCCCAGCTCCTGGACGTGAGGAGCGTGAGGAGCACGTGTCAGTATAATCCTGATGGGTCTAGGGGCTGGAAAGAAGAGTAAATGTTGGCTCTCAATGCACGTCCCTCCTGGAATCCCCCACGCAGGCAGGCTGTGGGTGGAGGCCTGCTTTTAGGTGAGAATGAGGAGCTAAATCTCAGTTCTCCACACAAACCCAGCACTGTGCTTACCTGTGGGCCTCCGGGGAAAGCCAGACTGCCTCTGTGCCCTGGATGTGAACAGCTGAGCATATTAAGTCAGACAGGCTATGTCCCCAAGGGCTCTAGATCTGTCCGCCAGGGCTCTCTGAGAACAGCATCTAGGGGTGTAAACAAATGTCCCGTGGGCAGTGCTGGAGGCAGCAGAAGCCCAGACAAACAGAACCACGTGGCATTCCCTCCCCCATTTGCACACCTGCTGTTTTTCCTCCTCCCACACCCCAGCTCCAGTGAAAAGGTGGGAGAGACACAGCAGGGGAGCGAATCTCATTCTCCATCACCGCTTTTGATTATTCATCTTCACGGAGGAGATGAGAAGAGCTGCCAGGGACACGTTCAAGTGACGAGTACTCTAAAATCATGACTTTGCCCTTGACTTTAGCATGTGTGTTCACACACTCTCCCAAACACACACTCACCACTCTCTCCAAGCTCAGACAAGCTGGAATTTCGCGATCCCAGCTCCCTAAGGAATGTGCACACAAATGGATATTGCTTTCACAACATTAATGGGACTTGAAGGGAAAAAAAAGCATCAGTAATTAGCGAAATAGTAAGTACCTATTAGCTGAGGCTTCGTGCTTTAGTGTTTATGTAGACTTTCCCCCACATGAAGGGAAGGACAGGGGAGTGGACGGAGGAGGAATGAAGTCAGAAACCTCATTTCCCCCAGAGTCACACAGTACAAGGAGAAAGTTCATGGGAAGATTCGTATGATTTGTTAATTCTATTTTTCCACAAACTTTTTGAAGTATGCTGCATATTGGTGGTAGAATAGAAAGAAACCTTACTTTGAAGTTACTATTTTCCTGCTAAGCCCAGGTCCTCAGAAACCAGCTGCTGATCGTTCTCCCAGGTTCTTACAGGATTGAGAGGCTGGTGTCTGGTCTCTTCCCCTCTCTACCCTCCCAGTTTGTCTATTAAGTCCCTCTGCTTCTCTGTGCTACTGCTTCTACGTTGGCCCCAAGGATGGAAAATATCTGTCCTACCTCCCTCACAGGACTGCTGAGGGGGTTGAGAAAAGATGTCCCCCATGAGTGAAGGCAGAACTCTGGCCCACATATCACTCCTCCCTGATCTGACCCACTGCTACCTAAAGCCCTGTAATAAACATGAGGGATGGCAGTGCAGGAGGGAGAGATGTCATTCACTTGGTTCCTCATTCCCAGCAACTAATGGAGAATCTACGAAATTTTCCACAGCACATCTCCTTGTTATTAATAATAGAGTCCTTACTAATAAATCAAGAAGGCTGTGCCCAGACCTTGTTAAACACCTACTAATTAATACTGAGACACCAATAACCCAGTGGGTAGACTCTGTATTATCCCATTCCCAGGAGAAGATGAAACATGCCCAAAAGCTTGGGTTTCTCAAAAACCCATGTTTAGATCAAGCATAAATGACTGGTTTGCCCACTGCTATGTCCCAGCCTCAAAATTAGTGCCGTCTGGTAGAACTTTCTGCAATAATGGAAATGTTCACTGCTGTATAGTCCAGTATGGTAGCCAGCAGCCAGCCTTCCGGCACTTGAAATGTGGCCAGGGCAACCAAGGAACTGGATTTTTCATTTTATTTAGTTTTAAGTCATGTAAATTTAAAGAGCTACATGTGACTAACGGCTACTGTATTGCATAGCACAGATCTAGAGGGTACCTGGTATGTAGCTGGTGCTCAATAAATATTTGTCCAAGGGAAGAATGAATGGACTATAGTTCACAATAATAAGTTTTGATTAAGCAGGATTCTCATATTTATCGAGCACTCATTTTTAAACAAAGCCCTGTTTAGGTCAACAACCTTCTGAGCTATGTACTTTTATTATCCCTCTTTTACAGAAGGAGAAACTGAGGCTCAGATGAGTTAAGTAAAGGGCCAACAGCCACACAGCACATGGCAAGGCATGTGTGACTCTGACAGGACAGCCTCTGAAGACAAACTTTTCCACTGACGAAAAAAAGCATTTTGGCGCATTATGTTACTTTCAACAGAATGACTTCGAATTTGACAAGGAAATTTTCCTTTTGAAATAGAGAAATGAAGGTACACAATGTGTCACATCTGGGGATCTTTTAAAAGTCTAGCCAGAGCTGCAATCTTGCAAGGCTCTGTCAACTGACTTCTGGATCCCACGTCAAGAATTAACTATTATTCATTCCACCACAGTGGCCTCTTCCTAAAATGACCTCCCATGACAGCAGACTAGTCAGACAGCCTTTCAGTCATCCTCTCCCTGCACTCCAGCCTCCTGATGTCAAGAAGCACATCTACATGGCAGACACTGAGAGCCTTCTCCAAGAAGACCACCGTGTCCTCACTCATCTGGTAAATCACAGCAGCAGCTTGGCCCTGACCTGGCACCTGAGGGGCTCGACCATATAACAAGGGGACACACACTACTGCCACCATCCCACATACATACAAAACCAGGGACTGAGCACGTTCACACCCTATTCTCCTCAGCTGACCCTGTTTTCCATCATGGCATGACCCCAATGTCATGACACTCAGAGCTTTGGACTCACAGTGCTTCTTGCTGAATGGATTTCTGCAACTCCTTACACCCTTGAACACGGCTACTTGGGCTCCCGCAAGCTATTTCCATTGCCAACCCCAGAGCTCTGTCATTTGATACTGTCACCATTTGGGATCTAAAGGGAGCAAAAGATGCAAGTGAAACTTACAGCTGATGAAGAAATGTATGTTTAGAATTTTGGACATGGTAGGAAACAGTTTAACTCAGAGGGCCGCAACAGAGCCAGTGGTTCCCTGAGGCGGACTCAACAGCATCCATTGTTTGCAAGGCCACCTTCTCGAGACCTGCTTCTGCGTGACAGGTAGGGCAGTGAGGACAAGTGTGGCCTTTCCTCTCTAGCCCCCCTCATTTCATCTCTAAACTCAAACTCAAGTTCCCCACTCAGCCAAACAAAAGCTTGGCAGTAAACCAGAAGCAATAATTCACCAACTATTAGAGGAAGCCCTTCCAAGTCCCACCCTGCTGCAAGTGTCCCATTCACATACACAGCACTTTTGATAAGGGGGCTCTGTTAAAACATTTTCTCCATTTTCCCCAGTGCCAGTTCCCCAGGTGGCCAGCCCTTAATCCAATAATGATTTGGGGGGGATTACTTGATTGCCTTAAGCAAACTCCTCCCAGCACTGCAGTGTAACACTTTGTTCTGCCCTTAATCTTAGATCTCATTGCGTTTTTGTGTGTTGGCCTGTGTTTACCTTCTTTCAAGGACAGAGACTATGTCTTACTCTATGGGGTATTTCTCATCACAGCCAACACAGTGCTACAGGCATTCAGAAGGCATTTACTAAATAAAAATAAATGGAAAAAAACATTCTGCAGGTACTGGGACAAACAGGTGTTTGGAAGACCCTGGGGCACCACAGATAATCTACAAATGGGAAATGACCCTTGCAGAGTATCCGGTGCATTATCAGGGCCTGGGGCAATGCCAGAGCCCCCAGCATCAGCATCCCCTCACCTGGTTGTCTTGCTATTCTACATAATGAACCATTTCAATGAATATTTGGCAAAGGTTGTAATTTTATTAGCTTAGCTGTATTAGTTTCAAAATCAAAAATAAAGGGAAATATTTGAAACCCCCCCCCAAAAAAACTCTACTCCTTCCCCAACTGAAGTCTGCTACCTCAACAAAATAATAAAATCTCAAAACCAATGCTTAGAACTTGATAATAAGAACACACCCAATCTTAAAACGGGCAAGATATTTGAATACACATTTGCCAAAGAAGATATATGACTGGCTTATAAACACATGAAATGATGCTCAATATCATTTGTCACCAGGGAAAGGCAAACCAAAGACATAATGAGATACCTCTACTCACCACCTATAATGGCTATAATCAAACAGACTGACAATACCAAGCACTGGTGAGGATGTGGAGAAATTAGGACTCTCCTACATTGCTGGTGGGCATGTAAAATGGTACAGCTGCTCTGGAAAACAGTTTCTTGAAAAGTGAACTATGTACGTACTACACTACTCAACAATTTTAGTCCTAGGTATCTATCTGAGAGAAATGAAAACATGGATCTGCAAAAAATTTGTATGCAAATATTCATAGAAGCATTATTAACAATAGTTAAAAACTGGAAATTTGGGGCTTCAAAAATTCACAGTTTCAGTTGAGGGATATTATCCTAACTAAAGACTATCTGAATACCCAAAGGGCTACTATACTTAGACATCAGGATTTTAGAAAAAATCATATCATTTTAATGTAAAGTTATTTTTTCTGCATTTTTAATACTCTATAGTATCAACAATTCTCAAGGAAAGTCTAAACCCCGAGGAATCCCAGACTTGCCTAAACCCTAGAAGCCAGCTTCCCCCAAGACCTGTTGACAGGCATAGAACTAGTGGGAGTAAAGTGTCAATGTGGCTCTCAGCAGTGACTGTGTGACAGCCTTTCCCCCAACATTCCTCACAGCTTGAGTCTGAACAAAAAGGAACTTCCACCTTAAGGTCTTCCTGCTTTGAAGACAAGCCCACACCCACCAGCTGAACTAACTAGAGCGGTTTCTCCACCTACGCATCTTCCATGTGTCTCATCACCCAGCTTGTCTGGCCTAGGAAGCCTTGAAACAGGCAGAATCTGTGTTAGGGTTCTCCAAGGAGACAAAAGCAACAGGGGTGTGTATGTGCTCATGTCCAAATTTTACAGGGTAGACCAGCAGGCAGGAGACCTAGGGAAGAGTTGATGTTGTAATTTCTAGGCAGATATCCTTATTCCTCCTGGACCTCAGTCTTTTTCCTGATTCCTGTCTCCTTCAAGGACCTAACTACTCGAGCACAAATGGCCACAGCCTCCTTGCAGTCCTCTGGGTCTGCTGGCACACACCACACAGGAGGCGCTCAGTAATGGCTAGCAAACCAAGAGATAACCATTAAACTCCATGCAGTGGGTCATGTCAATCTACTTTCCCATCACATACTTTAAAAATATATACATCCCAAATTGAATAATTATAACAACAACAAGGTTGGTATCATTGGATCATCACTATATTATTTCTTTTCACTGTTTTACTATGATCATTCTAAAGGCAGTGAAATGCCAAACATGTATTTCATAAAGTGGATAAAGAACCTACAGTCAAAGAAATGTCGATATTTGTAAAAACACCAAGCAAGCCTGTGTTCTTATAATCAGCACCTTCCTGGAGTAGGGCCCAGCTTGGAATGACCACTCTTAACAATCTCTCCAGCCCCAATGCCCTCCAGTAGAGTGATCCCAGCAGCATTTTATGACGGGTCTGTGGGTAACCACAGAAAAGACTGAGCCAGGGGAAAGCATCTGACACAAGCAGCGACACCTGGGGGAGAAGGGGGAAGGGGTAGGGGATGCACTTACCAGGTGGCTGAACCCGTAATGTTTGTATTTAGTGTGTGCGTACACACAAGTCCAAATTTTACACGCATGTGGTCAACTTTTCATGCAGCACACGGGCTTGCGACGTACAGGAGGTTGGTGTCAAAGAGGGACGGATGATGTAGAAGATGAAGGGGAGCAGAGTAGCATTGGGAGAGTTCGTGGTTCCCAGGCACCTGCTGAGACCCAGCTACATGCCCACACCATTATCACAACTGGTGATAAATCTTCATAGGAGCATAATGACTTCTTGGAAACATGATCGGTACCTTCGAGTGACCACGTATCTGTGAAGCAAGTACTGAATTCACAGCAAATACAACATCTGAAGCTTGGCTTAGGTACATTCCCTTTAAGAAATAAGAAACATTTTTACTGTATTCTCTGAATGTGGCAGGAGAGAATCATCTCTTCAGAAAATAGAGGGGGAAAAAAATCTCCAAAAGCATTATTTAGAACAGGCTAAAATCTTGATCGCATTAGGGAGAAGTAAAATGTTTATTGGGCTGATGCAGATACTGAGGGGGGCCACAGGCTAGGTCTTTACATACCCCTCATTTTATTTGTCACGCCAACCCTATGATAGTATCATTAGCTCCATTTTATGGGTAAGAAAACTGGGGTTCAGGAAGGATGGGTACCTCACCCAAAGTCACACTCCGGTGACTTGTCAACGTTTCCTATCACTGGTTAGTCTTGTGAAGCATGACGTCATATATGACATATAATGATGCTCTTTGCTGGGTCATAATTTCCCGGAATCAAAATACATAACTAATTGCCTGTGTATTTCTTTCTTGGTGAAACCCTTAAAACGTGCTACTTACTTCCACTTTTTCTCATTTTTTGGTTCCTCCCCCGTTTCAGGTATCAAAATGTCCAACTTTTTCATTTTTAGCTTCTTCTCACTCCAATTTAAACTTCTGCAGAATTGTACATTTTCAAAGCCAGATATCACCAACAAAATACTCACTCAACTGTGCCTAATTTTAGTTAGATGAAATGAGATTGTGGTGCTTAACTTTTCCTAACAGTAAATTTAGTAATTTCTTTCATTTACATAATGCCCAAGGGCTTCCTCAACTTTGCACCAAATTGATAGACCAAATCATTTCACTCAGTGCTTGGGGCCAGGACTCAGAGAGGAAAATGTAGTCACCTCTCCCACACAGTGCCAAGGTAGGGATAGATCCAGGGAGACCTCGAGGAAGAACTGGAAATGTGGGGTTTGCCGGGATATCAGAGAGGTTACTGTCAAGTCCATACACCGTTTGTACTATCTCCAGCCCCATCTCTCCTGGTGTGGCAACGATGGCCAGCGAAGTCCTGTCTCAACCCCACTTCCTCCTCACTCTGTCACCTCTGTTCCAGCAGCCCTCCTCACATTAGGCAACTGCTGACACTGTGAAGTAGGACAGGAAAAGGCAGACTGCTCCAGGAGCTCAGCCAGTGATGCCTAGCAAGTCAGGACAAGATCGGTGTACAGCAAGATCAAAGCTCAATAAAACCCTACAGCCTTACTCACCACCCCCAAAGAAGTCTTCCCTTCCCACGGAGAGGCTTCACCAGGAGGGTCTGCACTGCTGTCTCCAAAACCCAGGACAGGGAGCAGGAAAACAGATGGTGTCACATTCCACACAAGGCAACACAGGTATTCTGTTCCCAAAGGTGGCCAGCCATTTCATCTCCAGTGCCTGGCTGTTCCAGCACCTGCACTGCTTGAGAGCTGGCTAGAAATTCTAAATCTTGGGACCCATCCTAGAATCTGCATTTTGACAAAATCCCCAGGTGATGCAACCGCATATTAACATGTGAAAGGCACCAGGCTACTGCACACAGGACAAAATGTTATGTGTTAATTGACACATCCTGTTGATCACCTTTTGCCCTCCCCCAAGCATACACTCATTCAATGAGAATGCACTCATTCGTCATTCAACTTGTATTTATAGTGTGTCTACTAGTTGTCTAGCTGCCTGGCACTGTCTGGGGGAAATAAGTCTTCCCTGGTGAGCAAAGCAGACAAGGGCCCCACTCTCAAAAAACTCACATCACATCTGGGGAGACAAATGGCAAATGAGAAAACGACCAAGCAAGTGGAAGAGAGGATCACCAGTGACAAGGGTGCTGCCAGAGAGAGAGAGGGTGCCGCAGACATGATTGGGAGGTAGGGGACAAACTTTTGATTGGGAGAGGATGGTCCAGAAAGGCCTCTCTCCCAAAGTAACATTTGAGCTGAAACTTGAAAGTGAGAATGTGCAAAGAAGTGAGGGAAGAACCTTCCAAGCAAAGGCGAGAGCCAGTGCAAAGGCCCAGAGTCAGGAAAGAGGTTGGTGTGTTTGAGGAACAGAGAAGAGGCCCAAGTGGAAGAGGGGTGAGAGAAGAAGAGAAGCTTGAGGCAGGGCCGTTTCAAGCCAAGTAAGCCACAGTAGGGAGATTGGATGCTATTCCAAGTGCCATGGGAGCCCCTGAAAGCAGAGAGTGACACGGTGATAGATAGATAGATAGATAGATAGATAGATAGATAGATAGATAGATAGATAGATAGATAGATAGATAGATAGAGATAGACAGACAGACTGACTGACTCACTCACTCACTTTCCCTTCTGCATAGAAGATAGACTGGATAATAAACAAGACTGGAGCTGGAAGGCAGTTGGGCAGCTTACTGTATTAGTCTAGGTGGAGTGAACGGCTGCAGAGGACAAACTGGACACATGTTTTGACTGTCCCCAAAGGCTGGCTGGGGCACTGTGCTGGCCCTGAGCCCCATGCTACTCTGGACACAAAGGTGGAGGAGACCATCCCAGTCTGCCTTCAGGCACCTGGCAGTCAAGGGGTTGGGAGAGAGGCACACAAGGAAATGGACAAAATGCAGTGTCATTTCTGGTGCCAGTTAATTTGGCAATATCTTTGTTAATGAAATGAGCACATGGTCTCTGACCAGCAGTTCATGTATTTATCCTACAGACAGACTGGCATGTCTGCAAAATGACATATGCTCAAGATTATCCATTGCATGTTTGCATAAGCAAAAGATTGGAAACAAGCTAAATTTTGAGTAATAGGGAACTGGTTAAATAAATTTTGATTTATCCATGCAATGAAATACTATGCAGCAAAAAACAGAAACAAGAATACTTTCACATTTCTGAGTTGTTTGTTTATATATATACATACACACATATATGTATATATATATAACATATATTATATATATTTAAATGTATATATGTCATATACATATACACACGTTTTTTATACAAATGTGTATATGTGCAAATATGTATAAATAATATACATAAATTTAATAGGTAAAAATAAATTATCAAGATAATATTAAAATTCTAATATATATAAATTTTCAAAGTAACTTTGTTGCATGGCAAAAGCGAGGTACATAACAATGTGAATGGAATGTTAACAATTGTGTAGAAAAGATTTTTTAAATCCTCCCATATATACCTGCCATATATACTCAGAAAAATCTTGAACAGTAGTCATAAAAAACTGGTAACAGTGACTGCCTCCAGTTAGAGGACAGGGAACATAGGACATTTACTCCTCACTGTGTACTTTTTTAACATTTGAAATTTGTACCATGTGAATATATAAACTATTCAAAATAACTGAATAAAATTTAAATTTTAAACAAATGCATTACAATAGATGCTAGAGAAGCTGGGGGCACAGGGTGCTAAGAACACAGAAGGGTGTGTAGGGGTGGGGCTGAGGAAGGAGGAGGATTACAGGAGGAGGTCACACTTGGGCTGAGACTTGAAGGACAAACAAGGAAGGGACAAGGGTGTTCCTGACAGAGGCACTGACACATGGGCCAGCAGGGCCCATTCAAGAAAACGCCAGCAGAGGGGATTAGCTGAAGCTTGTGGGGTTCTGGAACAGCCAGCCTGACATGAGGATGGGCAGCAGAAGCAAGCTCTTGCCTCTCAGGCCAAGAGGTTGGGGCTTTTCCTGGAAGTGATGGGGAGCCTTTGAAAGGGGAATTGGTGACATGGCCAGGCTGTAGTTCCCCAACAGAACTGGCAGCAGTGTGGGGGGTGGATAGAGGCAGAGGCGGGCAGGGGTGGGCTAGAGCCTAATTCAGAAACAGGTACAAACCCAGACGTGTATGGGGGAAGCGGTGATGCTGAAGAGAGAACACACACAAAGGGATTCAGGAGACAGCATCAACCAGATTTGGGAACTGATTCCATGGGCGGGGTATAAAGGAATGAAGGGCAACTCCAACCACCTCACTGGGGCTGAACAATCTCATTATCTGACAGAAGGAACTGCAGCAAGGAAGCAGGTGCAGAGCGGGGAGAGGTAGAAATGACTCTGGGGGAGGTAGAATGGTGTGTTCAAATCTCTAGAAATGTCCTTGAGCAATTTGAATCTGAATCTCTGAATCTCAGTTGCCTCATCTGTAAAATAAAGCTAATATCTAACTTAGAGGATGATTTTAGTCTTGAAATGAAATGCTTTATGCAAAGCACTTACCACACTGCCTGGAACACTGTAGGTACTTAATAAGAGGCAGTCCTGGACAGTGCAGAAATTGTACATGGCAGAAATGTCTCTACACCAGAGAAATGCCTACCTAGTTCACTAAGGTAGGAATTTCAAAGCAATTTTCTGAAATTAAAGGAAGATGTATGTGATTTAATTGATTCAAAGTTTCATTCCTCTACGGTCCCTAGAGCACCTCCTGTGGCCAGATATAAGTATGGATCAAAGGCACAGATCTATCGCCATTGCTGGGCAAGCAACTCAAAGCCCAGCCATTTGCTAAAACAAGGACAATTCACCAAGACTACTCAAAGATTGGCTCATTTAAATTCCAGGCAAACACTAGTATCTAAACCCCCAACGGCCAGACCAGCCTGATAACTGTTTGGGGTTTTTCACTTCCTGTGTTGTGTGTGTTGAATTTCTAATTTTGACTGAAGCAAACCAAGACGACCACCCCACTGTGTACTCGCAGGTGCAACAAGGACAGCCTCGTCCAGATGTCTTCCAGTGAAGATGAAGTTCCGAACAAGACTAAAGTCTAGCCACATCTAAATCCAATGCCTCCACATTTTTTTTTATCATCACAGACTACCTTGAATTACCTGCAAAAGGAGTTTAAAAAGTGGGGAAAAAGGGGGAAAAAACCCAAAGCCTACCCCAAAAACCTTAACAAAACCCTATTCCTTAGTCATGGTTATTAAACTTAGTCTACTATAACTCTTATACTTGGTTTAGAAGAGGTAACTCACATTCGTCTTGACAATGAAAAAATCATAGGGATTTTTGACAATAAGAACAGAAGTATCTAGAAATGTATAATTTGTGTCACATCTCTTGAAGCCAGGGCCCCCAAACACATTCATGGCTAAAGTACCTGAGACGGTTAGAAAATAAGAACATCCTTGTTCCCAAAATTGCCCTCTCTTGCTCTAGGTTTGCTCTGTGGTTTTGATGTGCAGGACTGTGCTGCCATAAAGGGGAGAAGCAATGTGACAACAAGGTCTTTCCAATATGACCAGTCCTAAGCGCTCTAGGGGGATCAAGAGGGACTGGTTTTATACAAATTGCCCTATTAGATTTATGCTCTATATGGTTATAATATATTTGATATACACAGATCCAGTGTGAACAAGGGAGTTAGCTACCCAACATGTATGTTCCATCAAACAGAAAAGAAATATTGGCCAGAACTCAATTGCTTTCAAGGCCAAAGACACCAGGATGCAAAGGCCAGAAGCTTCATAAAATTAACGTTAAAACGAACAACCTTGGGCAGCCTCGTTAGGAATTCTATCAGGTGTCCCATCGAGTCAACAGCCAAATGGCCTGATAAAAACGGTTTTCTATGGAGAAAGAGTTCTATATTCTGTTCATAGGTCTTTGAAGATAAAATTGGGATACATGCAACGTTTCACCTACCCTGAACCCATACTTTTTTTTCTTTAATAAACGTTCTTTCCAAGACTATATAAATTACAGTTGGTTTCTGGATTCCGTCCCTGTTCCTTCCCCGTTCTCCCCTTCTGCTCTAATGTGACATCTTGTTATAAGCTTTGTCTCTCCCCTCACCAATAAAAACCCCAACTTTCAAGGGTGGACGATTAATATTCTTGGCCTAGGAGGGAGTGAGCAATCATCCTGGGATTTGCTGGAGGTATGTGTGGGAACTGATAATGGACAAAACAAGCACCTCTCTTTCCCTGAGCACTGCAGAGAGGCCGATACTCTGCGATCAGGGATGATTCAGGCTGCCAGGGCGTGGGTGGGGGGACCCGCTGGTGAGGAGCCGTGAACTCATCCGCAGCCCGCCTGTCAACACCGTGCCTGGGAACTACTCCTGAAGGGAATTAAGGAGGGACCATCAAATGCTTCCAAATGGAACTGGCAGCGTTTGGCATTTTCTGACTCAAAGCGTCCATGCCTCTGGAACTACTGCGCCCATCCCCTAAACATTGACGATTACTCCAAACAGGTGCAGAACACAATTCCCGGGCGGCTGCCCTCAAAAGTTAAACCCCTCTGGTTCCACCAAATCAGTCTTTACTAACCCATGACACCTGAAAATGTCTTAATAGCTATCCACCCCCCAATCCAACAGCCACTCCCGCTATCCTTGCCTCCAGCGCAGACGACATAATTAAAGCCAATTGTCGCGTCTCCAATCTCACAGTACACTAACCCACAGCAGAAAGAAACAAACGACCCTAGCAGGGCGTCACAGCTGCTGAACAGCAGGTACTCACTCTATAGACCCCAGGAAAACCCAAGACACGTGTGCGGCCCTTCATTCCGGCGTTTCTGGGCGCGCACTGGCCTCTGCAGGGACGCACGCACACACTCGGGCACTACACACACGGCTGGGGACTAAGTTTCCTCTCCCCGCCGAGCAACACATCCCCTGTTCTCGGTGTGTGATCCGCCTCTTTCCCATCCCCGGAACACATGCCTCTTCCAGCCTCCACGAGACACACGTGGGGAGGTGCGTCCAGGTGGTGGCCGGAGGGAGAACGGAGGCGCAGAGGCGGGCAAGGCCGGGGATGAGGAAGGAGAGAGCTCCGAGTGGGATCTGGAATCTCAGATCCCCGAGACAGGGTAGACGCGGTGTGAGCTTCTGGACGCTGAGGGGGCGACAGGAGGAAGGAAGCGGGGACGGAACGGAGAGAAGGCTGGAGGGGAGTGGGGGAGGGGTGGCTCACCCAGGGTTTTGACAGCGATCTGCCTGGTGAGGGGCGGCGGCAGGTTGATGCACACCAAGTCCACGTCCTGGTGCAGCAGCACCTCGTCGATGCGGCTAGTGTAGAAGGGGACGCTCATCTCCTTGGCCAGCTCCTCCGCTTCTTCCTGCGTGCGGCCCCACAGCGCCTTCACCGCGAAGCCCTCGTCTTTCAGCAGCGGGATGATGACACGGGCCGTGAGGCTGGTGCCGAACACGCCCACCCCGGGAAGCATGGCTGCTCAGGTCCGCCTGCTTCAGCTTCTGCCCGGATCCCCAGTCCAACACGCGCGCACACACCCTTCTAGCCAGTCCTGCACCCGGGTTCCCGCAGCCGACCTCGCCGCGATGCGCCAGCCGCCGTGCTCCGGGCAAGGCGCCCGGGTACCCAGAGCGCACCGAGCTGCAGGCGGAGCAGGTTCGGGGCGTCTCAGGAAGGTGACTGCTGCAGTGTCCGCCACGCGGGGCTCCCGTTCTTCCCCGAGGCGGCGGCGGCAGCGACCCCCCCAGGGCTCCCGAGGCCCCTTAGCCCCGCGGAGCCCGGGCTCAGGCGGCGCTCCCGCTGCAGCGCCGGCCGGCTCCGCGCGCCCCGCCGAGGCCGCTCCATGGCCGGCTCATCCCCGCGCCCGCGCCGCCGAGGCCCGGGACCGGCTCTCTCCCGCGTCGTTTCCGCAGCTGGCGAGTCGCACACACAAGCTTCCACACGCTGCTGCCAGAGCGCGGACCCGCTCGGCGGCCGGGTCCCCTTCCTCCCCCGCCCTCCGCTCCGACTGATATAATCCCGCGGCCACCAGGAGGCCGGCTAAGTCTGCCGCTCGGAGCGCGCCGGGCGCGAGTCCCGGGCTGCAGCGCGGCAGCGGCGGCCACGACCCGGCGCCGGCCTCCTCATTCCGCTGCCATGTTCGCTCGCTGCGCGGCTCGCGCGGCGTCGGCCCCAGGCCGGCTCGGGCTCCGGGATCCCGCGGGGACGAGGGCGGAGTTGGCGAGTTTGGCTGTCAGCGGCCGGTGTTCCTGCACCGCCCTCGCCGCAGCGCCGCGCGCCATTGGCCGCCGCGCGCCGCCCCCGCCCCCGCGTCGCCGGCTCCGGGTGCGCGCAGCGCCGGGGCCCCGGGAGTCCGGCCCCGTTCCTCCCCCGCCCCGCCTCGCTCGCCTCCTGCCCCTCCGCTCGTTCCCTTTCTTTGCCCTCACCACGTCCTCCTCCTCCTCGCTTCGCTCCAAACCCCGCCCCGAGCAAGCAAATAAATCTATCAAGGCAGGGCGCGCCTTAATAGGTGAGTCGTCAGTCCCTTGGAAGAGAGCAGCCGCCTCCCAGCCCCGCGGGATCCCAGGGCACCCGGTGAGGTGTGCGCGGCCGGCGATTGCAACCTCCGCTCCAGGAGCGTTTCCTACGTGCCGAGTACCTTTCCCCGGGCATTCTCCCTTTTAATCCTAGCACCGACCCTAAGGCTGTTGGAAATCCATTTTGCCGGTGATGCAAATGAGCCCGGGGCTGCTCTTTTGTGACACAAGTAAGCAACAGGCCTGGGATTGGAATCCAGGCTCCTGAGTCTGGGCGCCGAGCAGCAGAGCTCTCCTCTCCCCCTCTAAGCGAGACTGCTCCGGTCGTGCGCCACCCGTCTGGCCGCGCCCGCAAGGTCCAGTCACCTTCTTCCCAGTCTTGTCTTGGCAGGCCCCGCTTCCCACCCTGCCCGCCTCAGCCCCTGGGCCCGCGCCCGAGGAGACTCTTGCTTGGGCAGCAGCAGCCGGGCAGGGGTCTCCAAAGCGGCAGTGGCACGTGCGTCCCACGCCTTCGAGACAAAAATTTTACCCTGGCCAGATGCCATGCCTGCTTCTCGGCCTCCCGCTTCCCGCAGCCTTCCTCCTCCTAATTTGTCCCCAACATCTGCCCCCTGCTCCCTTCCCTCGCGGGGGAGCCGGAGGCAGGCGGAGACTCGCCCCAAGCCTCTGGAGCCCTGGGGACCCTGCGTCTGTCTGGTTTCCTGCCATATCCTCGGCACCTATCACACTGCCTGCTTGGTATGTAGTAGAAGCTCAGTAAACATTTGCTAAATAAATGAATGGATATTCATTGAATGCACGCTTTGCGCCCATTGGTGCTGTGAGGGAGGACCCAAAATTGAAAGGCACGGGACCTGTCCTCTAGCTCAAGGTCTCTGAAAAGGCCAGGGGGTCATGCCATGTTCATCTCTTCAGCACTCAGTCGGCTTCAACGTGAGGCTTGCAAGTGTTTAAAACAACTTGTAACAACTGGCAGCGAGGCGGGGCGCGTGGAGGCAACAGGACACCAAAAAAGCTTGTGTGTGGCAGTGAGGGGAGGAGACTGACCTCAGGGCATTAGAAGAAAGTCTCAAAGGACACTGAGTGCTCGAGTGGCTGGCAGCGGCCTGGGGAGGGCCGAGAGACAAAAGGGGCGTTGCCATCAATACTGACAGGCTTCTTTTCATCAGAGGTTTTGTAAGAACCGAGGCAGGAACGCCTACCATGGCAGGGGTGGAGGCGGTGTTGTCAGTCGCGGTACACCAGCGGTCGGTCACGTGGAAGAGATGGCGCAGCTTCGTGAGCCAGGGATGTGCACTTTGGCATAGTGTTCAGGAGCTCAGCCAAAGCGCTAGGATCGACTCGTGGCTCTGCCATTTACTAGCTGTGGGACCTTGAGCAAATTGCTTCGCTTCTCTGTGCCACAGATATACATGGTAAGTAAGTAAATACGGAGAGTGGGTCTGTTACCAACATCATTTCTCCATGTGAGAGACCATTACACGAGTGCAGAAAAGAAAAAAGAAAAGAAAAAGGAAATGAATAAAAAATAGACCTTCCATCTATGTAACATCAAAAGAAAATGATACATTTGATTCTCGTTAGAAATATGTAAATCAATTATTATTATCCCCATTTCACAGAAGACAAAACTAAGTCCTGGCAGCAAGTCAAACTTACAGGTCTGAAAGAATGCTTCGTTTACAACCCTACTGCCAAATTGTTTCTCCCTCAAGAAATAGCATCAACAACTCATCCACTGGCTGAAAACCTTGGAGACTCCACGTCTCCTCTCTTTCTCATACACTCTATAGAAGACCATCAGCAAATCCTGTCCGCTCTGCTTGCAAAATGCATCCAGAGCCTGACCACTTCTCCCTGCTGTGCTGCAGGTGCCTGAGTCACCATCATCACTATCTGGGCCACCGTTCTCACTGGCCTACCTGCTTCCGATCTTGGTCCTCCTATTCCATATTCTCTGCTCAGCAGCCAGGGGGATCCTTTAAAAGATAATTCAGGTCATGTCCCCCCAGGCTCGACACATACTAAGGAATTCTTGTTGTGCTCAGAGTAAAGTCCAGTCCTCAGGATGCCCTGCAAGGCTCTAGCTGACCTAACCCCCAACCTCGCGTACCTCATGGCCACCCATGTTCCGCCATGCCCTGCGTTCCAGCACCCTGGCCTCCACGTGTGCACTGCACGGACCGAGCTTGTTCTTGTCTCAGGGCTTTTGCACTCGCTGTTTTCTTTGCCTGACACCCTGTGCACCCTCCCCACCCCCCACCCCACACTCCCATTCACATATTTCCACAGGGGTCACCGCTCACACTGCTCACTATTCAAGCCTCTGCTCAGATGTCCTCTCTTCAGATGGCCTTGCCTGACCATTCCATCTAAAATGACATCTATCGTGTTCTCATCCCTTTGTTTGGCTTTTTCTTTACCATGCCTATCTCTGCCTCACATTATATTATATGCCGATTTATATGTTTATCATCCATTTGTCTCAACAGATTACAAACTCAGTGAGATCAGAAGTGTGTGTCTCACTCACTTCTGAATCCCCAGCACCTTAAATTGTACCTGTGCCTACTAGATGCTCAATATACATTTGTTGAGTGAATGCTTGTATATTGTGAAAACCATGGACTGTTATAGTTGATATTTATAAAGTCATCAGAACTGTGCCAATTGCTGTGTGCGAGAGCAGTTTTGGCCCTGGAGATGTGAAGCCAAGTAGGACAGGGCCCCTGCCCTCAGGTTACTTGTGCCTGGTGACCTCCTGGTAGGGGACATGAATTGACTGTGGCAATACAGCATGAGGCACCATGGGAGGGGTCTGCATGGGTTGATTTGGGAGCAAAAGAGGCCTTTGACATCAGAATGGGAAGTCTAGGAAGACATGCAGAGGGAGAAGTGAGCTGGACCCAGGTTTTGAAAGACTTGCTGGAGTTAGCCAGAAAAAAGAAAAGAGAGTCTTCTAGACAGAGGAAAGTGATAAACAGGCTAACTAAAGGTAGAAGGGTCTGTGTGAAGGCCAGAACATGAGGGAATCACTGTAAGATTTAAAGAAGAGAGTGTTTTTAAATTTAAATCAGATTGGTGCTTTAGAACCATCACAGCCACCAGTGTGGAAGGTGGCTTGCAAGGAGCCACCAGACACAGCCCTGCGGGGAGACCACTGCGGAAACCCGGAGTGAAGGGAGGAGGATGGAACAAAGGTACCAGCTCTGGGAATGAAGATGCAGCCACAGATACACAGGGTAAGAAGGACACTTTATGAGATAACAAGGGGCAGAAATCTCCTGGGCCTGGCAGCTAACTGGGCATGGGGGCAGGGGTTTTGAAAAGGAGTGGGATGACTTTCCAGGTTGGGGCTGGAGGAGAAGATGTGTCTTCATTGTGTCCTTGCTAGATGGGCAGGTCTTGCTTCATCCATCCTGGGCATCGGAGAATCATCTAGTGTGAGCTTTGAAAGCACCGCGCGTGTGCACAGGGCACCCTCAGGCTCTTCTGTGGGTTATTATTCACGTTCTTCATGCGAATCCCTCTTAAAACCTGGATCTTGAATCCTACCCAACACAATCTGACATTTTGACATTTTAAAACAATTCTGAAAATAAGCCTAAAAGTTTCTTTCCCCTCAATCTATGATTTAGCTGCCAATCTCTACTATGTACATTTGGGTGAAGATTTCAGGCCCACTTGAGTGTCATTTAAAATAATTGTCATGTGACTCCAATGTTTAGAACACTCTGAACCTTTTAGAAATAAAAATAGGACTCATTTATTTCCTTTATCTAGGATGATAATAAAATGGAATTTCTTCTCATATTAATTTAATTTAATTTAAAATATTTTTCACTGTAAAAAGAAATTTATGTGTTACAGAAATTTCAAAAAATAAAATGAAATCAGTCTTAATCTCTCTATTTTATAAAGCCAGTATAAATAATTTGGTTTATTTGCATCCACAATTTCAGAAATATGTTAATATCTTAATAAAATATAAAAGAAAAAGTTTTGCTATTTAGTTGATTTGTTTATTGTTCTTTCTGACACAATGTGGAAGGGTTTGGTTATTTTTAACTGACTATCCGTAATCCTTATAAATCTTAATATATGTGGAATGGAATACCTTTGCCTTTTGCAGAATTATATCCTTGCTAAGTTGAAAAATTTGAATAGTTGTGACTGCTAAAGATCTTAGAGCAGTTCTACTAAACTGCTCATAGCACTGAGATTTATTCCTGTACTTTCTTCTATTGGTGGAGTTTTTCAAAGCACCCAATCATCATTATACTTTCAACTCTCTGCTTTTTATGTTATTAGTAGCAGCTGCCACTTACTGAGTGCTTGCTATATATGAAGCATATTGTATACACTTATATTTAGCTATTATGCCCTTTATTGCAAATGAATCAGATACATAAAAAGTTAAGTAACTTGCCCAAGGTCATAAAGGCAAGCATTTTACTTAAATCACCTGGCTCAAAAATCACAGTATGTAACCACAAAGCATGCTGCCCTTGAACTTACATTAGACACTGCAGCCTCTGTTTTCCCCTGACAGCAGGCACATGGTCCCTCTGGGGAGAGAAGCATACTTAATTCTCTTCCCCTAACAAAGGTCACCTGACTCGCTGAGGAGGGGGTCATTAGAGCTGCCATTCAGGTCAAGAAAAGCAGTGCTGTTCTTCTGCAGCTGCTACTTGGGGATAGGGGCGTGGGACAGTACTGGCCACCATCATCTCTGCCCTGGACTCCTACAGTAGCCTCCTAATAGGACTGACCCTCATATTCTTGCTGCCTCCAATCAATAAGTAATCAGAAAACTTTTAAAAGCATCAGGCATGCAGCATCAACCAGCAGGCCTCTGCAGAAAGTGCTCCAGGCTCCTGAGCTAGGTGGTGGGGGGCCAAGGGCTTTGGCCACAGCCCCCTGACATCTGTACCCAGCCCAGCAATGACCAAGCCACCATTGGAAGTCCCCTGGTCTCCCCTGCAGGAATGAGGGATGTGACACAGGCCTTAACCATGCCCCTCCTTCCTCCTTCTCCCACCTTATTTTCCCCCTCCCCCATCCCCCTTCCCCCCAACTGCTCCACAACAAAACCTTAGAATGTAAAAAAAATAATATTAATAAATAAATAAACTTTTTTAAAAAAGCATCGGACATGAAACTGATTTGTTCAGCACCCTCCACTGCTTTCCAGTTGCACTTGCTATATCATCTAAACCCCTCAGCAGGACCCAGTAGGCTCTATGCTCTGCTCTGTCCTCTGCGTGACACCACTCACTCTTGACCTGATGCCCCTGATGCTTTGGTCACACTTGCCTCCTCTTGATTCTGCAGCCTTGCCTGGCTCGTTCCCACCTCCGGATATTTGCACTTTCTGTTTCCTCTTCTGAGAATGCTCCTCCCACAGCCCTTGTTCTCCTGGCTGTCTCATTCTTGGCTCAACTCCCATGTCGCATTATGGAACCTTATGGAAGGTAGCAAGCCTTCCCACACCTCCACTGTTGCTCCTCAGCACCACACTGTTTAATCCCATTCACAGCATTTGCCACAATCTTCTTTGAGTTTGCTTCCTTGGCCATTGATCGTCCCCCCCTGGCTGCAATGTAAGTCCTTTGGGGACAGGCATCTTATTAGTTAATTAATTGCCGTATCCCAGAGACTAAAACAGTACTTGGTACCTCACTGATACACAATGAATACTTGGTGAATGAATAAATTAGTCACACAGGCATTAAAACATTTTCTAATGACATGTAACAGCATGCAAAAAATTCTTATAGCATGACATTAGTTTTAAAAGACCAAAACAATACTGTACAAATAATATTATTACCATATATTTTTTGTCTTTTTGTTGTGGTAAAATATACACAACACAAAATTTACCATTTTAACCATTCTTGTATAATTCAATGGCATTAAATATGTTCACATTGTTGTGCCTACAACTATATGTTTTTAAGAAGATCGAGTCTATAAAATGAAAAGTAACACTTCTTTCTACATTTCTGTTTTCCATTTTTCTTACAGTTACAACGAGGGAAAAGAACATCTAAAAGCGTAAATGAACTAACAGTTGTGGTTAGTTACATGGTTGAAAATCTCTTTCATTTCCAATTCCAACTCTAAGTACACGGACTAATCGAGGGAGTGAGCCTGACTGTGTCTAGCTAGTCACCAGTCCTCTGAAATACCAAAAATATTAGTTGATCCAAGTAGGTCATAGAACAACAGGTTTCTTATCTGTGTCAATCGCCAGACCAAGAGAAGCCCAGATGCTCTTTGAAGCAACACTACTCAATCCGTGGCTCTTGGAGGGTGGGAATGGGTTTTAAGTAAATGCGTAGGGGTTTGGGCATCACATAAACTTCTGTGCAAAATACAGAACTTTTCTTCTCAATGTGTGGACGTCCTCAGGGTACTTGGCCTTTTCATGTGCCCAATTTCTCTAGCATTACGCTGCTGCATGTAACTTTCTGCTGCCTCAGTCGGCCTGTTAAGGTGTGTGTGGGCAAATGATATAACTGCTCTATAAATAAACGGAGAGCAAGTACACTGCTCTTTCTGGGCAGATCAATAAGTACATAGGAAAACTATTTAGCATCCCAAATCACTAACATGCTGCTTACATATTCTGGTTTAGCACACCAGAAAAATAGCCTTCGTAATAGTCTAGCAGAAAGTAAGTACTGTTTAAAAATTTAATTTGCCATTCAGAGAGGAGAATGACATGGCCCCTGCAAGTCAAATTATGAGCACTATTCCACTCCTTCAGTTTCTGCTTTAAATGGTAAACATATAAAACAGTATATGTCCCATTTTAAACAAGTCTCACGCATTTATTAATGGAGGCAACATACAGAAGCCAAGATCAATCACTTGAACTATGAATATTTAGATACCATACATAGGCTGTGGCCCTGTAATTATATGGTCCAAAGGAGGACTGCTCAAATGGCCGAGAGATTTGGGGTTCTTATGTAGAGGAAACCAGGGCCAAAGTGTGTCCTGGGGGAGTGATGGCAGAGAGAACATGTTATGCAACTCAGCACAATGGGAGAAGAAGGAAACCAAGGCCATTAATTCATTCATTCACTCATTCAACCAGGTATGATACTAGAAATATTTAACATCCCATATGGCATGGGCACCAACCAATGAGAACTAATGACACTGGAGCAGAGCCTAATCCTTGGAGCAGAGCCTTGGGGGTCCCCTGCTAGACCAAGCATCAACAATTTAGTTGCTGGGTCATGGCCAGGCCTGGGGGACCCAGGGGTGAGGTCAGGGCAGTGGGATGACAAAGCGGCACATAGAGCTTAGAACAGTGGCTGAACATTTCAACAAGCAGCACAGCCATACCAGGCACATGCGTGCCAGCTGACCAGCAGCCTGCACTCGGTTGCCATTTATTTACTGCCTGCTGTGTCTGAGTCCCTGAGATGCTTAGAGGTATCAGACACCATTGTTTCCCTTAAGGCCCTGTGCACCAGACAGACAAGCAAATAGATTATCGCACTATAGTGTGTGAGAAGCACAGCCATAGAGGTAAGCTACAGTTCTGTGGGAGTCTGTCACACACACACACGCACACTCACACATGCACACACACGACAAGCTACTAATTCCCTTGGTTTCCCAGGATATTATTTAAATTCTGCTTCCAGAACCCTTTTTCCCTTTCTGAAAATACTAGGTTCCTGCAAGGTAGACTCTTTTTCTGGCTCTTTTCTGAACAGTAAAAGTATTTATTTATTATTGAGCCAATACCTGAGATTTAGAAACAATAGCAGATATTTTGAGAGACTCTTCACCCAACAAATTAAGAATACATATTCTTTATAAGCCCATATAGAACATTAACCCTCTTGGCCATTTATTAGGCCACAAAGGAAATTACAACAAATTCAAAAGAATGATGTCATCAGATCATGTTCTTTCACCTCAATGAACTGAAAACAGAAGCCAACAGTAGAAATGTATTCTCCTACCCCATAAACCTGACAATTAAAAATGAAATTTGGGCTCCAGGAGGGAAGGGTGGGGAGGTGGTGGCGGCGGCCAGAGCAGGTCGCCGGTATCCTCTCCAGATCAAGGGATGCAGCCATGAGCAACTCCAGTGCCAGTGCACTCCCATCCAGTAGGCCCAGCAGGCAGCCAGTCACCCACCAAAGTCTCTGCTAAGATATCACCTCACTCCCGAGCCGGGGCAGTGGGGGTCCTCGGGCCTCAGCCACAACCCCCTGACACCCACAACTAGCCCAGTGATGATCACCCAGCTGCTGCAGAAAGCACCCCATGCTCTCCTGAGCTGGGGTGGGTCCCCCTCCCAGGGCCTCGGCCACACGCCCCCAACACCTGCAACCAGCCCAGCAACAACTGCCAGAGCTGCAAGAAGTGCCCCAGGTTTCCAAGCTGGAGTAGTGTGGAGGTGAGGTCTTCAGCCACAGCCCACTGACATCTGCACCCAACCCAGCAATGACCAAGATACCCCTGGAAGCCCCCTGGTCTCCTCTGCAGGAATGAAGGGGGTGCCACAGGCCTCAACCCTGCCCCTCCTTCCTCCTCCTTCTCCCACCCTATTTCCGTCCCCTTTCCCCTCTCCTCCCAACTGCTCCACAACAACATCATAGAATGCAAAAAAATAATATTAATAAATAAATAAACTTTAAAAAATATGTCATTCTAAATAATCTCTGGGTTAAAAAGGAAAGCATGATGAAAATAAAAAATACTTAGAAATGAAGCACAATGAAAGCATGCATATGAAAACATATGAGGTACAACTAATATTGTACCCAAGGGGAAACCTAGAGCTTAAATGCATTTTTCAGATAGCAAAAAAGATTTGAACTTAATGAACTGAGCATTCAACATAATGATCTACAAAGAGAAAATGATAAAGAATCTCGAAAGAAAAATATCTAGAAAAAAGAAATAAAAGCAACTAATAGAATCTAAAATCAAGAATATAAAAATTATCAGTAAAATCAAAAGGTTGTTAATTAAAAGACAAATAAAATAGACAAATCTCTGGAAAGACTAATTAGAAATAAATAAAAAATAAATTTTTGCCTATAATTTTGAAAACTCATGAAATGGACAACTTTACAGAAATATATAAATTACAAAAGTGACCCAAGAAGAAATAGAAAATCTGGATATACCAATAACTATCAAAATAATCAAATATCTCCCCTAAAGAAAGGCGATAGGTTCAGATAAATTTACAAGCAGGTTTAACCAAATTTTTGAGGAACTGATAATTCCTATCTTAGACAAATAGTTCCAGAGAATAGAAAAAAGGGAAAGGCCACTTAACTCATTCTGTGAGGTTAATGTAAGTAGAAAAGGACAGCATTTTTTAAAAAGCAACAAAAGAAAATGAAAGGCCAATATCATTTACAAATATAGATGCAAAAATTCTAAATTAAAAATAGTAAGTCTGGGCCAGCCCCATAGCTCACTCAGGAGAGTGCGGTGCTGGCAGCGCCTAGGCCATGGGTTCGGATCCTATATAGGGATGGCCAGTGCGCTCACTGGCTGAGCGTGGTGCAGACCACACCATGCCGAGGGTTGCAATCCCCTTACTGGTCAGGAAAAAAAAAATAGTAAGTCTAATTTAGCAGTATATAAAAATAATCATAACTCAGTAGAATTTTTCTTCTGAAAAATATGTCTCAATATTAGAAAAATGTATCAAGTTACTTTAAAATATGAAGATATTAATGGGAGGAAAGCCATACGATTATCTTAACAAATATCGGAAAATGTAGGCAATAAAATTCAACACTCATTCATTTTAAAAAATAATAAACTTTTAACAAACTTGGACTGTACAGAAACTTTACCTTGATAAAGAGATTTTCAAAAATCCTATTACAATCAGGGTACCCATTGTCACTCCTGCTACCCAACATTGTACCAGAGGTCTTTGCCAACGGCAGCAGACAAAATAGAAGAGGCAAGAGGATCAGTGAAAAAGAAAGAAAACAGTCAATATTTACAGATTGTCTACTTGAAATCCAAGAGAATCTTCAGGCAAACTATTAGAGGGTTCAGCAAGGTTTCTGGGTACAAGAGCAACATATAAAAAGCAATAGCATTTCTTAATATCATCAATAACTAATTACAAAATGTAGTGTAGTAAAGAAAAAATTCTCACTCATATTAGTAACAGAAATGATACTGGCCCTGAAAATAAGTTAAGCAAATAATGTCCAGAGCTTTATAGAGAAAATATAAAAAGTTGTTGAAAAAGAAAAAAGAAAAGCCAAATACATGGACAAAAAGAAAGACTCAATATTCTTTCCCCAGATGAGTCTATAAGCTCAATGTATGGTAATTTTGAAAAATAAGTACAAGGATGGGAAAACAGCTGTTTAGTTTTTGATTGGTATATAATAAACCTCGCCAAACTTAATGACTTAAAACAGCCACTGTGATTCTGCAGTCTGGGACAGGCTCTGCTGGGTAGTTCTGTTGTTCTCACGGGTCGTCACTCAGGTGGCTCCATTCCACTTGGGACTCAGCTCAGGCCTGGACAGGCTGGGTTGCTAAGATGGCTGGGCTTCTCTCCTTCTCTAGAAAGTCTTAGGGTCTCTCCCTGTGGGTCTTTCCAGCAGGACAGCCAGATTACTCACGTGGTGGCTCAGAGCTCCAAGAATACAAAAGCAAACGCTTACAGGCCTGCCTAAGGTTAAGGCCAGAAACTGACACAGTATTACATCTATCTGATTTTAAGATTAACACAAATTGCAAGGCCAACCTAGATTCAAGGGGACGGGACTGCACGAGGGTTTGTATACGTGGTTCATGACAGCCTAACACAAGGGGCACCTCACACATCAAGACTTGTAAAGTTCAGTGATTGAAACATTGTAGTGTTGATGCATAAATAACAGATAAATAAATAAATAGATAAATAAATCGGTGGATCGGGCTAGAGAGCCCTGAAACAGATGTCTGCTTATGTAGAAACCTGATGAATGTACAAGTGTCATTACACATCAGTAAGGAAATGGTAGACTTCTAAAAGCAAGTAGGGGTGAGACAATTGACTTTATACTATGGTGGATTTCTCTGATACCCTCCCTTTAAGATGTGGGGTGTAACTCCCCTTTCATTGAGGGTGAAACTCACTTAGCAACTCACTTCTAATGACTAAAAAGAAGTGACAGTGTGTGACTGTAGAAACCATGTCACACAAGATACTGCCACTTCCTGCCTGCTCACACTTTCCATCTTGCAAGGATCACTTCCTTTGGGAGAAGCCAGCTACCATGTCACAAGGCTCTTGGGCAGCCCGTGGAGACGCCTCTGTGGAGAAACTGAGGCTTTCCGCCAACACCCGTGTGAGGGCGCCATCTTGGAAGCAGAACTTCTGGCGTGGCCTTTAGATGTGTCTTAGTCTACTCAGGCTGCTGTAACAAAATCCTTCAGACTGGGTGCTTTCAACAATAGGCATTTATTTCTCACAGTTCTGGAGGCTGGACGTCCAAGATCAAGGTGCCCGCTTATCTAGTGTCTGGTGAGGGCCTGTTTCCTGATCTTGCTGCACCCTCCCAGGGCAGGGAGAGAAAGGGCTCTGGTCTCTTCCTCTTCTTGTAAAGGCACTAATCCCATCATGAAGCCTTCACACTCACGACCTCATCTAAATGTAATCACCTCCTAAAGGCCTCACCTCCAAAATACCGCCACACTGGAGGTTTAGGGCTTCAATATATGTATTTGGGGGAAATGCAAACATCTAGTCCACAGCAAGGTGGCCACAGCCCAGGCTGACAGCTCCACTGCTGAGCCAGAACCACCCAGCTAAGCTGCTCCCAGTTTCCTGACCCTCAGAAATTGGGAGATAATAAATGTTTGTGGTTCTAAGCTACCAAATTTGGGAGTGTTTTTTAAGCAGCAATAGATAATTGAGACAATGCCTCACCCCCAAAAAGAAATAAAATTGGAACCCTCTTCACACTTCACACACAAAACTTTAGAACTTTTTTAGAAAATAATATGGGAGAATGTATATAGCTATAGAAAAGATTTCTTAAATCAAACACATATACACAGACACATACCATAAAGAAAAAAATGCTATAACCAAGGTTAGAAAATAAATGACAAACAGGGAAAAGATATTTACATCATACAGAATCCAGAACATATAAGGAGCCCCATCAAATAATTAAGTAAAAGACAAACAACCCAATAGGAAAATAAGTATAAGAGAAATAAATAGATAATCCATGGAATAGGAAACCAAAATAACCATGAAACCTTCTCACTAATAACCAGAGCAATGCATATTAAACCATATGAGATTCTAGTTTCCACCTATTAGACGGACAAAAATCAACAAATCTAAAAATATCGAGTTGACCAGGATGTGGACAAATGGGAATTCTCATACATTGCTCATAGGAGTACAAATTGTTGCAGCCACTGTAAAAGCAATTTGGCAGTATGTAGTAAGAGTGAATATGTACATACTCTCATCTGATAATTCCACTTTTAGCAGTTCCAGAGATTCCACTGAGAATTTCTGGCACAGTTGCCCAAAAAGGCCCATACAAGGATAGTTAGTACCAAATTGATTGTGTTAGAGGAACACTGGAAACAACCTAAATGTCCATTAATAGAATGGATAGATAAAAGGTGGCATATTTAAACCAGTACTACACCAGAGTAAAAGAATAAACTGCAGTTATAAATATCAATATGGATTAGTCTCAGAAACATAAAGTTGATTAAAATAAGAAGATGATTACTTTTATATTGATTTTAAACCTCATGCAAACAATTCTACATGTTTATGGATATATATATGTGATTTGCATATATTCAAAATAAATTGGAAGAATTCATAGGACTGTACGTTAAAACTGCATGTAAATTAAACCTCAATACATGACTTAAAAAAATAGACTAAAAAGATGATGGCTAAGTTTATGTGTCAACTTAACTGGGCCACAGGGTGACCAGATATTTGGTCTGACGTTATTCTGGATATTTGAATAATAGAATAACATTTGATAAGATTATCATCTGAATCGGTAGACTGAAAAAAGCAGATTGCCCTTCCTGATGGAGGTGGACCTCATCCAGTCATTGGAAGGCCTGCCTAGAACAAAAAGGCTAACCCTCCTCTGAGTAAGAGAGAATTCCTGCTGCCTGACTGCCTTCAAACTGGGATGTTGGCTTTTTTCCTGCCTTCGGACTCAAGCGGAAACACCAGCTCTTTCTGGGTGTGGAGCCTGCCGCCTTCAGACTGACACCACATCATCAGCTCTCCTGGGTCTCCAGCTGGCCGACTCACCCGGCAGATCTTGGGATTTGTCTGCCTCCATAATTTGTGATATTCTATACATATATATATTAGTTCTATTGCTTCTGCTTCTCTAGAGAATTTCGGCTGATACAGAGGACATACAGTAACTACCTGATAGTGGTTGGTTCTTCGGATAAGGAAACGAGATGGGAACAGCAACTTTAACTTCAATGTTTTATTTCTAATATTTAAAAATACCTGAAACAAATATAACAAAGGGCTATTAATTGTCATTTCTGGGTTGTGGGTATACAGCTGTTGTTATTGTATTCCTCATACTTTTCTCTATTTTTTGAGATTTCTCAAAAAGGAAAAACAAAAAGCAAAAACAACTGCCCATTATACAAAATACAAACAGTAAAGTACAAAGGAGAAAGTAAAAATTACTCATGATTCCACAATTGTTGGCATTTCGGCATATATATTTCTAGATCTTTCTTTTTTGCATATGCATAGAGACATACCTGCATATAGACACAGTGCCTCCACTTTACAAAAATAAACCCATTCTGTTTTATAGCCTGCCTTTCTCACTCAATATTTTTCATGAACATCTTTCCACAACAATATTTTTCATGAACATCTTTCCACAACAATATTTTTCATGAACATCTTTCCACAACAATATTTTTAAAGACTGAACAGTGTTTCAGAGAATGTTTGAAGCCTAATTTATTTAACCAATCCCTTATTCTTAGATATTTAAGTTCTTCCAGGCTAGTTTTTTTTACAAATATTGTTGCAATGAAAATCCTCATACATACCCACACTCGCCTTTTTGTTTCCTTGAGCATAAATTCCTGAAATAAAATTGCTTAATCAAAGCATAACTGCATTTTAATAACTTTTGAAACACACTGCCAAGCTACCCTCCCCTCCAGAAAGGTCGTACCGATTTATGCTTTCCCACAGTCTTGTCAACACTGAAAGCTAGACCCTCTAAGGCTATCTTGAATGACAGCTTCTCTGTGATTTATTACCTCTGGGAAGGTTCTAACTTCCTGGAGTTCTTAATAAAATTCTAAAAATTTTAACCAATAATAGAGTTTTTGTTTGTACCAACACCAAATTGAAAAATCTTTAAAATATTAATTGAATATATATATATGTGTGTTTGTGTGTGTGTTTCAAGGAAGGATGGGTGTGTATTGAATTAACGCCATTACATATATTTATGGTGGTCCCAAGGTCCCATTTCACCTTAGACTGCTGAAATTTCCTCTTGTCTGGGAGACATATTTTCATTTCAAACAGTCTTTGAGGGCACCCAGAATTGCTAAGCAAATTCTGGCTCCCTTTTGCAATGAAACCTGCATTTGTGGAGGTAGCAGAATGTACAAGGTGTCCCTGCCAGAGTCTGTATAAGTTACCTGGGCACGCTCCTGCCAAGCCTGTAGACCAGTGACCACCGATCCCCTACCAGGGGATGGCATTACCATGCTATTCAAGGATCTCCAAAAATAGAAGCACCAGTTGCAATTTTAATTAGTTGGCCCTTCAACTGCTCAGGATTTCTTCCTTCTTTGGATAAGTTTTGTTTTCAGTCATTTCCAACTTGAGAAAGACTGCTTGGACTGCGTGTCGAGCAGGTGACCTATCTCTTCTTGCCTAGGTTGCAGAAACAGAAATGAGGCCGTGTTTCTACTGTATGTTATAAGAAGGGTCAGTAGTACAGTTCAGAATGGCAATTCAAGCACCTCCAGATCTGTCCAACACCAAGGAGGAAAACACTCACTAGAGCATAGACAGGTATGCAGTCAAATGGTCATCATAGCATCAATTTAGAACTCTCAGCAGAGATAAGAGTATAGGACTTTTATTGGCAGCATCTGAGACAGTGACTTGAAAGCCACACTTTGGAAATAAAGCCCCGGGGGTGGAAGGGTGAGAACAGAGGGAGAGGTCTCTAAAGGTAGCTATGACATGTACGAGTGGCTGACAAGGGTGGGGTGACAAGGACTGAGAAACCCTGTGCTGTGGCCAAGGCCATTAGAATGTACTTCTTAAGCCCACATATATTCACTACTGAAGTGTTTACCGAAAACCTACTATGTGCTGAGCACGGTGCCTAGTGCCGGGGGAGAGAAGTCCTGATTCTTGGATCAGATTCTCTACCCTAAGTAGATCAGCCTTATACCAGCTAGAGGTTCAGAGAGAGAATTAGACAGGTTAAAATGGAATCTGCAGCCTCTCTCCACTTCTGTGTCCAGTTACTGTCAGCTGCTCTGGCTGGCAGGTTCCTGATCTGAAAAATGAGGGGATGGTGCTAGTAGGAGTCCACAGTTCCATCCAGCTTTCACAAACCAGTATCCATTGTATTGTATCCATTAATTCCACGAACAGTAAGGACTTGCCAGATACTGTGCTGGGCCATTCTGGAAAGCCAAGCCCGAGCCACAGAGAAGAGAAACTGAAAAAGTCACTGACCCAACAAATTTTTTAAAAATGTACACCCGAATAAGTGGTCTGTGCTAAAAATACACATCAATCCAGATCTTGATCTAGAAGGCACAAGGCTGCATTTACTTTTCTTGCCACTGACTCCTTCTAACCAATGCATTTTCTTTATAACACCTGTTTGCACACGTTTTGTGCTTAAGCAGAACATTCCTTGAAAGCTGGCTCCAAAATTCAGTAACCACATTTTTTCTCTGACATCAGTGGAAAGCACTTATTAATGTTTCCACTGTGTGGAGGCCTCGCTACCCAAATATACCGGACACTGAGCCAACCTCATTAATATTCATGAGCTGACCAAAGACCCAGGAACTTTGAAAGAAAACTTGGAAGGTTGGTTTCAATCCTTCAAGAACTCAAATCGTAGTTACCCTTTGCAAGAGCATGTAACTCATCAGTAAGCAATGAAATGCACAGAATACATTTTATCATTTGAAGACTGGGAAACTTTCTACACACAAAAGGGGATACTTCAAAAAGTTTGTGGAAAGATTTGTATTATCTTTTAATTCTATTTTCCACAAACTTTTTGAAGTACCCTCGTTTTTGAGTTCCAATTCCATGTCAAGATTGTGTCAAGATTCAGAAAATCATATTGCACTAGAAAAGGGATGAGCTGTCTAAAGGCGAATTCTTCTAATTTATTTCTTTTTAACTGATAGAGAAGTGAGTATTTTTAACGAATTATAAGAAAACTGCAGTTTATTTGTACAGAGAGCTATAAGAATCTTTACCCACTGTATAATCAGGAGAACAATTGATTAACTTTTTGTTTTAAATAAAATCTTATACCAATCTTCATTTTATGTATTCCATATGATTAAAGCATGCAGTTGTATACTTTATAATGCAAGCTACTTTCTAATTAGATGAAGTAAAGTGGGTGAGATTTTGGGAAAAGGAATATATATTTTCAGATTTAGACTGCACTTTTAAAAATTAAAACTCGTGAGGTTTAGAATGCATTTATTCCTCTTTTTTTCCTTTTAAAAAGTTATTTATGAAAAAGTGTACTAATAAAAAGTAGATAGTGAATTATCACAAGGTGCTCACATCTGTGTAACCACCTCCCTGGTTAAGAAATAGAACATTACAGCACCCCAGAAGTTCCCCTCCAGCCCCGTCTGTCACCATTCCTTTACCTTGCCCCAAAGGTAACCGCTATTCTCACCTGTAACAACAAATATTAGTTTGTCAAAAATTTCTGTAAGTTAAATGATATAATATGTATTCCATTTCATATTACTTTATTTATTCAATGTTATGTTTTGGAGATTCATCCAGGGTATTATGCATACAGCTGTAGTTCATTCTCTTGATTGCTATGTAATATTCCATCCTATGACTATAACACAATTTATTCATGCATCCTACTATTCATGGATGTTTGGCTGTGTTTATGATTTGTGGTTGTTACAAAGTGAACATTCTGGTGCATGCCTTTTGGCGCATATTTCTGCTTGGATTTCTGTTGGATGTGTACCCAGTAACGAAATTGCTGGGTCATAGGTTATATGAATGTTTGATTCTGAGAAATAATGCCAAATACTTTTACCAAGTAGTTGTAAAGCTTCATTTATTCTTGGCAGTTATGCTTTTTCTACTTTTAGCAAGGGAGAGTAGAGTGAGTAGAATTTTTAATGTCTTGCAGGTTTCCTGGAACAAAGTATCTTTTTACAAGTACAAACACCATTTGAATGAGTAAAGTTTAAAGTAATTAAGGGTTTAGAGATTAAATTTCCTTCTAAACTACAAACTTTTTTAAAAAAAAAGAAGTGTAAAAGTGCTTGGAGCAAAATACATTAGAGATTTCCTTGTTGCCAGCATATCTGAAAAGTTATTCCAGATGCTCAACTCAAATAATCTACAGCTGGACTGGCCAAACTCTGACCTGATATTATCCTGCGGTTTTCAGTAAAATAAACAAATACTGAGAGAAGCTAGAATTGCCAATATCAAAGCAATGTCACTCCTGTGAACTTAAGCAAATAAGCAAACATTTTCAATATAACCATAGTTCTACCAAGATGTGGAGCAAGTTTGGAGATTAAAAAGAAAAAGTTCCTAGGTTGGAAGCTTTCTTCTCCCTGATATGGGACACAGACAGAAATGAACAATTGTAGTTGGAAATAGAAGGTGGAAGAAGTTTTTCAAAGGACACTAAAATGGCCATTGGGGCTGTCCCCTAGGAACATGATTTTTCAGTGTAGAGGCAGCTTCCTTACCCCAGAAGGCTTTGAATTCACTGTCTGGAAGGACCCTAAGAGAATGGGCTCACCAGCACCCCCTCGGTCCCTCAACAGATCTTTCGCCAATATTAACAGGGTCCCAGTATAAGAAATTAACTTTTTTGTGTGTGTAAGTATATAAAGGCTAAATAGCCAGCACACCAGCAAAGCCCCTGTGGGACTGCAGACGAGAGAACTGCCCCCTCACTTGGGTGCACACTAGCTGGGATCTGCATGTACGCTCACCACCTCAACACTCAGTGGCACGGATGAGAAAGCAGAGGCCGAGAGAGATGGAGACTAACGTACAGTCGCCTGGCCAATCGGTTGTGCAGGTGGCATGTGAGCCCAGCTGCACCCACCTTCAAGGCCCATGCTCTTAAGCAATGTGCTCCAGTAAGGCTGACTAGCGGTGCTGGGGTAAGATGATATTTGAGACGGTTAAAAGGAAAAAAACCTTAGACAAGTTAAATTAGCAGAGTTTGAGAAAACAACAATGATTCGCATATTGGGCAAACCTCAGAACCAGAACAGGTTCTAAGAACCCCCAGGCTGCAACCTGTTCAGACAGCGTGAATGGACGGAAAATGGAAGTGACGCATGGAGACAGCCAGATGGCCACAGCTCTGCGTTTCTCCTTGTTTGAACCAGTCAGGCACCTGTGAGTCTCTGGAGCTCAGCGGCTGGGACTGCTCCAGCCTCAGCTGTTTGTTACAAGAGCATATTCTTAAGTTAGGCTTGCACTTATTGATGTGCTAAGTTAGGTTGCAGTTCATTCTGTAAGACTCAAATAAAGAGGCATCCTCAGGCTTATTCTAATTTGATTTAACAAGATGAATCTTGAAAATGAGTAGGATTTTTAAGGAGCAAAAATGTCTGTAGCCCTCATTTTGGCTCTGGACATTCAATATTATGTTCCTGGTGAATTGCTTTGGCTGCATCAGGGTTTTCGACCTCCACACTTCAGTTTGTGGTGGGAACTGTCCTGTGCACTGCAGGATGTTTAGCAGCTTCCCTGGCCTCTACCCACTAGACGCCAGTGGCATACCCTGCCCCATTATGACAACCAAAAATGTCTCCAGATTTTCCTCCCTTGGTGAACAAAATCACCCGTGGTTGAGAACCACAGGTCTCTAAGTGGTCTCTATGACTCAGTTGTCTTAGCATGAAGCCAGGAACATATTGTGCCTTCTTGCTTTCTCCGAACAGACTAATAGCCCAATTCTGGAAACAGAAATTGCTCCATGAGATACCCGTTGGGATGAGTTATCATCTCAACCACCTTACACTTTTTAAAGTGTCTCTGATTTGTCCCTTAGATCTCACCTCCAATGTTACCTCTTCAGGGATGCTTTCCCCACATCTAGACTGGTCAGGTTTTCTTTTTTTACTTGCAGTGCAAAAGTGCTTCTGTCTGTATTATCTAGTTCCTAAAGCACCCTGGCCTGGTAGTAGAAGAGCATGCCATAAGCCTTGCATTTTAATTAAGGAAACTAAGGCTCAGAGAGCTGATGCGGCATGTTTGAGATCACACAGCGAATAAGTGACTGATTAAAACCCAGATCCCACGATAGTGGATCGGTCCCCTCGAGGGATGGAACAGTGGTTGCAGAGCATCAAGTGAGCTGGCATTTGGGGAAGATTGCCTGTTACAGAAGAAAACCAGGTTTTAAGAAGGGAATTTCTTCAGAAACCAGGGGCCAATAAGGCAGAAGTAGAAGACAGTGAGAGGATGGGTACCCCAAGAACACTCTCAATATAAGCCTGCAGCACAGGACTAACCCAGGATGAAGGGTTACGCCCTATGGATAAGCCAGCTGGTGGATCTGAGGATGTTAATAAACTTCTGGACGTGGCTCAGGTTTGAGGGGTGCTGAGCCACCTGTAGCTCTGGGTGAGGGAGAATTGCCCCACTGTGTGCACCCCTGCGAGTTGGTTTCCTGGTGTGCTGCATTCACTGGCCTCTCTCAGGAAGATGTCAGTCATTCCTTTAGTTATTGACATCGGTAATTGGCACATATTGTTGTGCCAGGTCCTACCATAGATAGGTGCAGAAGATATAAAAGAGCACACAACAGAGATGTCCCAACCCTAATCTAATATTCACTGAAATAAATGTTTAATTTCAAACTGTGACAGGTGGTGGGAAGGAAACAGCGAGAACATATAACAGAAGAATATCGCCTAGTCTGAGCATTGGGGATTTCCTTGAGAAGCTGATAATTGGCCTGAGATCTGAAGACTGACTAGGAGGTAATTGTGTTAGTGTGTGTGTTGCAGCTGGTGGATGGCTCCAGGCTGCAGAAGGAACAGCTCGAAGACTAAAGTAGAGCATGGAGGAATGAGGCTGAAGAATGCAGGGCCATAGATCATACAGTTAAGGTCAAAGTGATTAGAAATAAAACAAAGCTAGTGCTCCATCCATTGTTCTAGATGACTATAACAGTATCCACTCAGAGAAAGCACAAAAATAATGTTCTACCTCCTAAAAAGAGGCAGGTTGGCTTGTAGGCAGGGCCTCGCACAATGGTGAATTCTTGGTGGGTTGCTCAGTTCAGAGTTTGATCTGCGAATGTCCAGAAATTCAGTTTTTCCAGTTCATCCAGTCATACAGACTCAGGAGATTGTCTCACATTGACCAAAGTGATGGAAAACAGATGTATAAGTCAAAACTCCTGTATATAATTTTGCTGTAAGAATGCAGCTGCCCAGCAGATTGAAATATTCATGTCTGTTGGTCCGTGCATTCCTTTCCCCATTCTATAGGGGAATGCAGAAGATGATCAAAAGGTTAACAGTGAGAAGACAATTGGAACAAGGGCTACTGGCCAAATAACCATTCGTTTGGTGCACCATTCTCCACCAGAGGTAAGCATATTTCTGAACCCCACATCAGAACACAGGGCTTGACAAAGAACTCTAACCTGATTTATGAGTGTCATTCATTCATTTAACTGTCTTTATTGGGCCTATACTAACAACTGTAGATGCTCAAATAATATTTTGTCATATATTGGATAAACAACCATTATTAGAAAGAATAAAATAGCATAAAAAGAAATATGATTCTCAGCAAAATACATATTTAATTCAATATTTGTGTCGTCATTTTTATACATTTACCTGTCCACGTTGATAGTTTGATTTTCTATTAATACTTATTTTCCACTAATACTCAGTTTTCTCAATTTTTATTTTTTCTCCTAATTAAAGTATCTCTTAGAAAGTCTTTGAGCAAGTTACTTGAGTTACTAAGAGCTGTTTACAGTTTCACTCATTATTGAAGACATTTTCAATGCCTTAAACACTTCTCATCAGGCCTAGAAGCAATAACAACTCAGCAGCAATGAGTAACCCGGGCTCCAGAAGTGGTATCTTATTAAACCAGGGATCCCTGGAGAAGCAACTGATTCACGATCTGGAGCAGGAATTATTCAAGATAAGGTTAGAACATGCTGTTATGCCTCCAAGCAAAGGCCCTATCAAAGACTCCTGGGGTCCTGGCAAAAGGATACAGAAGCTACCGTGAAGGGGCTCTCTCTGGCCATACTGCAGTCAATTTGAACATCAAAAAAGACAATAATCATCATAGATTGAAACACAACAGATATGTAAAAATCCAACAGGTCACATAATGATAATTTAATAACAAATCAGTGGTCACCTGTGCAGATTGCAAGGACACCAACCAACTCTTGACAGGATGTTAAATAAAAGAAAAGAATCTTGATCTGCCTTTTCTGTATAAACTATAGGAGGGTAACCAAACAGTTGATATGAGAAATTCCTTCTTTTTAGGAGTATCACAGCTAATAAAAGAAGAAATGAAAAATTTTTAAAAATCATCATTTACAAATCCCTGTTAAATTAATGGATCTAAACAAGGAACATCAATGGCTGCTAAAACCACAGGTAGAAGTTTGATAGGGATCTTTATAATGGACCGGTCAGGCTGACAACACCTAGCACCACCAGTCAACTTAAATCTCTAAAGGTAGAAAAACCAAACATCATATTTTTCCTGATATGATACAATAGGAATGCACACTTGCCAAAATGAACCTAAATTGAACCAAGACTCTGGGTCTAAATATCTGTTTGCAGGAAATAGGGGGATAGAGTAACATGTTAAAAGACACCAGGAGAATACAATCAACCAAATCTAGAATGTGGGAATTTCTACAGGACAATGAACCAGTTTCTTTCACAAATGAATAGCATAAAAAAGGGCATGAGAGTGGGGGAATATAAGAAACTTTAAAAGCTCAAGCTGCCATAACAAAATACTACAGTCTGAGTGGCTCAAACAACAGAAATGTATTTCTCACAGTTCTGGAGGCTGGAAGTCTGAGATCAGAGTGCCAGCATGTTGGTTCTGGTGAGGGCTCTCTTCCTGGCTTGCAGATGGTTGCCTTCTCACTGTGTGCTCACATGGCCTTTCCCCTGTGCATGCTCCCCGAGAGAGGGAGATCTCTCTCTCTCTCTCTCTCTCTCTCTCTCTCTCTCTCAATCTCTCTCTCTTCCTAGTCTTACAAGGCCACTGATCCTATGAGTGTAGGACCCTACTGTTATGATCTCATTTAATCCTGAATACTTCCTAAAAGCCCTATCTCCAAATACAGTCATATTGGGGATTAGGGTTTCAACATAAGAATTTGGTGGGGACACAATTCAGTCCACAGCACATGTTAACCAACTACCATCGATGGACCTTGTTTGAATCCTTATTGCAAGAAAACAGCTGTAAAAATACAATTATGGGACAATCAGGAAAGTTTTAACAGCACTTATTCGATACTAGATGATGTAAGGGAATCGTTAATCTTTGTAGATGTGACAAAAATGTGGTTGTCTTTTTTCTTAATTCATCGTCTCTCAGATATACATATAGAAGTATTTACCTTTGAAATTATATAAAGTCTGGGATTTGTTTTCAAATAGTATATTAGAGGTAGGAGCAGAGGTGGAAAAGGAGGTGTAGAAGAAACAAGATCATTCCCATTTCAATAACTATTGAAGCTGGGTAATGGGCACTTGGGGCTTTACTGTACAATCCTCTCTACAAGTGTATATGTTTGTAATTTTTCATAATAATAAAAAATATTTTTAATGCATGAGCGAGAGAAGAAGGGAGAGACCCAAGGGACATATCGACCATATACAATGTGTAGATCTTGTCAAATCCTGATTTGAACACACCAACTGATAAAAAGACATTTTTGAGATAATTGGAACAAATCAATCATGAACTGTGTTAGATGATAGAACAAGTTAATTTTAATGGGTACAATTGTGCGTGGGTTTTTCTTTTCTTTTTTTGAGATCCTTATTTGTTAAAGATACATATCGAAGCATTAAAAAGCATTTATATCAACTGGGATTTGCTTTAAAATAGAAAATAAAACGAAAAAAAACCCTGAGGAGGGTATATGAAACATGATTGGCAGAATGTTGATAATTATTGAAACTGATCAACAGATAAGTGTAGTTTCATTACATTTCTATCTGAAATTTTGTACCACAAACCATTTGAAAGAACTATTCATGAGACTATAGTGTTCCAACCCAACAATGACAGGAAGAATTCACATATCCTGTTCCAAGTATACTTGAAAGACGAACATTTTAATAATGAAAAATCCTTAAGTACTTTTGTTCAGCTCTGATCTGCAGCTTCCTTTTTCCTATTCAGCAACTGAGTTCTCATTAGGATATGACTCAAGGACACAGTGTTTGTTAAAATGATCATCGTATCACATCTTGGGAAGAACGTGCCAAAAAAAAATTCCCTGTCTTCAGCAGAATGTGTCATTCAGGGTTTTCTGAAAGCATCTGAAACCACAGTCACTGATAGGGGGTCTTGAGATTTACCTTCCACAGATCTAGATAATGTACCACATTATCATACAAATCCCTGTAACAAAACAAAACAACACACACAAAAAAATGGTGTCATCAGTAAAAAATAATCAAAACCAAAGTTGTTCTTTTGGATCTTTGATTTTTTTTTCCCTTGAGAATAATGGAAGCCTTTTAATCTAATAATAAATGCACTCTTAAAGGTCAAAGCATTTTTATTTTAAGAACAGGCATTTTCAGAAACCTCTTACTCTGTTGTGAAATTTGCACATTAAAAAAGCCATTAAAAAATTTTATCACAGGCAGAGCTGGGTCAGAGAACACGTTGAAGTGGACAGAAAGGAGGAGGCTCCCATCTGCTCTGTGCCCCGAATAATTCACATACGTGGTCCCCAAGTGGGCTGGAAAGATGGGACAGGGCATAATTGTTTCCAAGTGATAGTGGAAATCAGAGTGGGTGAACTGTTTAGTGGAGAGTTTCCGAGTGCCCTGATGTGACATTTCAGTCCACTATTCCACACCTCTGACTGTCCTTCTCTGTTCTGCAAAATGTGAGCTGGGCAAGGTGAGAACTCTGTGTCCCATGTCCACCCATCTGGGCTGCTAGAGAAGGCTGCCTGCACTCCCAGCCTCCAGACCTGACAACAGTGAGCCCGAAATAGTGTTTGACTAACTGTGGCTGTGTGACAGGCTAGGCAGACGGACACACAGTGCCCTGCAGGTGTCTCTGCCAATTGGGAAAAAAAAAAAAAAAAGATCTAGGAAGGAGGAGTGGGTCAGTCCATCAGCTTCTAAAAATACCCAAATCAGGACATAGAAACATCACATCGCCCCATGGCAATCAAGAGAAAGCCACAGAAGAGTAAGTTTGGCAGAAAAAAAAGTGGGCAGCAGGAGAGGGAGAGGAGAGCCTGGAGATGAAGAAAATATGTATCTGGGTCACTAAAACACTGGCACGATAGCCCTGAGGAGACAGATGACTGGAGAGCCTCATAAATAGCCCTTGGTGCATTGCCAGGGGTAGCATTTGTGTCAGACCAACCAACAAGGCACAGCTACAAGCTGGCCAGGCCCAGGGAACACTGACAGGCACAGAGAGTCCTATGGGCCAGTGCCATGCCATGAGAAGTCGACAAGACCACACAAGAGCTGAGCCAGCAGGATTTTCCAGAAATCACCTAGGGCAAGAAGAACTGGCCATGTTAATTTGGGTGGTTGGAGTCCAGAGTGAGACAAAGGAATAGCAATCATCACTCTGCATCTTTGTGCTAGAAACACTGTGGAAAAGGGCCATACTATGGTTTGAATGTTTATCCCCTCTAAAATTCATATTGAAATTTAATTCCCATTGTTAAAAGGGTGGGAAATCTGGCTCTGGTATTTGAAAGGTGGGACCTTTAGGAGGTGTATGGGTTATGAGGGCTCTGTCCTCACTTTTGGATTAATGCATTGGATTAAAGGATTAATCAGTTAACAAATTAATGGGTTATCACAGGAGAGGGACTCGCGGTTTCATAAGAAGAGGAAGAGAGACCTGAGCTAGCATGCACAGCCCCCTCACCATGAGATGCCCTGCACCGCCTGGGGACTCTGCAGAGCGTCCCCACAAGAAACAAGGCCCTCACCAGATGCAGCCCCTTGACCCTGGACTTCCCAGTCTCCAGAAATGCAAGAAATACTTTTTGTTTCTTTATAAATCACCCAGTTTCAGGTATTCTGTTCTGAGCAATAGAAAACAGACCAAGACACCCACTTTGGGGAGGCAGAGAGGGACCTACTCACTAAGCAGCATCTGAAATACTGGCTTGTATGGAGAGAAGCCCACTTAAGAAGAAATGCAAACGTACACATAGTGACAGCCTGAGCCATGCTGCTCGAGTTCCACTTGGGCTGAGCTACCAGTGATCTCCCAGGCGGGCCCTCCAGGTAACCAGCAGCAGTCTCTGTAGTCCCCTCCAGCTCTCCCTCCATTCCAGATGGGCCATGCTGTTTCTCTCCTCATGGCTGAATGTTCCAGGCCGTTCCTGGGTGTTGTCCATCCTTGTCACCTGGTTTCTGGGCAAACTCACAGTGTTAGCCAGGGAGTGCTGGCCCCAGGCTTCTGAAGAGTGTCACACTCCAGAAAGCCAGAAAAGTAATATACCCCACTCCTGCTCAGTGCCCCCATCCCCATCACGAATTTCCTCCATAACCACCACCTGCCTTTTTCTTCTCTTCTCTGGATAAACCTATGTCCCCCATAAGGATTCAATGGGGAACAAATACCCATTTCTCCTTTGGGAAACTCTCTCAGAGAGATGGTAACTCATGAACCACAGCAAAGACCCATACAGGACAAGCAGGAATCTTCTACCAGCACGTAGCGTAGCTCACTTTATATTCATATGTTGCTTCAGAGTTTACAAAGACCTTCCCCACACATTATCTGTTTTGGTCTGAAAATCACCGAGTGAGGCAAGCATTATTAATTCCATGCTATAAATGCAGAAATTTACACCCAAAGAGTTTAAGCGATAGTCCCAAGTTCACCCAGCTACTCCATGGCAGAGCTGGAATTCAAAACTTATCATTTAATTCCAAGTAAAATCCTTTCTCTAATAAAATACTAATAATAGCTATCATTTATTGAGCATTTGCTATGTGCCATGCCCTATGCTATGTGCCTTACAGACTTAAACTTAGATAACCTTCATGAAAACCCTATAAGATAAGGTAATGCTACTATTATGTCCATTTTAAGGACTGAGGAAGACTGAGGCACCAGGCAATTGCCCGAGGTCACCCAGCTATACCACTCTATCCTATAGCTTTCTAAAATTTTGCTATTCCTACTTCACTATAAATCAAAAACTGAGGCTGGAAAACAAAGTGGTAAACAGATAAAGACCTCAACAGAAAGTTTTGTGTTTTTTTTTTTTTTTCTTTTTCTTTTTGGCGGCTAGCCTTTACAGGGATCAAATGCTGGACCGTGGAGTTATCAGCACCACACTCTAACCAGCTGAGCTAACTAGCCAGCCCTCCAACAGAAAGTTTGGAAAGCACAGAGTTAACAGTTACAGCCCCCACAAGGGATGCTAATTCCCAAGCCCCTCCCACAAGCAGCAAGCTGCAGGTGTTGGCTTCTCAATCTGTGTAGACAGGCATCACCAATTTTTTTTTACGCCTAAATGAAAAGGAAGGTTAGTGAGAGTATCAGCCAGAGCCTGGCAGGAAGCAGATGGCACACTCCAAAGTGTTCAGCTGAAAAAAAAAACATAATGAAGGGACTATTTGGAAAAGTGTAGACAGGATTAAAGGAAGCTGCAAGGATGGTGAACCTCACAGACAGCAAATGCCAGGAGCTGTCACCAGCTCTCGGGCTGGAGGAGCAGAGGCAGGGAACATGTCTCTGGAGCCCAGGGACCGCTATAGCCAGGAGAGGGACTGCTTCACAGGAGCTGTGGGTGCAGCCACTGCCAGGCTGCCCTTTCCCCCTCTGTCGCCCTGCAGGTGCCCCACAAGCAGGAAACACCAAGGAGCTACCAGGCAAAGGACCCTCGGAGAAGCTGTCCCTAGAGGCGCATCTCCTGGGCCACAGTCAGGGTAGAGAAAGGTGGAGAATGAATGGGGTGGTAGAAGCAAGGACAATAACCTGCCCGTGGCTGCCCCTTTCACCCTGACCCTCCCACTCAACAGCTCTAACTAAAGCTAGACAGTGTCTGAGCACTGATTGCTTCTTTAAGAGTCAGTGTGGTCTGGCTCATGTTTTCTCTAAAAATGCAGCTATGTTAACTACACCAAATATTAAAGGGAACACCAGTGTCTCATGCTCTCTTTTCCTGGGGACTACACAGTCTTCCCCTTCTTGGGGAGTTCAGCCAGTGCCCATAGGGCCTTCCAGTCTAGCCTCAGATAACAGGAGATTTCTCTCCCTGGCTCCCCCACCTTTATCGAGAATGAGTTGGTTCCTCAAAAAATAAAAACAGAACTATATGACCCAACGATCCTGCTTCTGGGTATATATCCAAAGAAAATGAAATCAGTGTCTCAAAAAGATACCTGCACTCCCATGTTCATTGCAGCATTATTCACAATAGGGAAGGATATGGAAACAACCTAAGTGTCCATCACAGATGAATGGATAAAGAAAATGTGGTGTATTAGTATGTGTGTGTCCACATATACATATACACACATAATGGAATATTATTCAGCCATAAAAAGGAAAGAAATCTTGCCACTTGCAGCAACATAGATGAACCTGGATAACAATATGCTAAATGAAATAAGCCAGACATAGAAAGATAAGTATTGTATGGTTTCACTTATATGTGGAATCTAAAAAGCCAAACTCATAGAAGCAGAGCGTGGAAGAGAGTTGCAAGGGAGCAGGAGTAGAGGAGATGTGGAAATGTTGGTCAAAGGCTACAGAATTGCAGTTATAAGAGAAATGAGTTCTGGGGATCTAATGCACAGCCTGGTGGACTATAGTTAACAATACCATATTGTATGCTTGAAATTTGCTAAGAGAATAGATCTGGAGTGTTCTCATCACACATAAAACAAAATGGTAACTATGTGAGTTGCTACATCTATTAATTCACTCGATTGTGGTGATCATGTCACAATGTATATACATCTATCAAATGATCATGTTGGGGCCGGCCCGTGGCTCACTCGGGAGAGTGTGGTGCTGATAACACCAAGGCCACGTTTCGGATCCCTATGTAGGGATGGCCAGTTCGCTCACTGAGTGAGCGTGGTGCTGACAACACCAAGTCAAGGGTTAAGATCCCCTTACTGGTCATATTTAAAAAAAAAAAAAAGATCATGTTGTACAGCTTAAATATATACAATTTTGTTTGTCTCAATAAAGCCAGAAAAAAGAAAAAAAAAAACCCACAAAAGGACGAGTTGAAGAAATATCTGAGAGTGGTTTTCCTCCTGGGCACCTGCCTTCTGAGCCTTAGCTTCTCTCCCTTTTCTTTTCTTTCTTTCTTTCCTTTTTTTTAATTTTTTATTTAATTCAAGAGGAAGGCAGCAACAAAAAGCAAATCAATTTCCAGACTGGTTGTGCATACATCGTCCTGGGGCAGAGAACGTCTTGGCTGTCAATGCAGGCAGAGGTGACAACTTCTGCACCAACACCTCTGACAGTGGGACTGTGTTGCCTGCCAGCGTTTGAGCGGGTGGGGGTCGCCTGCGCAGCTCAGTCTGTTACACGGAAAGAGCAGAAGAAGGGCTTTCTCCTGATAATCAGGAAAACAGAGAAAAGAAGTCAGCTTAAAAATCAAAAAGCAACCTCCAAGGCCTGAAAACATACCCATGATAGAGAGACTGCTCAGGGCCAAACCACAAGGCAGCCTGGGGTGGCACTCCCAGCACACAGCCAGGCCATCGAGAAGTCCCAGAGTCTCAAAGCTCAAGCGACAACTGTTCTATAACATTTGGGTGGACAGGGGAGGGGGCAGATTGGAAGAGGAGTTGATGTATATTTAGCAATGAAAAGGGATTTTATTTAAACTGTGAAAAGAGGGTTCCCCTTCTCCTGTTACACCTGTCACTCAGCCTTACCTCCCAAGGCACCTCCAACATCAGAATGCTGAGATTGTTTGACAAGAACTGCTCTCAGGTGGAGAATGATTTTACAAAATGCCAAGTCAGGACGAGGCCCATATTTAAAGACTAGCAAGTCTCAAATACACTGGGGTGGGGGGAAAAGGCAGGATGAGGAAGGGTACGTGGCCAAATCTCTGTTTCTTAGCCTTGCCTTGTGGTCCCACATATTCCCCTCACTCACTGTTTTCACAAAGGGTCTATGACGACAACCAGGGACACAGTGGAGGGGAAGTCAAAGGGTCACTGTAAAAATGTCCAGCAGGTCATGAGTCTGGGCTGTGCCACCTCCAGGTTTGCTCTATTAGTGGTACACCCACCAATCTGGTCACTTGGGCCCCAAACCAGAAAGTCATCTTAGATTCTTCCCTCCCCCCCCCCCATCCCATATCCCAAAAGTCCCCAGTTCTGGCTGAAAAGTCAAATAAAAAGTATTTGTTGTGCAGCTATAATGTGCCAAATCCAGGCACTGGGGGATTCCAGGCATAAGGTTCTTGTAGTCAGGAAGCTTACAAAGTTATCAGGGAGTCAGTAATACACACTAACAAATAAAACCATCTCAGACTGTGTGTTAGGCTGCTCTTGTCTGTTAGGTAAAAGAAACTGGCTTAATTCCAGTCATGGAAAACACTTCAGAGGTGGTTTATAACCAGTAGCTCAAAAATGCCATCAAAGGCAGGGGTTCCTTCCCTCTCTCTGCTCTGCTGTCCTGTTTTGCTTTATCCCAAAGCTAGAAGCAAGACGGTTGCAGCAGCTCCAGACATCATGTTCACATGTGACCAAGGCCAGAGGGAGAAGAGGTCTTCTCCTCCTGTGGCTCTCCAAGGAGACAGGGACCTTTCACTAAAAGCCCTCACAGACTTCCCCTTATGTGTCATTAGCTAGGGGATTAGGTCACCTGCCCATTCCAGAACCAAAAACTGGCAGAGGGAATAGGATTACCTTTAGATCAAGCCGGATGGAGTCTTTGCCCTAAGGGGCTGTGTAGGAGGGTGATATCTGACCAAAATGAGCATTCTGTTAAGAGGGAAGAAGAGGGGGACAAATTCTGGGTTGATGGCCAATAGTTCTGACAATAGAAATGAAAGGGCATTTAAAAATAAAATGGGGTAATGAGACAGAGGGGTCAGAAGAGGCTGCCTTAGATCTTGTCCCATTGCCACTGCCTGGGCTCCGGCCCATGGACCCGTTCTCCACATGACCTCATGGGATCAGTCTAAAATGAAAATGTCATTTTCTTACTTAAAATGCTCCTGTGGCATTGCCAAATATGAAATAAAAAGACAAACTTTTAAGCATGATGTGGTGATTTAGTAGTTGCCACATGCCAGGCACTATTCTGAGCACTTTGTATTGTGTTATTTAAGTTTCCTCCCAGAACAGCTCTAGAATGGAAATGATTACAGTCCCATCATGCAGATGAGGCAAATAGGCACTGGTATATTAAACAGCTTGCTTGTGTATGAGTTTTCTATTGCTGCTATAACACATTCACCACAAACTTAGTGGTTTACAACAACACAGTCATCTTCCTGTTCTGGAGATCAGAAGTCTGAAATCAGCTTCGTGGGGCTAAAACCAAGGTGTCTGCAGGACTATGTTCCTTCTGGAGGCTCTAGGGGTAAACCCATTTCCCTGCCTCTTCCACCTTCTAGAGGCTGCTGGCACTCCTCACCACGTGGCCCTATCCCTCCGTTTCCATCACCACATTTCCTTCTCTCCTTTCTGACCTCCTGCCTCCTCTTTTAAAGGACCACTGTGACTACCTTCAGGCTCACTCTCAGATAATCAGGGATAATCTCCCCTTCTCAAGATCCTTAACTTAATCATGTCTGCAGAATCCCTTTTGCCACGTAAAGTAACATAGTCCCAAAAGAGACCAGGATGTACCATCTCTGGGGAGCCATTTCTCAGTCCGTCACTCCCGAGCTCATATGGCAAGGAAGTAGTGGAACCAAGATTTGAATTCAGCCTCTGCAGAAGGAACCAGGCCCTTCCAGTCTGGTGTTTTGTCTTCCACCTGGAAGGCCTTTCTTGCATACCCAGCCCCTCACGTGGCTGTTAGTTCCCGCTTAACCTTAGGACTCAGCTCAAAGTGGCCTCTTTCAGAAAGCCTTTCCTGACAGCATTCTTCCCCTATTCCCCTATCCCTTTACCCCTCAGTAGGCTGGCTGTCCCTGCTCTGGGTTCCCATGTCACCTACTACCACTAACATGTCACTCGTAACTCTAAATGGGAATGGGCATCCCACAGAGTGCCTGGAGCTCAGGAAAACTCGTTAGTTGGTTGGTTGGTTGGTTGCATGGATGACTGAATCAGCTGAGAGTAAGGTATTTGAAAGGAAAGAAACAATTATAAGAGCTAATAGATAATTGGGAAGGGGGTTTTTGGTGATAGTCTTTTGAAAACTGTTCTGAGTGAGGGTACATTTTGGGGTTTAGAACACCCTATACTTTCAAGAACCATGAGGGATCAGGGTAGGGCCCAGAGAAATCAGTGGGTAATCTCAGACTACTTTCATTCTCCAGCACAGTCGCCAGGTGAGAAAGGACATGAGTTTCAGGGCAAGAGCTGGTTTCAGAACAAAGAGTACACACACGGTGGTGGTGTACCTCTGGGGACAGGAGTGTGATGGATGAAGCACAGGAGGACAGATGTCAGAACCCAGAATGACAATATCTTGCGGGTTTCCAGATCACCACTCTCTCTCTCTCTTTCTCTTTCACACACACACACGCACACACACACACACACACACACATTGAGGCAAAAAGAAATTAAACGTGTTGCCACAGTCATAGAATCAGTAAGTGGCAGAACCAGGCTGGGAGCCCAAACTACCTGGGCTTGGTTCTGTGTGCTTACCACGGCACCATACTGCCTCTCAAATACCAGTACTGTCATGTTTTTAGAAGAAAGCAATGTCTGCGGGACTTTGGAGCCTGGCCCGGTGCACAGACAGATCACACTAGAAATAAAGTCAAGGAGAAGAGAGGGAGGAAGAAGGAGTGAGGACACGTCTGAGGACACATCCGAGGACACGTCTAAGGACACATCTCAAAACCAGAAGTCAGAAGGCCGAGTACTTTGCCTAGGGTCCAGAGCCTCAGGCCGATCCTCCCTCTAAATGGCTTTCCTCCTCAAAATTTGCAGTGGTCATTCATGGAGTGTTACAGTTTTTCACCAGGCAGAAAGGAACCTTCTACATAAAAGAAGTTTTATGCTGTCATTCTATCTAATTAGGTCTTGTAAATAAGAGGCAGGATGACTTCTCACCCAAAGGAGTATGTTCATTCAAACTCTGTAATTCACCAATGCGTTGAATCCATCAGAGGTTCCTAAAAGGCCCTACCTAATATTCTGAATTAGGTATTTATGAAATAAAATAAATATAAAACACCCCTGTGCTGAGAAAGCTAAAGTGCCAACGTAAGTCAGTACAAACCGGGCTCCCCTAAGCAAACCTGAGTATACTTTTGTTGGATAATAGAGGAACTAGGGCTTTAATTTCTATTTCTTCCAAAGACGCATTACTATGTGCCAACAGGCAAGTGGGAACACGTCACGTATGTGCCCACAATTTAACACTGCTTACATGGCAGACCACTGGCAGTTTTCCAAGATTAGACTTTTTCTACCAATGTAAAGCTCTGCACCCAGAAAAATTGTGCTGTGGCCTGTTTAAACAGAATAACACCTTAACCTCAGACATGGCCCAGCCCACCATCCTACAGGAAAGGAGGCTATGGAGAGGCAGGTGATTGACTCACTCGAGGGCCTGGAGTACGGGTTGAGCCCTGGGCTGAGGTTGGGGTTTGGCAGACTTAATTTCGAGGCCTTATTGAAGATAAGAACAAGATTGTTAGACTCTCAGAAGGAGAGAATGAACCATGGCTATTAGAATGGGGAAGAAGGAAAGGAAGTAGGTTAGGGAGAAGTTGGCTAATGGACACAAAGAATGATTACGTTTTGTTATGATGAATACATTAACTCTGTTGATTTGATCATCACATACTGTACACAAATACTGAGATAGTCAACTCTGTACCCCACAAACATGTATAATCACTTATGTTTCAATAATAATAATAATAATAAAAGATAGTAAGGGAAGAATTAAAAAAAAGATTGTTCAAGAGAGAAGGCACCCACTTATGAGTGAGAACACGGGGTATTTCTCTTTCTGTTCCTGGCTGATTTCACTTAACAGAATGTCCTTCGAGCTCACCCTCATTGCTGCAAATGATAGGATTTCACTCTTTTTCATGGCTGAATAGTATTCTATTGTGTATATATACCACATGAAGGAGAGAGCAGAATGGTGGTTAGAGAGGCTGGGGTGGGCAGAGGGAGGGAGGTTGGGGAGAGGTGGGTCAGGATCCAAAATTACAGCTAGATAGAAGGAATAAGTTCTAGTGTTCTATAGCACTGTATTTGAAAATAGCTAGAAGAGAAGATTTGGAATGTTCCCAGCACAGAGAAATGACAAATATTTAAGGTAACAGAGATGCTAATCACCCTAATTTGATCATTACACATTAAATATGTGTATCCCAATATCACCTTGTACTCCATAAATATATACAATTATGTGTCAACTAAAAAAATTTTAAATTCCACTAAAAAAAAAGATGAAGGAGGCAACCAGAAACAGCAAGCTCTATGTGTAAGCAGAGAAGAAGCCAGCAAAGTAGCCTGAGAAGTGTGCCTCAGGAAGGGAACATTTCAAAGCCACAGTCACTATCGTCATATGCTACATGGACGGCAGGAAAGAGAGGACTGAGGACATAAACCCCGCTGGATTTGTCCACCAGGAGGCCACCGGTGGCCTCTGGCAGATCTCTCCCAACTGAGTTGTGTGTACAGAACCAGATCTTACAGGCCTGATGGGGGGTCGGAGGTGACTGAGTAGAGACACAGCTGGGCTGCTTTTCTGAGAATCTTGGCTGTATGGCATGAGGAGGAATAGGGCTCTGGCTAGAGGGGCCTCAGGGCAGAGAGGTTTGTTTATGTTCCTGACCTATGGAAAAGTCATTAAAGATTGGAAAGTACAGGAGGGAGAGGTGCTAAATAACACAGCCACCACTGAAGGAGACAGAGCTTCCTCGTTATCTGAAACTCAGCTGGGACATACCAACCAGAGGGACCTGGATAAGAAATATTTTTCTTCCAATGACATTTGGAGAGTTCAGTACAATCTTGGGCAACTGAAAAGTACAGAGAGGACTGGCTTAGCCATGGCGGTGATGCTCCAGTGTGGGATGTGAAAGACACCAGCTTGGGATGCCCCAGGTCCCCCTGAACTACTGTCTGTGGCCAAGGTACCTGGTGCCAGCAACTTTCATTTATCTGTGACAGGAAACACTACAGGTATGAAGGGATTTACCTAAACCAAGTCTATCAAGGAATACTTTGTGATCCTAGCAAAGGACCACAGAGGACTACCTAATGTCCTTAATTTGGCATTTTGACAGAACCATAAATCTATTAGGAGATAATTTATTCTCTATATAAACTGGAAGGAGACATTGACTCAACCTTTTTTTAATGATTGTTGTTGTTTTAGATGAAGATAGTTAACATTGGCCCTGCCTGTTACCCAAAAGCTACAGTAACTCAGTGTTCCTTGTTGATCCAGAGGGGAATAAAATCCAGTGCCTCTGGGAGGAGGTCAGAGGAGCAGCAAATGAATTCAGTGCAGCATCTGTCTTCTCAGGAATTAGAGGTTCGAGAAGAGCCCCCAGCCAGGCACGGGTGTACACTCGCTGTAAAGTTAGCAACTCCATACTTTGTGCCTTGGGTTTTCAATCCAGTGCTGATAACCCATTAATTGGACAGTGGCTTTGTTCCAGGCACTGTCCTAAGCATTTTAAGCATTTCTTCATCCCCACAACCTCTGAGATGGATGTTATTGTCTCCGTTTTATTGACAAGGAAACCAAAGTTCAAAAGATGAAGGAATTTCTCAAGGGTTACACCCTAGTAAGTGCCAGAACCCAGGTTCTGAGTCAGAACAGCCTTTGCAATTCCTGCTGTTAACTACACGGGCTCTACAGGATGGGGAGTGAGCGCGCCTGGTCTAACCATTCATTCTGAAGATTAAATGAGATGATGACTACAAGAGCTGTGAAAAGCCAAAAGAGGAAAAGCGAAGCCTGGTTTTGGTCTCCTTCGCATCCTGAAGTCACGCACAGGTTGTGGAGCTTGGGAAGCGGCTGGGGGGCCTGGGTGGGTGGGTGTTTCCAGGCTACAGATCAAATGTGCTGCCCCCGTTGGTGCCCACAGGATGGATGCAGAGTGAAGGAAGCATCTCGTCGCCTCTCCAGGTTAACACGTCCTCATTTTCTTGCTCAACTAGGGGAGGCTGACAGTGAGCAAACCAGCCTGCTGGCTCCAGAGGGCCTGCCTGGGACAGGAGACATCTGTCAGATGACAGCTCCCTTCAGTTGCGTCCCGAGGAACCGGCTGAGGGGAGGCGTGGGCAGGCATTGCACCCCAGCCCTCCAGAAAAGGACTCTCTCGGCCTGGATATTTGCCAACTTGTCACTCAAGCCTCAGCTCAAATGTCACCTTGGGAGGGGACCACTCTCCACGAAATCACTCACTCCCATGACCCTCTTTTATTCTCGGCCCCTATTATTTAAAATGATCTTTTAATGTTTGTTTTATTATCCATTTTTCATACTCCCCTCAACCCCCAAATGAAAATAGAGGTCTGCTGTATCTCCCATACCTCAAATAGTTACGTTGTGCATCATAGACATTCAATATGCATTTGCTACATGGGTGGCTGGAAGGCAGGAGGGATGGAAACGGGGATGCGTGAGATTTTAAGATGATCCCCTCTATTTGGGCTGCTCCCGTGTCCCCAGACTCAGGGGAACATTCGCTTTCACTGGTTACGTGGCTGGTCCAGGATGTAGAAGCTAGACTACTGAGAGCACGGTAGGAGAGAGGGTTCTGCCCAGGGGGAGCCCGGCAAAGGCACGGGGGCTGGGAGGGGCCTGGAGGAGAGGTGAGCAGCCCGACGTAGCTGGCAGGCTTGGGCAGGGCTGGGCAGGAGAAGCAGCTGCTGAGGCAGGCAGGCCATGATGGCCTGTGTCAGAAGCCTGCACAGAATCACAAAGGAAATGGGGGCCCTCGAAGGTCAGGGCCATGCAAGTCACAGAAGCATGAAAAGTGCCCTGAACCAGCATCTGGAGGGTGAGTTCAGTCTCCGCTGCTCAGTCACGACTCATATCTAAGAGATGGGGTTACTCACCCCCTTTCTAGAGTCTCAGGTGCTGGATAAAGTGCTCTAAAGGCAGGGACATTGATAAACTATGTGGCTGCTGGTGAAAAATAAACCACTTCTCAAGTATGAAACATACAGTAGTAGTATATGAAAATATATCATGTATGTATATAACAACTTCACAGATTTCTTAAGAATAATAAATCAGTTTTTGAAAGTCACTAGTACTACAAATTCTGTTACAGGGTGATAGAGTTTGGATGTGTTGTCCCCACCAAAACTCATGTAGAAATCTGATCCCCAGTGTGGCAGTGCTGGGAGCTGTCTGAGTCATGGGGGCAGATTCCTCATGAATGGATTAATGCTCTCCCTTGGAGGAGGGCCTGAGAGAGAGCTTGCTCTACTAGTTCCCACAAGAGCTGTTGTTTAAAAGATGCTGGCACCTCCCTTCTCTCTCTTCTTCCTCTCGCCACGTGATCTGCTCGTACCTGCCAGCTGCCTGCTGCTTTCCGCCATGAGTAGAAGCAGCCTGAGGCTCATGCCAGATGCAGCTGTCCCAGAATCATAAGCAAATAAACCTCTGTTCTTTATAAATTACCCAGTCTCAGGTACTCTGTTATAGCAACAAAAAATGGACTAATACACAACGGTCACTCAACTTCTGGCTGAGAGTCCCCCAAATTTGATATCAGGCATACAGGTCTGGCTGCCTGCCCCCTTTCAAAAGCAAACCACTCAAAAGTCAAATGTCGGTGAAAATGGAAGTCAGCTTATATTCAGGAATACCAGTGACCTGAGGAGAGATGTTAGGCTAACCCGTCTCTCCAATAAGCCTAAAGGAGAATGACCAGGCTAAAGCCATCTCAAAAATTCAGGTTTGCTGAGGGGTTTTAAAGAGGTGGTTGAGGAAATGGAACATGGGACATGAAAAGGAGGGAGGGCCACAAGAGCTGTGAGAGCTTCCTGCAAGGCCTCAGGTGCAAAGTCTCACCAAGACTCCATCTGGTTTTTGCTCCCATCTTTGCTGTTATCTCAGGGTCTGGGTAGTTGGTGCAAGTCTGCAGCTTCAGGCTGGCTGGAAAATAACTTTACATTCACATAAATAATGTACTCTTGCCCTATAACTAAGGTTCAAAATATCAAGTTACCATGAGGAAAGAGGGAACTCAGAAATGCATGCTAAGGAGAAAAACAACAACAAAACTGTGTCCTTTTACAATCTTTTAGAGCCTGTGCAGTTTTAGGTCCTAACATGGCTTCAGTCCTGCTCACTCCAACAACATCCCCACTGTCAATAGTTCCTTCTATTTCTATGGAACAGAACAGACAACTCATCTTACTGCTTCAAGCTGGGTCAGGGCAATGAAAAGGTTAATTTAGAATGGAACTATTTGATGATGGAGGACAGCATTTGGTATCTGGCTAGAGAGGTGGAGGAACCAAGCGCATTAGTTTACATCAACAATTTTAAGAACTTACATCAATCCTTTGTTTAGGAACAGGCTGTCTCATCCAAGTCATGAGTGCCCCCTTTGCCCTTTCAGGGCTGTGAATACTTTTACAGAATTGTTTGTGGAGCCAAGACATCATTTTCCCCTTTCTGATCAAGACATTCATGAAAGCATTGATGACCAATTCCTGATTGAAAAGATCTTACTTTTCTTTGCATGCATCCCTTGGTGCAGGGAAGGCTCACTCCCAGATAGACTGATCCCTCAGTGCTGGGAGAGCTTATTACCAGGTCCACTGTGCCACATCGGGGGGGAAGAAGAAACAGAAGTTAGCCCAAACTAGGAAAACATGAAGTGGGCTCAGGAACTTAGAAGAGGCATGCTATTTTATAACCAATGTTTCCAATTGTATCCTGCTATAAAGGGACAGAAAATTCTTATTAAACTTATGCAAATAACCATATTGCTATAAAAATCTTAAGGATACTCACAAAAAGTTTTCAAATTTTGGAGGAATAAAAGAGGAGAGAAAAAACTCAAATGCTTCCATCTTTGTTCATGAAGTGTATTTTACCAAATTGCTGTGAGTTATAGACAGCTTAAAGAGAAAGTTTCCTTAAATCTAGAAAACAGAACATTTCAGTAAAGAACCAACAATGAAAGTTACAAAACATTATCTTTATCAGTTATTTAACTTTATGCAATTACTTTTTGCTCTGATCTTAATTAGCAGTTTCATAAACCCATCAGATTTCTTATTAGAGTTCTGAAAAACTTTTTTGTCCATTGATCTTAAAATTATTTGAAGCCTGTATTTAAAAGTACTTGTCAGAGTCTTTTCTATGAATCTGATTGCAGATGGCTTTAGAGAAAAATCAAAACTTCTTGCAATTTTACTAAGAGCAGATCAATACTTCAAGAAAACCTTGTCCTAACGTAGGGGAAATTTAGTTCTGTATCATTTTCTTTTTAATATCAAAGTTCAATCTTTAGAAAGACTTAACTAATTCCTTCTAATCATAGCCAACTTAATCACGCATGAAATTCATAAATTCACCCTTCACAAACCATTATTACGACTTACTCAGACTTTCCATGACATTGTTTTAGACTTTCCGTTTTGTCCTATGCTCCCTTTTTTGTAAATAAGCATTCGTTTTGCTCTAGGACAGAAATTTATTACATAAGATGCTTTCTCACACAAAAGTATTCTCTTTTCTAACTTTCCTAACCACGACTACATCTCTATATTCATAGCTTTCTTTGCATCTCCTCTCTTCCCCTACATCCTTGTTCCTTTCTATCAACAATACTAAATTAGCCTCGTTTATCTAAAAATTGCATAATCAAAGATCATTCTGTTTTAGGCTGGGTTTATAATTTTAACTTTAAAAACCTCTAGCAGAGCAAAACACTTTTTTATCCCCCCTCCCCTTTTTTCCTTCAGTTTTAGTTTCAAATGAGTTTAGGGTTAAATTCACAGTGTTTACACTTTGCTAGGACTGGCTGAATCCTATAAGAAAAACAAAATCTACAAGTGGCCTTGATTCTTTCCCTAACAGGTTTCTGTTTTAACACTTGCAGAACTCCTGCACAGATAGACAAATTTTGTCCAGAGAATTAGCCAATCATAATTTTCTGGATCACAGTTTTCTCTTTCTCAAGCTTACCAGGAGAAACTCAGAAAAAAAATCCATTTTCTTTTTGGTCATTGAGTCTTTAATGACCAAAAAGCACAAACTTAGTTACTCAAACCCAAATGGATAGAGCTCTCCCAAACAAACAAAATGCTGGCTTTTATGTCCTTGAGTCCTTTCTCACACCCAAGTGGTACTTTTTAACAAACGGTGTAGAAAGAGGACTCCCAAGGGACTTAGGAGCTTACTAGCTCAGAGCCTGTCAAAGCCTTCTCCAACCAAAAGGTTGGGAATTGGTGGTTATGCCACTGCTGGAAAACAGGGAAAGTTTCCAAAGTCCCAGCCATGAGGCTGGCCTACTACCGGCAGCTGTCACCCATAGGTGGACCCAGCCTTGGTGCCACAGAAGTGGGTAGGGGAGGTTAGGTCATCCAGGGCACTCAACTCCTGACTTGGCTCCCCAAAATTGTTACTGAGCACACTCAGCTCCTGGCTGGCTAGTCAAAATTTGTTACTGGGCACACACAGACAAAATTCAAATGTTGGTGAAAATGGAAGTCAGCTTTCATTCAAAATACCAGTGACCTGAGGAGAGATATTGGGCTAACCCATTTCTCTGGTTAGCCTGAAGGAGAGTGGCCAGACTAAAGCCATCTCAAAGACTCAAGTTTGCTAAGGGGTTTTTAAAGAGGCAGTTGAGAGAATGGAACATGGGACATGAAAAGGAGAGAGGGGTAATGAGCAGCGAGGGCTTCCTGCAAGGTCTCAGGTGCAAAGACTCACCAGGACTCCATCTGGTTTTTGCTCCCATCTTTGCTGTTATCTCAGGGTCTGGGTAGTACGTGAAAGTCTGCAGCTTCAGGCTGGCTGGAAAACAACTTTACATTCATGTACATAATGTCATCTTGCCCCATACCAAGGTTCAGTATATCCAATAACCATGAAAAAAGAGGGAACTCAGAGAAATGCATGCCAAGAAAACAAAACAAAATGACACTGTGTCCTTTTAAAATCTTTTAGAGCCCATGTGGTTTTAGGTCCCAACTGGATTCATTCCTGTTCATTCCAACAATTCTATATTCCCCAGTTCTCTCCATTCCTTTTCAGTGTCAGGGTAATAATTCATCTCATAATAGTGATTCTTGGTAATAGGAAAAATACCCAGGCAGATCATCTATTCCATGGTTGTGAGTTGTGTTTTCAATTTTCACTAAAATATGCCCAACCTATATTAGGCTCTTTAAGAACGGAATCTTTTCCTAAAAATGTGAATTTTTAGTAGTGTGCCAAATAATCATTTAAACTGTATTATCTGAACATTATTGCTACAGTACCTGGAATTCTTAATAAAAATTCCAGGAAACCTTGGTGTAAGGAGAGAGGGATACTGCATGTAGGGAAAATATAAGAAAATGGTCAGGGCTTCTCAGTTGTTCAGAATCTTGCCGAGCATTTGATGTGAATATGTACATGTGCCCAGGTGCTCCTTGGTTACTGTCTAATGTGCACCCAGGTGTCATGGGTTATGGACTTAAATACAAAGGATGAATGTCTCTGATCCTTGGGGACCTTTGTCCTCAGGGTGCCACCAGGGGGAGCCACGAGGAGGCTGCTGCTGTTGCTGCGGAGGCTGTTACTGCAAGCTGTTGCTGCCAGTGCCCCCGGGGTGCCCCAAGAGGCCAGTGCCACTGCTGCTTCTGCCGCTACTGCTGCTGTAAGCTATTGCTGCTACTGCTGAGGACTGAGGACTGAGCTCATGTTGTCTGCCAATGGCTCCTGGGATCTTTCCCAATTACCTAGCATGGACCTGCATGTGAGGGGTCTGGTGACCCAGTCTATACAATGGGTTTGAAGGGTCTGAGCCCTAGCCCTGACAATACAAATGGAAACTTAGTATAACTAAAATAATGAAACATTTTGGCTTTAGTTATGAATTGCTTTAATGATACAATTGGCATAGATATTGCTTCAACCCAACAACTGGTGTAGTTGTGTAGCTTTACACTGCACCTTTGAAGAAAACCTGGATCACTTAGGTCATGGTTCTCAGTATTAGAATAACCTGGGAAGTTTTTAAAAATCGTGATGCCCCATCACAGCCCAGGCCAATTGTATCTAGGACAGTTCGATAAGAATCCCTGGAGTGGAGCCTGGGCATCACATTTTTCTAAAGCTCCCAAGTGTCTCCAGTGAGTGGCTTACTGACCTAGGGCCACTCTGAATATAGGATCACCTGGAGGTATTTTAAAAACACTGATACCATTCTGATCCAACAGTTCTGAAGAGGACCTGTGCATTTTTTTGAAGTTTCCGGGGCAAGTCTACTGTGCAGCCAGGATTGAAAATCTCTGGCCTAAAGCTACCTCCTTGATTAAATCAGTCCAGGCCAATGAACAAGCCATGGATTTTTTCCTCAGCCACATCCTGCAATCTTCTACTGCTGCTTTTTACAGCCAGCGATGATAGAGCGAGCTGAAACTCCACTTTTTTCCCTTCTGATGTACATGTGAATTAAAACCAGCACCACCTTAAGCTGTTAGCCATTTACACGTTTGTGCAAATTACCTTTGGGGCAGCAGCCCTTTGGTAAGTTACCTCAACAGACAGCTAGTGGATATCAGAAATGAGTCAACCCAATTTCTTCACGTGAATCACTCTCTGCATTCTTGGAATTCCATAGAACTTCCTCATTTGGCTCATAGGCCACCCACCTGTGGTACAGTTAGCTCAGCGTGCAGTGGGAGGGTAGCCTGGAACAAGCTGGGCATGTGGCAATCTCTAAAAACGGTTGATTGTTGGTGAGGACTAATGAAGAGAAAGATATTGTTGTGAGTGGGGAAATTTGAGGAAGTTCATACCCTGTGCAGTAATAGGAATTATCTATCAACCACTTGAGCCTTTAGAAAAGTTAAGTAGCATGCCTGAGGCCACACAGTAGGTGACCAGGCTGGAATTCAAAGCCCAGGTGATAGAGTTTGGATGTGTTGTCCCCACCAAAACTCATGTGGAAATCTGATCCCCAATGTGGCAGTGTTGGGAGCTGTCTGAGTCATGGGGGCAGATCCCTTATGAATGGATTAATGCTCTCCCGGGGGGGCAGGTAGTGAGTGAGTTCTCACTCTATTAGTTTCCACAAGAGTTAATTGTTTAAAAGACCCTGGCACCTCCCCTCTCTCTCCCTTGCTTCCTCTCGCCATGTGATCTGCTTGTACCCACCGGCTGCCTGCCACTTTCCACCATGAGTAGAAGCAGCCTGAGGCCAACGCCAGATGCAGCTGTCCCAGAATCGTAAGCCAAATAAACCTCTGTTTTTTATAAATTACCCAGTCTCAGGTATTCTGTTATAGCAACACAAAACAGACTAATACAGAAAATTGGTACCACGGAGTGGGCTGTTGCTATACAGATGCTTGAAAATGTGGAAGTGGCTTTGGAATTGGGTAATGGGCAAAGGTTGGAGGAGTTTGGAGGATTCAGAAGAAGACAAAAAGATGAGGGAAAGTTTGGAACATTTTAGAATTCAGTGATTAAATGGTTGTGACCAGAATGTTGATAGAAACGTGGACAGTAAAGGCCAGGCCCATGATGAGGTCTCATATAGAAATGAAGAACTTATCGGGAATTGGACAAAAGATCACCCTTGCTACACCACAGCAAGGAACTTGGCTGCATTGTGTCCAAGCCCTAGGACTTTGTGGAAGGTGAGACTTAAGAATTGTGAGACAGAATGTTTGGTGGAAGAAATTTTCAAGCAGCAAAGCATTAAGGAATCTGTATGGCTACTTGCAATAGCCTATGCTGAGTTATGGCGGCAAAGACATAATGTAAAGAATCTAAAAGGGAAGCAGAGCATAAAGATTTGGAAAATCTGCAGTCTGGCTATGTGGTAGAGAAGCAGAGAGCAGGAGAAAAATGCAAGGGTGAAGCAGATAAACTGGTCGCTAAAGACATTAGCTTGGCAGTGAGGTAGCCAGATGCTAAGAACCAGAATGATGGGAAAAAAGCCCTGAAACCATTTGAGAAGTTTGGAGGGGTGCCCTACCCATCACAGGGCCTGAGGGCATTTGAGAAGTTTGGGAGAGTGCCCCTCCCATCCTAGAAGAACTAAGTTGTCCTGAAGGACAGACCTGGGGCACAGTTGCTCTCCGCAAACTGTTCCCTGCATTCCAGTTGCTCCGGCTGGAGCAGCCCTACCTCAAGCAGCTCCAAGTGTGATTCGTGCAGCAGCTCTGGAGAGCACAAGCTGGAAACCTTGGTGGCGTCCACATTGTGTTAAGTCTACAGGACGGCAGGACCTGAGAGCAGTGGACGCGTGGCAGCCTTCAACCAGATTCCAGAGGATGTATGGGAAAGCCTGGGGGCCCAGACAGAGACCTGCTGCACAGGTGGAGTCACCTCAGAGGCCATCTACTAGAGAAATGCCAAGCAGAAAAGTGGGGTCAGAGCCCCCACAGAGGAAATGTCTATAGAGCCAAGGCAGTGGGACTGCTGCCAGGACCCCAGAGCTGTAAGGCCACTGGCAACATGCAACACCAGCCTGGAAAAGCCACAGGCACCAGCGCAGCCCACTGGGCTGCACCTGGCACAGCTGTCGGAGTGAGGCTGCCTGAGGCTTTGGGGGCCCAGATACCCCATTGTGTGCCCAGGATGCAGGACTTGGAGTCAAAGAAGATTATTTTGGAGCTTTAATATTTAATGTCTCCCCTTTGGAATGTGAATGTGCACCTAATGTCTGTTCCACCATTGTATCTTAGAAGTAGATAAATTTGCTTTTGATTTTTATAGGTTCACAGCTAGAAGGAGTTTGGTCTTTAGTATCAGATGAGACTTTGGACTTTGGACTTTAAGTTGGTTCTGGAACAAGCTAAGACTTTTGGGACTGTTGGGTTGGAATGACTGTATTCTGTATGTGAGAGTGACACGAGGTTTGGGGGACCAGTGGTGGAATGACAGAGTTTGAATGTGTTGTCCCCCCAAAACTCATGTGGAAATCTGATCCCTGGGCCGGCCCATGGTTCATTTGGGAGAGTGAGGTGCTGATAACACCAAGGCCACGGGTTCGAATCCCTATATAGGGATAGCCGGTTCGCTCACTTGTGAGAGTATGGTGCTGACAACAACAAGTCAAGGGTTAAAATCCCCTTACCAGTCACCTTTTAATAAAAAAAAAAAAAAATCTGATCCCCAATGTGACAGTGTTGAGAGCTATTTGAGTGATGGGGGTGGATCCCTCATGAATGGATTAATGCTCTCCCTGGGGGAGAGGGGCCTGAGTGAGTTCTTGCTCTATTAGTTCCTGTGAGAGCTGGTTATTTAAAAGACCCGGGCACTTTCTCTCTCTCTCTCTCTCTCTCTCTCTCTCTCTCTCGCTTCGTCTCTCGCTTCATCTCTCGCCATGTGATGTGATCTGCTTGTACCCACCGGCTGCCTGCCACTTTCTGCCATGAGTAGAAGCAGCCTGAGGCCCACACCAGATGCAGCTGACCCAGAATCTTAAGCCAAATAAACCTCTGTTCTTTGTAAATTACCCAGTCTCAGGTATTCTGTTATAGCAACACAAAATGGACTAATATACCAGCTGTCTGTGAATCCAAAGTTGGTTCCTTTTTCTCTGAGTTGTGTTGGCACCCTGTTGAAATAGGCCCCCAAATTGCTTTTTTTGAAACCTCTGGAGCCAGAGTGGTTTGGCATTTAGAATTTTTTGGATTTCAGAAGGGTAAATGCATCGATATTTCTGCAGCAAAACATATAAATATTTACACCAAATGGGACAAAAAGCCTCATATCAGTCTCTTGTCAATTTAGACCAGATCAGACCACCAAATTTGGGGTTTTCAGAGCTTTTTGGGGATTTGGGAATTGCAGATGAGGGACTGTGGACATAAGCATCAAAGGAAAGATCTGTACGCAGTAGCTAACATTAATTGGATAGTGAGTATTTGCCAGGATTTCTGCAAAGCTCTGTACACATGTGACCCTCCCAACCACCTTGCAAGGTAAGTGCTATGTATTAATTACTATCCCCATTCTAAAAATCAGGAAACTGAGACACAGGTGGACTAAGTAACTTGCCAGAAGTCACATGACTAATAAGTCCATTCATTTGTTGAGTCTCAGTTTAAATTAAAAGCTTATCGTTGAAATTTGGGGGGAATAATCCACCCTAGAGAAAATTTTTTTTCTTATTGAATGGTGGAATATTTCCAGAATGACTAGCTGGGCATTGGGCTCTGATTTGAAAGTCTTTGCTTTCTAGCTTTAAATTGGGCTTCTCTTCTTATTACCTGTCTTCTCTAAGCAGCAGGTAAATCACACAAATCAGTTGTAGGTTCTCCCCTTCGAACACTGTTAAAACAGCTGTAGGTTCAAGGGGAGAACTTGTGATTGATTTGATTAATTCATTTGCTGTTTGCTGAATGCCCACAAAGTACTGGCATTTTACCAGTATTAGAGCTACTTCTGAGAAAGTAGGATACAATTGATGAATGTCTACTAAAACAGTATTGTAAAATTAAAGTTGGGCTATGGAGGGAGGTTTTTCCTTAATAATGAGACTCTGCATTGAGGGGCAGAACTTGGCCATAACAGTGTGTTCTGCCTCGCACGTAACTCAGTTTCCTCTGCTCTGATAACCTTTGCCTTCCCAAAGCAATCTGATAAAATTCACAGGAGTGGTTTCCTACTACTGTACTTAACATTTTTTAGAATGCACTTTAATGCTCTCAGAGATTTTTTAGAAAAGCGTTGATGTTCTAGTAATTATTGAAATAGAAAGTCTTGAAATCCACATAACCATTCAAAATTCTGGAAGAACAATGTGCTTTGTTTAGTTAATCTTGCATTTTTTTCTCATTAGAACTTAAAAATATTGCACAAAACATATAAATAGCCCTAGCTACCTTCATTTGTTTTGTCACTAACTGAAATTTATATTTCATAAAATTAGAATATTGTTGTTTTTTCCATAAATGTGTTTTTTAAAGATTTGTTGCTGTCTTAAGAGTGATTTTATTATGCCTAGGTAATGAAAATGTCCAGATAATAGAATCCAATGGGAAGAAGGGTTTGACTGTAGAAATTCAGTGTATGGGCAACTTCGTTTGAACAACCTTATTCTTTTTTTTTTTTTTTTTTTTAAGATGACCGGTAAGGGGATCTTAACAACTTCAGGCCAACTTTATTCTTAAATAAATAAATTAGTGCCTTTATACTGGGTTGGCTTGCCCTAAAACATGGTCTACTTTCTTCACAAGACTCCCCCTGGTGTTTAATAAAGTCCAACTTTCTCCAAATCTCTTTGGACCCTAAATGCTTCTAATTATCCTAAAAAGCTGTGTATTCATGCCTCACATGTGATTACCAAAGCTAGAGCATTTAGCCAAGTTTGGAAAAATCTTGAATACATGGTAATTCCTCAACAAGTGCTTGTTAAATGAATTAGGATATTCCCACCAATCTCTCACCCTAAACCAGGCAACCAAGATAGAAAGAGGTAACTTAGCTCTAAGCTTTCATTTAATGTCTATGTAACCTTGGGCAAGTCGCATTACCTCATTCAATTATTTATTGGACATTCATTGATTGTTAATACATGCCAGGACCATCCCCAGGGCTAGTGGGACACAATAGTGGGCAGACAGGTATGCTTCCTGCCCCCATAGACCTTATAAATTGGGGGGTTCTCAAACCCCAGTGTGTATCAGATTCACTCAGAGGACTTGATAAAACACAGGTGGCTGGGCCCCACCTCCAGAGTTTCTGAGTGAATAGGTCTGGAATGGGGTCTGAGAATTTGCATTTCCAACAAGTTCCCAGGTGATGGTGGTGCTGCCAGTCTGGGGCCACATTTTGAGAACCATTGGCATTAAAAAGAATAGTCACAATATTATGATAAATGCTGTGATAAGTCCTGGGTGAAACGTGGGCTTAAAGCAAAGGACCTAACCTAAGTCTACAGGGATAGAAAAAGGTTCCCCAAACACAACATATTTAATCAATCCTAAGACCTTAACATCTCTGAAATTGTGATCCAATAAACACTGATCATCCTTTTTCACATTTTAACAACTCCAAAATCAAAATGCATTTGATGAAATACTGTAACAACATTTAAGCAGGAACAGTAATCAAGACGATGGGACACTGGCACAATGGAAGAGATTTGAGAGTCCAGAAATAAATCTATAAACCTATGGTTGATTGATTTTCGATTGGATGGATGCAAAGACTATTCAATGGAGGAAAGAGTAATCGTTTTAACAAATGGTGTGAGCATAACAGGATAGCCACACACAGACGAATGAGGTTGGATTCCCTATCTTGCACCATATATAAAAAATTAACTCAAAATGGACCAAAGACATAAATATGAGAGCAAAAACTATAAAACTCTTAGAAGAAAATGTAGGGGTAGATTTTCATGACTTTGGATTTAGCAAAGGATTCTTAGATAGGCGCCAAAAGTGCAAACAACAAAAGAAGAACTAGAAAAATTAAATTTCATCAAAATTGAAAGTTTTGGGGCTGGCTGGTTAGCTCAATTGGTTACAGTGTGGTGCTAACACGTAGGTCAAGAGTTCGGATCCCCATACTGGCCAGCCACCACCACTACCAATAACAACAAAAAAATTAAAAGGTTTTGTGTTTCAAAGGACATCACAGTAAAGTGAAAAGACAACCTGTGGAATGGGAGAAAATCTTAGTGCATAATCCTATTTTGCATGTCAGAAGCAGAGAATTATCTTTCTCTCTACATAATTTCTGTAACATATTCCACTTCTTTCTAGGCAGAAAGATGCCTTGAGTAAACTGAGGCCCAGATCTTTGTTGGTGTTTGAGAAGGCAATAAGTATCCAGATGCTTTTTCTGCAGAATACAGTGAGCCTCTGAAGAGGCCTACATGAATGACCAAGGGGCCCTAGAGCGTAGATTTCATTAGCTTCAAGGTAAATCTACTCTGGGCTTCTGAGCCACTTAGGGAACTTTTGAGGACAGATCAGTGCTGCCCACTGATGTTGGCAAGAGGAGCTACAGAGGAGTGGGGACTTGTTTTGAAGGAATGTGGAAGCAGGACTTCCCTGATCAGCTGTGGTCTTCTCCCGCAATGTGGCTGATGGAGTTTGGATGTGTTGTCCCCTCCAAAACTCATGCGGAAATTTGATCTCCAATGTGGCAGTTCTGGAAACTGATTGAGTCATGGGGGCGGATCCCTCCTGAATGGATTAATGCTCTCCCTAGGGGAGGGGGGATTAATGAGTGAGTTCTCACTGTTAGTTCCTGCGAGAACTTGTTTAAAAGACCCTGGCACCTCCCCTCTCTCTCTCTCTCTTGCTTCCTCTCGCCATGTGATCTGCTTGTACCCACCGGCTGCCTGCCACTTTCCACCATGAGTAGAAGCAGCTTGAGGCCCATGCCAGATGCAGCTGTCCCAGAATCATAAGCCAAATAAACCTCTGTTCTTTATAAATTACCCAGTCTCAGGTATTTCTGTTATAGCAACACAAACGGACTGAAAACAGGGGCCAATGGTTAAAACCAATAGGTTATTGGAGCAAAGAGCTGGAGAAGGTAGGAGATAAAATGCTCATCTCCCACTTCTCTGGTTCCATGAAGAGGAATTTTTTTCTAACCAGTCTTGCCAGACCCTCCCCCGCCCCCACCCCGTTCATCCTCAGGAGAGAGCAGCCATTCATCAGATTGGTGGATTTGGGACAAGTAATCCCTTTGTGCCTTTCTCTTTGGGAAACTGAGTTATGCAGAAGGTTTTATGACCTTTATGTCTGGTATTTTGAAATTATTCTTGGGGTGAGTGGAGGTTGTGGGGAGAAAGAGAGGACGTGTTTATATATAGTTTTGGGAATGTTGAGCCCTTATAGACAGGAAACTCAGGTCAAACATTCAAAAAACTATTTCCTGAATAATTTTCTTCCTTCTATTTTCTTTGTTTACTTTCTGGAACTCCTACTAGTTGATTATTTGACCTCTTGAATTGGGCCTTCAGATATTTTTTTTCTCTGTCTCAAACTTTCTTTTTGTCTATTTTTTTTTTTTTTGAATGTTTTTTGATTGTTTTCCAGCCACATCACTGAGTTTCTTATTTCACTCAACATATTTAATTTATTTTCAATTCTATTTCAATAAACATAACAAGTTTTTTCTGGAAGTATTGAAGCTGATTTGACATGTATATGGGAAAATAAACAAGCAAGAAAAGCCAGAGAAATCTTAAGAGGAAGCACAATGAAAGGGGACAAGCCCTACCAGGTATAAAACATATACAAAGTCTTAGAAATAAAAACAGTGTGGTATTATGCATGAAAAGACAGACAGATCCATGGAGCAGAATAGAAAGGCCCGAAATAGATTCAACCTTACAGAGCAATTTAATATATGACAAAGGTAGCATCTCCAATCAGAAGAAAAGAGGTGAGTGAGTTTTTATTAAAAAGTATTGGGATTGAGGCTGACTGGTTAGCTTTGTTTGTTAGAACATGGTTAAGGTTTGGATCCTCATACCAGCCAGCACCCAAAAAAACAAAAAAAGTGTTGGCATAACAGGGTAGCCATTTGGAATAAGGTACTTCACACCATATAACAGGATAAACTCCAAATGGATCAATGATTTAAATGTAAGGAATTAAACTGCATAACATATGACTAACTAATAGATGAGAACAGGGTGAGTTCCTTTTTAATTAAAGAACAGAGAAGGCCTTTCCAATTATGACTGAAAATTCATAAGTCATCAAAGAAAAGACTGACGAATTTAACCACAAAAAGGAACAAAAATTCTACCTGGCAAAAATACCAAAAGCAAAATCAAATGACAGAATAGAAAAATAAGGGCTAATCTCCTGTGTGTGTGTGTATGTGTGTGTATGTATGTGTGTGTATAGATATATATATGGTGCTCCTGGAAATCAAAATGAAAAGAGCAAAGGAGATAGAGAATTAACGAAAGAACAAGCTATAAGTGACCTTTAAACATATGAAAATATGAACAACTTCACTTATAAGAAAAACATAAATGTAAACTATACCAAGATGCCATTTTCCACCTATTACATTGGCAAAAAGAATCTAAACATTTGACATTACATTTTATTAGGAAGGCTGAGAGGAAATAGGCATTCCCATGTTTTGTTGTTGCAAAATCATACAACCCCTTATGTAGGAGAATCTGGTGATATCTACCAAAAATACAGATATGTTTTCCCTTTGACCCAGCAATCTCTCTTCTGAGAATATATCCTACACAATCTTTTACATAGGAATGAAAGAACATATATACAAGTGTATTGTGGCATAATTTGTAAAATTCAAAGGTTATAAACAGCCCATGTATTGAGCATTAAAGTATTGTTGAACAAAATAAGGCACACTCATTCAATGAAATACTATGAAGCTATAGACAGGAACATGGAAGATCCCCAGGAGATCCTGATGAAAGTAAAGTACAGAACAGTGTATATAGTGTATTATTCAATTATCTTTAGTATAAAAAGAAGGGAATAAGAATATATATATAGTATTTGCCTCCTTTTGTATAAAGAAACACTGGGAAGATTAATAAGAAACTGACCAAAATATTCTCTTTGGGAAGAATGATTAATCAATATTCAGTTTCTCTAAGGACATTAAATAAGTTTGAGTGAGTTGTTTTCTGTATCCTGAATTATTTATTTTGGTCTCCGTGTCAGTTAGGAATGCTTTCAGCTACACGTAACAAAAAATTTCAACAAAAAGCAGTTTATTTTTCTCACCTCTTCAGAAATATGGTGATAGGCAGATGTTGACATTGGTTAGGGCTGGGGGCTCTGTAGTTCTTTTGGTCTTTCCCTCATGGCTGTAAGATTGTTGCCACAGCTCCAAGCATCACATCTGCATCCCAGCAAAAAAAAAAAGAAAAAAAAATGGAAAAGGTAGTGCCAGTCATTTCTGACCTGTTCATCAGCAAAACAAAAAAGCTTTCCAGAAGCCCCCTAACAGACTTCCTTAAATGGAGTTGTTTGGCTCCCCAGAGGGAACAGGATTCTCATAACTGACTTGGGACAATGATGATTCATCATCTAGAACTGGGTACGTTATTATCTTGCCTATATTTAGGGTTCTGATAAAATAAAGAAACGGGGAATGGCAGGAGAAGCTAGGTTCTATTTCTGTCATGTTGGGGGGTTTTCCTCCTAAATCATTGGTTGTCCATCCTCATCTAAAAGTGATGTGTCTACAAAAACTTGTGGGAAGTGAGTATTCACTGGGCAGGATTTATTTTAGGGCAGACCACATGATAGGATGATCAGCCAGAGAGTCTGCCCATCTCTTGCAAAACCTCAAATAGTGTGCTGGGTGGTTTCTCTGGCCCCATTCAGTGTCTCCTTCCAGGTAGGTCTGCCTTGGAGCAGGGGAGGCTGGAGCAGGGGAGGCTGGAGCAGGGGTTCGGGGGTCAGATCGTCCCATTCCCAGGCTTTCAGACTAATTAGAGCCATCACATCATCAATCCCCCTGAAGACCACCCTAAACCTCAAGACTGTCCTCCTGGTTCCTGGTATCATTAAGGCAATGATTTACAACTGGGAGTGATTTTGTTCCCTGGATAGGGTTCCCAGATTTAACAAATAAAAATACAAGGTGCCCAGTTGAATTTGAATGTCAGATAAACAGATAATTTGTTAGCATAAGTATGGTCCAAATATTGCCTTGTCTGAAATTCAAATTTAACTGGGTGCACTGTATCTTACCTACCCTTGAAGGACATTCAGCAATGTCTCAAGACATTGTTGGTTGTCACAACTTGGAGGGTGGGGCATTGCTACTGGCATTTGGTGGGTAAAGGCCAGGGATGCTGCTAAACATCCTACATTGCACAGAACATTCTTCCACAACAAAGTCTTATCTGGCCCTAAATGCCAGTAGTGCTGAACTTGAGAAAGCCCACTCTAAGGCAAAGCTCTTTCCTCTCAGCTTCTCCAGTCTCCTGCCTGACATTCTGTGCCCAGATGGGGCACGCTCATTTATTTTTTAAATCTCAGCATGATCTATTTTCCATGGTCACAACAAAGGCTAAAATATTCTTTCTTAGTTTTCTTCTGTATCTAAAAAGCATTCCAAGAAGTGCTGGCCAGCTTAAGACAGCATTTACATCAAGTCCGGGGTCATGAAAGCCAGCCTGCCTATGCCCTGTCAGTCTTTTCTTGGTAAATCCCAAGTTCAGAGCCAATCTCGCAAAGCAGCGCAGAAGCACTAGGGGTGGGGGTTGGAGCAGGGCTTGCCCATCCCCTTCAGGCCGGGAGTCCCACCTTCCTAAGCGAGTGGAGGGGTGGGGGCCGCTCACAGCTGCCTTCTCATAAAGAGACGCTTTCTTTGCAGGCGCCAGGCTGGGAGCGGAGCGTGCAGCCAAAGGTGGGAATGGTATGACATGGCTGTTAATCAAACAACTTTAAAAAGAACAGGAGAGGAAGGAAGCAGAGGGGTGGGGAAGTTTCTGAGTGTTTCTGGTTATGAGATGTGTACGAATTCATGGGAGGTTATTTGAGGATATTATTTATCCCAAGCCCTATTCACAGTTGTCCTTGAAATGAATACCAGAACATTAGAATTCAGAGGTCATCGCTCGTTTTCTGCAATGACTAGCTCCTGTTTTCTTCCCTCTCCGCAGATCTCTTTGTCACACATGTGGGTACATGTGCAAACAGAGGGAACATGCATCATTATCTGCCCAAGTTGTAGACGTTGATGTCTCTGGGAGAAGAATTACTGGGAGGGTTTTTTCCTTTATTTTTTTAATAAGTAATATGAGAACTTAAAAAAAAAAAAAAAACCTTACTGCTGACTCAGGGATAGAGACCAAGTTTTTTTGAGAATGTAAAAATAAAAATCCATTTGGGCATTCATTAAGAAAAGCAAGATGAATCAGCCTTTTGGATATACAAGCTTTAAGAAAGCTTGTATAAAGCTTGGCTTTTTATGGAAAATCTGTCTTTGCAGTTCTCTGCTTGCTGGAGAAAAGAATGCAAGAAATATAAGGAGGGGCTGTGCAGACAGCTTTATAAACACTGGAAAAGCCCCTTTGAGGCAAGTGGTGGCCTCCAATGGCCTAGATAACATGATGGGGACAGGGATGTGAGGCTGGGTGGTTGGGGAGCTGGCAATACTTCCCATTCCATGACCTGTAAAGTCTTTGAGTTTACTGCTAAATACTGTTTGTAATTTCTATATGAACTTTAGTGGACATCTATTTCTGTCTCTCATTTTTGGAAAGTATTATTGCAAACTAAACTAAATTTTTTTTAAAACACCAAAAATATATAATATTTTATATATATAAAATATTATATATATATGATATATGATAAATGATATATAATATCCATTATATAATATATACATATAATATATATTTTAATAAATATATAATGGTCTTTTCATCCATTATAATAGTAGTAGAGATATTCAAGGGTAAAAACCTAGAAAATACAAAAAAAAGTTAAAAAGTAGAGAAAATAATAGTTGAACCATATTTGAATCCATACACTCATAGAAACCACCCCTGCCTTTGACCTATTTTTTCCAGAGTTTTGTCTAAGCTGAGCTTTTGAATTTAAATACTTGTAATGACTCTTTAAATGTTAAAGTTATATATCACTTAAAAAAAAAAAACGGCAAAAAAACCCTATCATTTATTGAGCACTTGCTATTTTCCAGACACTTTCCTAAGCACTTTGTGTACATAATTTCACTTAATGGTCAAAACAACCTGATGGAGAAGATACTGTTGCTACTCCCCATTTTACAGTGGGAGAAACTGAGTCTCTGACCAGCCACACAGCTAGTAAGTGGCACAACTGGGCAGGTGATACTTTTTTCACTTCATATTGAACATGACCTTTTCTGTGTTATAATTCTACTTAAACATAATTTTAATTGTTGTCTAATGTTTTCTGTTGCTGTATCACAGTTTATAAAAATCACTGGACATTTTTAAAATTAAACTATCATTGGACATTTGGCTTATTCCCAGTTTCTTGTGGTTACAGATAACATTGAACTTTTATTTGTGAGTATGGATAACGCAGTGATCATTCTTGAGCAAAACTATTTTTGGATTTAGACTTTTTTTTTAAGGAGTTTTCTAAACATGAAAATAAAACTGCTCTAAAATGTTTTTAAGTAGTTTTGCACATATAGCATCACACTGATGTCCAAATTTGCCTCTTTCTCTGTATCCTCATCAGCAATGGAAAGTATTATTTGAAAACATTTTAGTTGATTTAAGTCAAAAATTAGTATGTTTGAATTTAATTTTACTCTGTAAGTCATCAGGTAGAATACTGTTTTTATTCATTTGTTGGGCAGAGATGTATCCCTATATGAATTTTCATGTTTTGTCCAGTTATCTGTTGGGTTATGTTTTTCTAACCAATTTGAATGAATGACGACATAGCAAATAGTTTGTCATATTCTCAGCTTTGTCCTCAGGTTGCTATTTCTCTTTAATGTTTATTTTTTCATAACATTTGAAAATGTTTACCTAAACCTCAGTGGTTTTTTTATTGTGATGTCTCTCATCTAGAGTTCAGATATTCACTTCTTTTCTCTAAGTAACCTGTCTTCAACATTTCTGAGAGATTTCTTGGTAGTATTTATAAAAATTATGGTTCATAACACAGAGAGAAACACACAGCCCCATCTGAGCCCCAGACTTTCATACACAATTGATGGCTCTGAGCCTCAGGTCTCCATCCTTCCAGAGCTGATTTCTGCAACCCAGCCACACACACTCCTGGCTCCTCTGCTCCCTTGGCAAACCATTCCCAGCATTTAATAGCTCTCATTATGTGATGTAGAAAAATCTTCATTACAGCTCATTTGACATTCTCCTTCCACCATGAAAACCCGCTTGCTTTTGTTCCCTTCTCAGCAGAGACAGAATGGCTCACCATTGTCCTCCAGGTAATGATGCTTCTCGTACAACACTTGCTGGGGGCGTGGTGAACTCTCCCTAAATACTTCTTTTTTACACTTGATATTTAAAAACTCTAATTAGAACTATTCTCAGGCTGCCTTTCTCCAAGTTAAGTGAGCTAATGTAAAGCTAGGGCTTACAGACCCCTCAAGTCTGTTGCACAGATGGGGTTACAAACCTTCCACATGCAAGTCTGTGAGCTAGGTGATAGGAAAAAAAAGGCTCTGAGAGCCATAGGTATAGAAAAATGAATGGGTTTTATTCAGATCTAGGAGCAGCTATCCTAGTGGCTTCTCTGAGAGCACTGAGAAGCACTATGGATCAGAGCTGTTAGTCTTTTACACTTAAGTCCACAACCCTGGACACCTGGATGCCCATACGCAATTTACATTAAGTAGTAACAAGGAACACCTGAGGATATTTACAGCAAATGCTCGGCAAGATTCTGAACATCTGAGGGGCCCTGACTATTTTCCTATTTTTCCCAACAGCTAACTTTTTTTCTTGTCTTTTTTTTTTTTTAATCCCTTGCATCATCTTTGTATTTCTCTCTTACTTTTAGGTGCTTCCAGGTACTCACAGTCCTCTTGAAGTATAGTCTCCAAGCTGGGGCAGAAGGGTCTGTCTTCCTGTCACCCCTGCCCCAGAACTACCCCAGAGGTGAGCACCCTTTCCAACAGTTTGGCCCACCCAAAAGAAGTGGGAGAAATGGGGTGGATGGCTGTGAAGCGTTGCTGTCCCCTGGAATGGATGCAGTCTGACACGTGGACGGAAGACACAGAGCGGAGCAGAACTGAGCCCACAGGTACGGGAATGCCAGACACAGGCAGTAACTGACTTGACTCACAAGCCGACACTGGATTGAAGATTAACCAGTTTCAACAATGACATATTGTCATTAGTAGTGAAAATGTTTATCATTATCATAAGACAATATATCAAAGTCAGCAGTCCTTTTTGTAAACTCTCAAAATGATTAAGATATTTCTCTTTTTTCTAAAAATACCATGCTTTCCCCAGCCCTTAAAATACCCTCAAGAAAAACAAAAACAAAAAACAGAAAAAAGGGGAAAAAAAACCCAAGAAAAATCAGACTAATCAAAATAACAGTGCCGTAAGCCTCGTTTCTGTGTCTCCTTATATCTGAGCATTCCAATGGCAGAGGTCATCATTATCACCTTGGAATAAGGGAGCTAAAGCCTGGAAAAGGGAAGGATCGTGACTGATGTCTGTTGTTTTGCTTCAAAACTGAATGTATGTGGTTTGAATTTTAAATCGTCAGGAGTGTCTCTTTCCAATGTTTGACAACCTTAGCTGTTAATAAAATTGAATCAAGAATGAGTAATTCAGCTCAGATGCTGCCAAACCCTCACTCACAGGTGAAAGTCAGTATCACCATAATAAACCAAAAGAGATCAGAGCTTCATCCTAGGGTTAGAGAGCTTACCCACAGATTAGGAAGATCCCAGATTTAAAAGGTTTAAAAGTGGAATAGGGCAAAAGGTAGATAGTATTTCCACTGGAAAGATGGCCACAAGGAAATAGTAGAAAGTATATAATCAGAATTAATAAAATTCTAAACTTTATTTTTTATTTTATTTTATTCTATTTTATTTAGGGTCTAATAACCCTAAAACATCAATTAGTTATACTTTTTTTTTTGACAGCTGGCTAGTACAGGCATCTGAACCCGTGACGTTGTTGTTATAAGGCTGCACTCTAATAAACAGAGCTAATCGGCCAGCCCTAATTAGTTATATAATTCTAAATTAGCTCATAATTCTTGCCAGAATATGCTCATATTTTTAGTTATGGGCTTTGAAGCAAGGCCCAAAATGCTAATATTAGTAATAACATTATAACTACTACTGTTACTATCACCATGAGCTTACTACGTGCCAAGCACCATAACAAATGCTTTATATGTTATTTTACTTAATTCTGTGAAACAGATATTATTATTCCCATTTTACAGTTAAAGAAACTAAGACTCAGAGAAATTAAATAACTTATCCAAGACCACATAACCAACAAACAGTAGGTGTGAGATTTAAACTCAAGTCTGTCTGATTACAAAGCATAGGCTCTTAATCCTTACTCAGGGCTGAACTGCTGGCTATGTGGCCTTCTATAAATTACTTAAACATTCTGAGCTTTAATCTTCTCATTTATAAAATTGACTTCTGTAGTGACATCTGTTGTATTTGCTTGCCCAACGTCTATTTCCCCCTTGACTTCTGACAGCATCTCAATTTTCTCTTGAATGACCACCCTCTTCTAATACTATCTAGTATATTTGGTGCAGATAAAGCTGGCCCACCTCTTCAAGCTCCATGAGAGAACATGTGACCCAAGTCTGGCCAATCAGGATATTCCAGCCTCCTAGCTCCAGTGATTAGTTTCAGGTTGGTCACATGACCCAAGCTAAGTCAATGAAATTCAGCCCCTATTTGCTACAGCTGCTGGGAAAGAGGCATTCTCCTTTCTAGAAGGGAATGGAGACCTAGAACTGCTGGTAGCCATTTTTACCACCGCCTAGGGAGAGCCTGCCTGAGAATAAAACCAAAGAAAGGGTGACAGAGTTTAAGTTTCTGCACTTCACCATTTGTGTAGTTTCTTATACTCCTGGACTTTTCAACTATACATGACAAAAATTCTTTTTCATAAGCCAGTGTGGAGTAGGTTTCTGCCTCTTGTGACCAAAGGTCTGATCAAAGCAATATGTAAATGCTTAGCACAGTGTTTGGCACCTATTAAACCTTGCATAAATGTTGGTTATTATTGTTAGGGTATGTTCCCCAAATTGGATACAGGATTTAAAATAAATAAACTGTTTTACTATTTGGCCTAAGGAGGAACACAATTTCCACCTTCCTCCCTGCCCCCAGTTTAATATTTTGTCAGGGGAAGAGCAGTTGTATGGCCTAATTAAATGTTCCAAGTTAGCTTCATTGGATGCTAAATATAGTCCCTAAGAAGGAGAATCTTCATTTTATACTGCTACTGTTCTGTGCCTTCTGTTTTGTAGACATCTCTGCGTACATACATCTTTAAGTCTGTTTAGAACATGCTGCACATCAGATTTGTGTGAAGGATTCATTTGAAGAAAAGATTCTGCATCTTAAAAAAAGTTTGAAAATGATCTATCCAACCTTCCAATGTAACCAATTAGGAAATATGCCAGTGAGCTTGATTTGCTGTGTTCAGCCCAGATTTCCAGCTAAGTGTTCATTCCAACACCCAGCTCTGCTTACTTTTTGTGACCTGGACACTGAAATGTGGCAGACCCAAAGAGTGATTCTTTTTCTTTTTGAGCTAGCACCAAGATTACTTGGTCCATCTGGAAAATGACATTTCAATAGTTGAGCTGGTGGATTTTGTTACTGCACAATCAACAGGTTCCATTCCTACCTGCACTGGGTCAAATAACCAAATACTTGCCTTCTCTACAATATTGCATTTTGCTGCCTCAGAAATAAACAGCTGACAGTGAAGAGCTCAGAAAATTCGTTGCTGCCTAGAGGATAGAATGCAAGACTGAACAAAGAAGTCGATTTAGGCGGAAGCTTTTTCTACTGAGACTGAAGAATGATCCACTTTCTTGGACTCTATTAAATCACTATTGCTTAATTAGAGGATTCTCTGGAATACAAGGAAAACTGAGTCTGAATCCCTTCTAGAGCTTTCCTTCAACCTCTCTGAGGAACATAAGAAAAATTGGAAGACAAGCACTATTCCAACACTGAACCCAGAGGTGGCGACTATTGATTTTACACAGCAGTGCTCTAGGATTAATTTAAGTGCTTTTAACCCTTCTTTGCTTGAGATTCCTACAAAAAGGTGTAGTATTTTTTGGCCAAATATATTTTAAACTGACCCCACTTAAGAAAATAATAAAATATTAGTTATCAATCACATTTAAGAAATGACTGCTGTGTTAAGGTAAAATTCCTTAAAAAAAAAAAAATCAATTTTAGTGACCCTGGGTCTAACCTATCTCTTCCATTAATCTCTAAGAAGGCTATTTTTAGAACATGAGCGTGAGTATATAAAAACACAGGGAGAAATATCTCCAGTGACAGTTTGAGTGTCTGTGGTTAGGGTGATGAACTGGATTGATTTAGAAGTTGTATGGAAGTGAGTTATTGACCCTTCCCTCGCCAGCACTCCCCTAAGCCGAGCTTCAAAAGGAATCAGCTCAATGCTTAATTAATCCCTCTTTCCTTGGACTTGTAAAGTGGCCTGGATTGAGTGCAGCCTTCTTCTGATGAATGATATAGCATTGGAGTTTTCTCTTTCTATTGAATCAGGTTTGATAGAGCCTCACTCCCTAACCTTGGGCCAGTCACTTAACCTCTGTGTCCAGGCGGCTGCATTTAAAATGGAAGATGTTAACACTGACCTGAAGATTCAGGGAAGAGTAACTTATTAATGACTTGAAAGCACTTAGGACCTATCAAGCCCCATAAAAATCCCTCCTGCAGTAATATATGAATAGCCTCAGTGAAGCATGATAGCCAATTGTCAGAGTGGAAATGAACCACTTAGGTGTTCTGTGAAATTTAAGGCAAAGCAAGATACCCTTCCTCCACCACAGGGTTTTTGCCAAAGGGGAAATACATCAGCGTTAAGTGGACACTTGTGAACTTGCCTTCTAGTTACTTCCCTCTGGGTGTATTTTAACAATTTGATATGATTCAAAGCTATCTTTATCTGTCAAAAAGTCTGGGGTCTCCTTAATGCCTTTGGCCTTTTTTGGCCAAGGAGGGGTAGAAATCAAAGCTCGTGTTATGAAACATGTTGGAGCAGACAATGCTAACAGGTTTGGAGTGTTAGATACTGTCTGGAAACTGTAGTGGAGTAAGTGGCAGAAGAGATGCACAGGCAAGTGGATACCCCCTCACCCACCTTTGTGTTCTGGAAAACGTGTAGATGCACTACTATAACATGAAGCACTTCCAGACCAAAAGAGGTCAATTTGAGACAACACTTTAAAGGGGGTAGTGCTTGCTGTCACAGTGGACATTGTCCTTCTTTTTGGCTGCTCAGTGTCTGTATCCCCTTCCTGTGTTTAGAGAATTCTCCCCACTTATGAGTTTTGTTGGGAGGCAGAATCAGCCTTCTGCTCTAGAAGGTAAAACTGCAGCATACTTTCCAAGGGCACAGCCACACAACTGAAATTCTGCCAGACAGAGGCACCTGCCCCAGACCTTGAAAAGAGAACTAGTAATGAAAAGGAGGGACCAGAAAGAACTCACACAGTGGCAGAGTATGCAGAAGGTCAACCTCTTGGGCAGCAGAGAGATTGGGGCCCCTGGCAGCCTCCAATCCAGAATGAGCAGCGTCTGTGGTCCAGGCTCAGACGTGGTTCCTGTGGTAGTGGCTGCAGAGGTATTGTGAGTACTGCTCCTGGCTGGAGGTCCCAGACCTGGTGGTCTCCATAATTGATGAGATACCCAGTATCCTATTGTTGTTGTTAACTTTTTAACATGAACATTTAAAAACGTATACAATGTTAGAAACAATATCATGATTATTCATTGCTTACTTCCCACCCCCTACACCTCCTGGTATAATTTACTTACCATAAAATTCACACATTGTAATTGAACAACTCAAAGAGTTTGAGCAAATTCATAATGTTGCCTAGCCATCACCACAACTGAGTCACATTTTGTTTTGTTTTAGTGTACAGTTCTGTGAATTGTGACACACAAAAATTTGTGTAACCATCACCACAACCAGGATAGAAAATAGTTTTCATCACCCAAAAAAACTCCCTCCCACTCTCTATAGTCATACCCTCCCTCACCATGAGGGGGCCACTACTGCTGCTGGAGGCTGCTGCTGCCGCTGCCAGGCCCCCGGGTTCTCCGGGAGGCCACCACTGCTGCTGCTGGATCTGCTGAGGGCTGCTGTAAGCTGCTGTTCTTGCTGAGGAAGCTGAAGGCTGAGCTCACGTCAGAATGAAGCACGTCAACCTTGCCAGCAGCTCTCGGGATCTTCTTCCAAGTACCTAGCTTGCGACCTGTATGTGAGGGGGTCTGGTAAGCCAGCTGGCACATGAGGGGGTCTGTGACCCAGTCTCTATAATGGGTTTGAAAGGTCTAAGCCCTAGCCCAACATATGGATAGCAAATAAGTGCATCAAAAGATGCTCAAGATTGTTATTCATTAAGGGAATGCAAATTAAAACCACAATGAGATACTACCATGTACCTCTTAGAAAGCCTGACATGTAGTTGGAAGAAACACAAAATGGTGCAGACATTTGAAAAACAGATCAGAGCTCTTTTTAATTGGAGATTTTATCTGTTATATTTCCATGGATACTTTATAAATGTCTACCACTGATTACTTAATATCCAGGGAAGAGTGCCTCAGCTTGCTCAGTACTCAGCTTCCCCCCAACTTAGTAGTCTATGTTCTGTAGGTCAGAATTCTGCACTGAAATAAGGGAAGGACGTTTTATTTGCTCTCTTTGATGGGAAGTATAATTTCTGGGTTTTGGTTCCAGCTGAAAACATGAGTTTTCTTTGGCAAGAACAATGCTGCTATGACTTTTTTAAGGAATGCAATGTGACAGCCGCCCATCTTGGATGAAGCAGCTGTTTGTAATAACTTTCCACCAGCAGGTAGGAAAAAAAGGGCAGTTATCTCACAAACTTTCATGTGTGTGGGAATCACCTTGGGATCTCCTTCAACTGCAGATTCAAGCTTACAGATATTGCTGATGCTGCCAGGCCCAGAATCACACCCATTTGCTATAAAGCAAAATTCAGAATCCAATTAATACGTTTTATATCATTCCAAGGGGGTTGATGTACTGTATATTTTTCAAAGAGGTTGATGAAATAATACAAGGACAAAGGGGTCAATAGCTGGTAATAACAACTCAGATATTAGTTCAAAGTGAAATCTATAAAGTGACTTCACAAATTAGTCCTGAAAAGTAGTAAATTAACAACTGCTTATTGGGTGTTATTGTATATTAGGCACCATGTTAAATACTCTTCATACCTTATTTCATTTAGTCCTCACAACAATCCTGTGAGAATGAACATTATTAGTCTCATCTTAAAGGTGAAAGATCTGAGGTTAAAAAGGCTGACAGAATTGGTAAAGCCTGGATTCTGGAGTCCCATGCTCTTAAGTACCACAGAACATTGCCTACCTACAACACTCTTCTGTGGGCATGCCAGTGATGATCTGTGAAGAAACTGGAGACAGACTGGTCAGGCTCCCTCACCTCATATCCAGCTGAGCATAACTCAGCATGTCTGTTGTAAATACATTAACTGTGCATGTGTGCCCAGGTGTTCCTTGGTTAAGTGACTCTAGTATAAAAGACAACAGCTCTGATCCACTGGGGGCTGAGCTCACATCCAAATAAAGCATGTCAACCTTGCCAACAGCTCCCAGGATCTTTTTCCAACTACCTAGCTTGCGACCTGCATATGAGGGGTCTGTGACTCAGTCTGCACAACAGGTTTGAAAGGTCTGTGACCCAGCCCAACATGATCACAAACTGGGTAGAGAAAGTGATCAAATATGCTTATAAAACAAATATATAACAAATGTGTAATAAAAATGGACAGATGTCTGTTAAAGTAAAACCATAAGCACCTTTTCTGTTTGCTTCTTAAAGATGTGTTTTGTTCTCACTGGCCTGGTGAAGTGTGGTGATGAGAGGTGCCTGATACGGTTTTGCCTCAATCTCAGTCTTTTTTGCTTGACCTCCCACCAGGTCATGTTAAACTTGAAGACTCCGATGGAAGGCTGTTAAAAATATTTTTTCTCCTAGGGAGAATGTTAACTTTTGCAATAGGTACCCAGTACAGGTCTTCAGTGGAGCCAAAAAAAACCCAAAAAACAAAAAAAATGCAAAGCCTAAATTTCAGCATTTAAAGTTTTGGAGAGAGGCTAAGGACAAAAGATAAAATGCAGTATGAGGTCACTTCAAAAAGTTCATGGAAAAACAGAATGAGAAGATAATACAAATCTTTCCATGAACTTTTTGAGGTACCCTTAGGTATTAGTCTGTTTTTGTGTTGCTATAACAGAATACCTGACACTAGGTAATTTATAAAGAAAAAAGGTTTATTTGGCTTACCATTCTGGGACAGCTGCACCTGATGAGAGCCTCTGGCTGCTTCTGCTCATGATGGAAAATGGAAGGGCAGCCAATAGGTACAAGGAGATCACATGGCAAGAGGAAGCAAGAGAGAGAGAGTGGAGGTGCCAGGGTACTTTAAACAACCAGCCCTCACGGGAACTAATAGAGAACTCACTACCCCTGCACCCCAGGGAGGGAATTAATCTATTCATGAAGGATTTGTCTCCATGACCCAAACACCTCTCAACACTGCCACATTGGGGATCAGATTTCAGCATGAGCTTTGGGGGGACAAAGGTTAGCGGTCAAACATATCCAAATTACATCACCTCATGTATGTTTGATGGCAGAACTTTATTATTTCATCTGTGCATGGTCATTCTTGCTAATATTATTAGTTTTCATACATAGCTTTAATTTGAAGACCTAGCCAGTGTTTGGCACATAGTGTAATGAATGAATGAATGGATGGATGCATCAATGGATGGATGAATGAGATTAAGGTTGAGGTGGCCAAATCTGCCCAATTTGAAGAACACTGGACACTTACTGCTTTATTTCCACATTCCTTAGCTTTATACCTCCTAACATCCTGGCATTTGTTTCATTGGATTCTTCATGTAAAGATGACTTTTTGAAATGAATGTCCTTTAATTAACTTCAATAACTTAATTATAAAATACTTAGGAATAAATTTAGCAAGAAACATGGAAAATCTATATGAAGAAAGTTTAAAACGCTACTGAGAGATGTAAAAGATGACTTCAATAAATAAAAAGGTATACATTATTTTTTAATAGGAAAACTCAGCATCATAAATTTGTTCATTCTCCTTAAATGAATTTATAAATTTAACTTGATCTCTTCAAAAATATCAATGGAATTTTGTTTTTAGAACTGGACAGCTTTTTCTATGATTTGCAGGAAAACTATCAAGAGAAATTCTGAAATAGAATGGTAATGGGAACTTGCAGTTAAGTGCAGTAAAATGAACAGTTTAACTTTTCATTTGCTGAAACCATTAGCTGTGGATTGAATGTCCCTCCCAAACTCATTGAGCTGATAGAAATACGGACAGTAAAGGCCATAATGAGATCTCAGATGTAAATGAGAAGGGACTTATTGGAAACTGGGGCAAAGATCACCCTTGCTTTGAACTGGCAAGGAATATGGTTGCATTCTGTTCATGCCCAAAAGTTTTATGGAATGTGGAACTTCAAGGTGCTGACCCAGGGTATTTGGTGGAAGAAATGTCTAAGCAGCAAAGCATTAAAGAAGCTGCATGGCTACTTGTAACAGCCTTCACTGAGTTATGGCAGAAAAGGCATGACATAAAGCCAGAATTTATAATTCAAAAGAACGTAGAGGCCAAAATTTGGAAAACTTTTAGCCTGGCCACAAAAGGGTATAGCTCAGGGGCCCTTTGCTAAGGAGCTGAGTATAGAAGAAAGGGATTATCAAGAGAAGGGAAAAAGACCTTGAAGGCATTTCAGAGATTGGGTCTTCCTTTACAGGCCCAGAGGCCTAGGGAGACAGAATGGTCTTGGGGAACAGGCCTGAGGTGCCCTCCATGGGCTCACTGCCCAGGGCCACCTTGGGAAGCTGCTTCCCACGGCAGCACCCTGGCTGCTTTGGCTGCTCCAGCCATAGCTAAATTGGTCCCAGGTATGGCTGGACCTGCAGCTTTGGAAGATACAAGCCAGAAGACTTGGTGGCATCCACGTGGTGTTAGGTCTGCAGGTTTGCAGAATGTCAGACTGTGGAGGCTTGAGAGCCTCCACCCCAATATCAAAGGATGCATGGAAAAGTCTGGGTGCCCAGGAAGAGATCTGTCCCAGGGGCAGAGTCACCACAGACAGCCTTCACTGGAACAATGCTGAGCAGAAACGTGGGGTCACAGTTGCAGCAGAAAAATCCCAATAGTGCCATGCCTAGTGGAACTGTGAGAGTGGGACCAAAGTGGAGACCTCAGACTTGTGGAGCTACCAGAGTGGAACAACAGCCTGTGAGAACTGAACTGTGTCCTGAGACCAGGTGAGCCATAGGAATGGAGCTGCCTGATGACTTGGGGACGAAACCCCCACACCAGTGTGCAGAGGACATGGAACATGGGGTCGAGGTACCTGATTCACTAGCTTTGAGATTTAATGCCTGCCCTGCTGGGTTTCAGACTTGTTTGGGACCTATTACTCCTTTCTTTTGGCCTATTTCTCCCTTTTTGAATGGGAATATGTACCCTATGCTTGTCCCACCATTGTATCTTGGAAATAGATAACTCGTTTTTAATTCACAGATGGGACTTTGAACTTTCGGCTTTTGAGTTGAAACAAGTTAAGACTTTGGGGACAAAATAAATGTATTTGTATGTGAAAAGGACATGAGTTTTGGGGGGGCTGGGGCAGAATGCCATGGGTTGAATGTTTCCCCCAAACTCATCGAAGCTTGAATTATGTCCCCAAGTTTTATGTATTAGAAACTTGGCCCCCACTGTGACTGTTGAGAGGGTGGGAAATCCCATTATGTTAATTGAAAGGTGGAGCCTTGAAGAGGTGATTAGATTGTAGACCGTGCTGTAGTGAATGGATTTATAATGGTTGTTAGGGGTGTGGTTTGGAGGGATTTAAAAAGGAGAGCATACGAAGGGTCTCTCTCCCTCTGCTCCACCAATTTTCTGCCATGTGAGACCTCTGCACCACTGTCACCACCACCAAGGCCTTCACCAAATGTGTTCCCTGGACTTTTGACTTCCCAGCTTCTGAAACTGTAAGCAATACATTTCATTTCCTTTACAAATGACCCAGGTATTTCATTATAAGCAACAGAAATGGACTAATACTCCATTCTAAACTGGCAGTAAAGAGGAACAGTGGTACAAGCACACTAGACCAAAGAGATTTGGGAGAAATGGGAGATAAGAAATAGTAACAAATTTTGGGACACTAGAAAGGGGATGGAATAATTATCAGAGCCGTGAAAGCTGAATGCCAGTGTCGGCAGAAGGGCTTGCTCAGGGGAAGGAGGTGGATTTGTCAATTCAGGCCACAGGTCCTAGAAAGTTTAGGAGTTGAGGTAGCAGGTAACAAGAAAGGTGGGATAAGTCTTGGGACTGAACCCAAGGGGATTGATTGAATGTCTGTAAAAGGAACCACCCTAAACACTTCCCTCCTCCTTTCCCTCCCCACCACTTCCCTTCCTCTTCCCTCCTTCCTTCTTGCACAAAACAAAGGTTTATTCTTCGGAAAAATTGCACCAGATGTGGGGATGACTCAGGAACACAAGCAGAGCAGAATGGAGTAGAGGTACTATAGTAAAAAAAAAAAAAAAAAAAAAAAGAGGAAATCTACATTCAAAATATTAAAGGCTTCCCACCCCACTCCACCCCACCTCACACCACACTGTCTTCCACAACTCAGCCACAAAAACTCTGGCAAAAAAGCAGATAAACTCCACCAATAAGATACTGTAAGATTCCTCCTTAAAAGACCTGGAAGCCTCAAAGCCTATCATTTTTGTGTCCCCAGTGAACTAGGTCTATCCCTGCTCAGCAGTGAGGCCAAATGGTTGACACCTCCTTCTACTTCCCTCTCTACATACAAAGCATCCCATTATATTTTTGGAGTCTTGCTTATGAACAGAGAGTCAAGGATCATCGGATATTTGAGGAAGATTCCAACATGAAAGACAAACCAAACAGAGAAAAGGAAGTAGAAGAAAATAGAGACATTGCAGGGAAGAGAAGAAACACATGCACACACACATGGACACAATAGATAGTTGCTGAAGGTTTAACTGTGTCCCCCAAAGTTAATAGATTAGAAGCTTAATTCCCATTGTAACTGTGGAGGACAGAAAATCCTATTACAGTAAATGAAAGGTGGGACCTTGAAGAGGTGACTGGACTGTAGGAACTGCTGTAGTGAAGGGATTAATAATGGTGGTCAGGGGCATGGTTCTGAGGGCATTAAAAGGAAAGCACATGAGAGTCTTTCTCTCTGCTCTGCCATTTCCTGCCATGTGAGACCCCTGCACTGCTGTAAAGCCACCACCAAAGAAGACCATCACCAGATGGCTTTCCTGGACTTTGGACTTCCCAGCCTCTGAAACTGTAAGCAATAAATATTTTCTTACAAAATACCCAGTTCTACGTATTTTGTTATAAGCAACAGAAATGGATGACTACAGAAAATTGGTACCAGAGAAGTGGGGTGTTGCTTATAATAGATACTTAAAAATGTGGAAGTGGCTTTGAAACTGAGTGTTCAGAAGAGGCTGGAAGAATTTGGAGGAACAGGCTAGGAAAAGCATAGCTGCTGGTAAGAGTTTAGAAGACAAGAAAACCAGGGAAAATTTGGAACTCCTTAGAGACTGGTTAAATGGTGGTGAGCAGAATGCTGATAGAAATATGGACAGTAAAAGCCATTCTGAGAATATCTCAGATGTAAATGAGAAGGGACTTATTGGAAACTGGGACAAAGATCACCCTTGCTATGAACTGGCAAGGAACTTGGCTGCATTCTGTTCATGCCCAGAAGTGTTATGGAATGTGGAACTTCAAGGTGCTGACCCAGGGTATTAGGTGGAAGAAATTTCTTACTTTGGTAGATCCTCATGTCTGGAGTCTCCATGGTGGTCCCACTCTCACAGCTCCACTAGGCATAGCCTTAGTTTGTTTTTTCTGCTGCAACTCCAACCCCACAATTCTGCTCAGCATTGCTCTAGCTAAGACTCTATGCAGTAACTGTGCCCCTGACAGATCTCTTCTTGGGCCCCTAATCTTTTCCATACATCCTTTGAAATCAGGGTGGAGTCTCCCAAGCCTCCACAGTGCTGGCATTCTGCAAGCCTGCAAACTTAACACCACGTACTTAACACCACGTAGATACTGCCAAGCCTTCTGTCTTCTATCTTCTGAAACTGTGGGTCCAGCCACACTTGGGGCCAATTTGGCCATGGCTGGAGCAGCTGAAGTAGCTAGGGTGCTGGTGTGGGAGCAGCTTCCCAAGGTGGCTCTGGGCAGTGAGCCTGTGGAGGGCAAGTTCGGCCTGTTCCCCAAGACCATTCTGTCTCCCTAGGCCTCTGTGCCTGTAATGGAAGATGCAGCCTCCAAGTTCTCTGAAATGCCTTCAAGGTCTTTTTTCCTTTCTCTTGATAATCCCTTTCTTCTGTACCAATCTCCTTAGCAAATGGTCGGTGGGCTACACAATTGAATTGCTCTGAAAATGCTTTCTGCTTCTTTACCACATGGCCAGCCTGCAAATTTTCCAAATTTTTATACTCTGCTTTTCTTCTAATTATAAGTCCTGGCTTTATGTGATGCCTTTGACACCATAACTCAGTGTAGACTGTTGCAAGTAGCCAAGCAGCTTCCTGAATGTACTGCTGCTTAGAAATTTCTTTCACCAAATACCCTGGGTCAGTACTTTGAAGTTCCACATTCCATAAAACTTTCGGGCATGAACAGAATTCAGCCAAGTTCCTTGCCAGTTCATAGCAAGGGTGATCTTTGTCCCAGTTTCCAATAAGTCCCTTCTCATTTACATCTGAGATATTCTCAGAATGGCTTTTACTGTCCACATTTCTATCAGCATTCTGCTCACCACCATTTAACCAGTCTCTAAGGAGTTCCAAATTTTCCCTGGTTTTCTTGTCTTCTAAACTCTTACCAGCAGCTATGCTTTTCCCAGCCTGTTCCTCCAAATTCTTCCAGCCTCTTCTCAACACTCAGTTTCAAAGCCACTTCCACATTTTTAAGTATCTGTTATAAGCAACACCCCACTTCTCTGGTACCAATTTTCTGTAGTCATCCATTTCTGTTGCTTATAACAAAATACGTAGAACTGGGTATTTTGTAAGAAAATATTTATTGCTTACAGTTTCAGAGGCTGGGAAGTCCAAAGTCCAGGAAAGCCATCTGGTGATGGTCTTCTTTGGTGGTGGCTTTACAGCAGTGCAGGGGTCTCACATGGCAGGAAATGGCAGAGCAGAGAGAAAGACTCTCATGTGCTTTCCTTTTAATGCTCTCAGAACCATGCCCCTGACCACCATTATTAATCCTTTCACTACAGCAGTTCCTACAGTCCAGTCACCTCTTCAAGGCCCCCCCATTTAACCACCACAATAGGATTTCCCACCCTCTTAACACTTTAACAGTGGGACCAAGCCTCCAACACATTCAACTTTGGGAGGACACAATTCATAATAGATAGATAGATATGTATCAAACTACCATATGTTTCTGGCTGTCTCAAAACTTTGGCTTAGGTTCAGAATGCTGAGAAAAAAATAGGTGACCAACACCCCCACCTTCTGAAGAGTGGTGCTAGACCATTCACAGTGGTTAACAGTCTGGGTTCAGGAGCCTGAAAGCCTGGATCCAAATCCTGACTTTGCCCTTACCAGCTTCGAGACCATGGGCAGATTAGTTCTTCTTTCTGTGCTTCGGTTTCCTTATCTGTAAAACGAAGATCATCTAAGCCCCCACCTCACAGGGTCATGGTGAGGATTAAAAAAGAAAATAATCTATGGAAAGTGTTCAGAACAGTGCCAGGCACTTGGAAAGAGCTCAGTGAATGTCGGCTATTGTTACTCTTATGCCATCATTAGCCCCTCATCCACCCACAGACATATAAAAGGAAAAACATTCTCTGGATGTGGTTGTTAAACGTGTATTTCCTATCTTCTCATGGGGGAGGAGAGGGGAGCTTTTCTCCTCACCTTAAGCCAAGTGGGGAGGGCTTCAGAAAGCTCCCCAGAGATTTTGACCTGTGTCCCAGGAGCTGAAGGAACTCAGGCACTGGTGTCCAGTTGCTGTGGTGTGACTGTCCCCCCAAGCTCATGTTGGAACTTAACCACCCATATGGTGGTGGAATGTGGGGCCTATAAGAGGTGATTGGATCACAAGAACTGTGCCCTCATGATGGAGTATGGGTTGCTGGTTTAAGGGTTTGTCACGGGCATGGTTCTCATGGTTTCATAAGGAGAGCAAGTGAGCAGGTTAGCTCTCTTGCTCATGCCATTCTTGTCATGTGACACCCTGTGTTGCCACAGGCGTCCATACAGAGTCACCGCCAAGAAGGCCTTCACCAGAGGCACTCCCTGAACTGCGGACTTCCCAGCCTTCAAAACTGTAAGAAATAAATTTCATTTCTTTATACATCACTCAGTTTTAGGTATTCTATTACGAGCAACGGAAAACAGATTAACACACCAGCACATACCTGAAAAGCCCAAAGGTGAGAAGACATGGCTAGATGGGCCCAAGGGAGCAGACCAAAGAGAGTTAGGGTTGTGTTGGGAGTGCCTTCATTTCTGGAGTTTGGCAGGAAAAGGATTCAAGCATGTTTTCCACGGCCCTGATGTGACCCACTGGAAGGGGAGTTGGCTTTTAGTTTTCTTGGAAGGGATCCTTTCCCTTGGCTTTCTGCTCTGGAAGAGATGCCCTCAGCCGGAAAAGATTCAAACCTACCAGGATGCAGAAGCTGAGGATAGCTATGGTTAAAAGAACCTCCCCCTGCCTCCGACCCCAAACTTCACAAGTCTCCCATAAGAGAAAGACTCAGCATTTGGAACCTGCTGGGACTTTAATCCTTGTCCTTGAAGTGTCAAGGAGACCAAGGACCAGGGGGGAGGATGTCCTTTCCACTAAAATTCCTCCTTCCCCCACATGGTAACTGTGGACAACCTTCCATTAAATGGTAATCACTAGTAAGTGTAGGGAACTTGGACACCTCGTTGGAGATGGATGGAGACCCTATCTTAGTCCGTTTGTGCTGCTATAACAAAATACCACATATTGGGTAATTTAAAAATAACAAATTTATTTCTTACAATCCTGGAGGCTGGGGAATCCAAGACGAAGGTGCTGGCATTGGTATCTGGTAAGGGCTGCTCTCTCCTTCTAGAAGGTGCCTTATTCCTGTGTCCTCACGTGGCAGAAGCCAAGGGGCAAGAGGCGAACTCTCTCCAAAGTCTCTTATAAGGTACTAATCCATTGATAAAGGTGGAGCCCCCATGACTTAATCACTTCCCAAAAGACCGCACCTCTAAATACCACCACAATGGGGATTAAGTTTCTACATGAATTTTGGAGGAGGCACATTCAAACCACAGCAGGGATGAAGAGAGACCACATCTCCTGATGAAGGTGGAAATGGAAAGAAACACTTGGGAAATTCTCTTCCAGTGGGGCAGTGGGGACATTGTTGACATTCTTCCATTTAACATCTTTAAAAAGATAAGAGGCGTTGCATCCATAAAACAAACAACAAACTGGATGATATAAACATGAAAAAGAAAGACCAGGGCTCTTAGATATTAGGAATATGGGCACAGGCTCCCCAGCCTCCAGCATCCAACCATCACAGTGCACTTTTCTCACTGCTCCAGACTGCTGTTTGTTTTTTTTTTTTTTTTTTTGAAATTTACCATTTTATTTTTTATTTTATTTTTTTTTAAATTTTATTTTGTCGATATACATTGTAGCTGATTAATGCTCCCCATCACCAAAACCTCCCTCCCTTCTCCCTCCCCCCCTCCCCCCCAACAATGTCCTTTCTGTTTGTTTGTTGTATCAACTTCAAATAATTGTGGTTGTTATATCTTCTCCCCCCCCCCGTTTGTGTGTGTGTGTGTGTATGTGTGTGTGTGAATTTATATATTAATTTTTAGCTCCCTCCAATAAGTGAGAACATGTGGTATTTCTCTTTCTGTGCCTGACTTGTTTCACTTAATATAATTCTCTCAAGGTCCATCCATGTTGTTGCAAATGGCAGTATTTCATTCGTTTTTATAGCTGAGTAGTATTCCATTGTGTAGATGTACCACATTTTCCGTATCCACTCATCCGATGATGGGCATTTGGGCTGGTTCCAACTCTTGGCTATTGTAAAGAGTGCTGCGATGAACATTGGGGAACAGGTATACCTTCGACTTGATGATTTCCATTCCTCTGGGTATATTCCCAACAGTGGGATGGCTGGGTCGTATGGTAGATCTATTTGCAATTGTTTAAGGAACCTCCATACCATTTTCCATATAGGCTGCACCATTTTGCAGTCCCACCAACAGTGTATGAGAGTTCCTTTTTCTCCGCAGCCTCGCCAGCATTTATCGTTCATAGTCTTTTGGATTTTAGCCATCCTAACTGGGGTTAGATGGTATCTCAATGTGGTTTTGATTTGCATTTCCCGGATGCTGAGTGATGTTGAGCATTTTTTCATATGTCTGTTGGCCATTTGTATATCTTCCTTAGAGAAATGCCTACTTAGCTCTTTTGCCCATTTTTTAATTGGGTTGCTTGTTTTCTTCTTGTAAAGTTGTTTGAGTTCCTTATATATTCTGGATATTAATCCTTTGTCAGATGTATATTTTGCAAATATTTTCTCCCACTCTGTTGGTTGTCTTTTAACTCTTTTAATTGTTTCTTTTGCTGTGCAGAAGCTTTTTAGTTTGATATAATCCCATTTGTTTATTTTTCCTTTGGTTGCCCGTGCTTTTGGGGTCGTATTCATGAAGTCTGTGCCCAGTCCTATTTCCTGAAGTGTTTCCCCTATGTTTTCTTTAAGAAGTTTTATTGTCTCAGGGTGTATATTTAAATCCTTAATCCATTTTGAGTTGATTTTAGTATACGGTGAGAGGTATGGATCTAGTTTCATTCTCCTGCATATCGATATCCAGTTATCCCAGCACCACTTGCTGAAGAGGCAGTCCCTTCCCCAGTGAATAGGCTTGGTGCCTTTGTCAAAGATCAGATGGCAGTAAGTGTGTGGGTTGATTTGTGGATTCTCTATTCTATTCCATTGGTCAGTGTGTCTGTTTTTATGCCAGTACCATACTGTTTTGGTTATTATAGCTTTGTAGTATAGCTTAAAGTCAGGTAGTGTTATGCCTCCAGCTTTATTTTTTTTGCTGAGCATTGCTTTGGCTATTCGTGGTCTTTTATTGTTCCATATAAATGTCTGAATAGATTTTTCCATTTCTGAGAAAAATGTCTTTGGAATTTTGATGGGGATTGCATTGAATTTGTATATCACTTTGGGTAGTATGGACATTTTCACTATGTTGATTCTTCCAATCCAAGAGCATGGAATATCTTTCCATCTTCTTGTATCCTCTCTAATTTCTCTCAGCAGTGGTTTGTAGTTCTCATTATAGAGATTTTTCACCTCCTTGGTTAACTCAATTCCTAAGTATTTTATTTTTTTGGTGGCTATTGTAAATGGGCAGGCTTTCTTGATTTCTCGTTCTGCATGTTCACTATTGGAGAAAAGAAATGCTACTGATTTTTGTGTGTTGATTTTGTATCCTGCTACTGTGCTGAAATTATTTATCAATTCCAACAGTTTTTTTGTAGAGGTTTTAGGCTGTTCGATATATAGGATCATGTCATCTGCAAACAGGGACAGTTTGACTTCATCTTTTCCAATCTGGATGCCCTTTATTTCCTTCTCTTCTCTGATTGCTCTGGCTAGTACTTCCAACACTATGTTGAATAGGAGTGGTGAGAGTGGGCATCCTTGTCTAGTGCCTGTTCTTAAAGGAAAAGCTTTTAGCTTTTCCCCATTCAGGATGATATTGGCAGTGGGTTTGTCATATATGGCTTTAATTATGTTGAGATACTTTCCCTCTATACCTAACTTATAGAGGGTCTTTGTCATGAATGAGTGCTGAACTTTATCAAATGCTTTTTCAGCATCTATAGAGATGATCATATGGTCCTTGTGTTTGAGTTTATTAATATGGTGTATCACATTTATTGATTTGCGTATGTTGAACCAACCTTGCATCCCTGGGATGAATCCCACTTGATCGTGATGAATAATTTTTCGTATGTGTTGCTGTATTCTGTTTGCTAGTATTTTAGTGAGGATTTTTGCATCTATATTCATCAAGGATATCGGCCTGTAGTTTTCTTTTTTGGTTATATCTTTACCTGGTTTTGGTATCAGGATGATGTTTGCTTCATAGAATGAGTTTGGGAGATTTGCGTCCGTTTCAATCTTTTGGAATAGTTTGTAAAGAATCGGTGTCAATTCCTCTTTGAATGTTTGGTAAAATTCTGCTGTGAATCCATCTGGTCCTGGGCTTTTCTTTGTTGGGAGCCTTCTGATAACAGCTTCAATCTCCTTTATTGTTATTGGTCTGTTCAAATTTTCTACGTCTTCACGGTTCAGTTTTGGGAGCTTGTGTGTGTCCAGAAATTTATCCATTTCCTCCAGATTTTCAAATTTGTTGGCGTATAGTTGTTTATAGTAGTCTCGAATGATTCCTTGTATTTCAGATGAATCAGTTGTAATATCGCCTTTTTCATTTCTAATTTTTGTTATTTGAGTCTTCTCTCTTCTTTTTTTTGTTAGCCATGCTAATGGTTTGTCAATTTTATTTATCTTTTCAAAAAACCAACTTTTTGATTCGTTGATCTTTTGAATTGTTTTTTGGTTTTCAATTTCATTCAGTTCTGCTCTGATCTTAATGATTTCTTTCTGTCTGCTAACTTTAGGATTGGATTGTTCTTGTTTTTCTAGTTCTTTAAGGTGAAGTGTTAGGTTGTTCACTTGCCATCTTTCCATTCTTCTGAAGTGAGCATTTAATGCAATAAATTTTCCCCTCAATACTGCTTTTGCAGTATCCCACAGGTTTTGGTATGATGTATCATTGTTTTCATTAGTTTCAATAAACTTTTTGATTTCCTGCTTGATTTCTTCTTGGACCCATATGTCATTAAGTAGAATGCTGTTTAATTTCCATGTGTTTGTATAGTTTCCAGAGTTTTGTTTGTTATTAATTTCTAGTTTTAATCCATTGTGGTCTGAGAAGATACATGGGATAATTCCAATTTTTTTGAATTTATTGAGACTTGATTTGTGACCTAATATGTGATCTATCCTGGAGAATGATCCATGTGCTGATGAGAAGAATGAATATTCTGAGGTTGTTGGGTGGAATGTTCTGTAGATATCTGCCAAATCCAATTGGTCTAGAGTCTTGTTTAGATCTTGTGTTTCTCTACTGATTCTTTGCCTAGATGATCTGTCTAATATTGACAGTGGAGTGTTCAGGTCCCCTGCTATTATGGTATTAGTGTCTATTTCCTTCTTTAGGTCTAATAGAGTTTGTTTTATAAATCTGGCTGCTCCAACATTGGGTGCGTACATATTTATGATTGTTATGTCTTCTTGATGGATCAGTCCTTTTATCATTAAGTAGTGTCCCTCATTGTCTCTTTTTATGGTTTTTAGTTTAAAGTCTATTTTGTCAGATATAAGAATAGCCACTCCAGCTCGTTTTTCTTTTCTGTTTGCATGGTAAATCTTTTTCCATCCTTTCACTCTTAGTCTGTGTGAATCTTTATGGGTGAGGTGGGTCTCTTGTAGGCAGCATATAGTTGGGTCCTGCTTTTTGATCCAGTCAGCCAGTCTGTGTCTTTTAATTGGGGAATTTAAGCCTTTAACATTAAGAGTTGTTATTGAAAGGTGTTGATTTATTCCTAGCATTTTATTGGTTGTTTGGTTGTCTTAGGTGTCTTTTGTTCCTTGCTTTCTGATTTACTGTTTGGTTTCTTTGTTTGTTGGTTCCTTAGGTTGTAGATAGTGTTTTTGTTAGCTTGTTTACTCTTCATGAATGCCATTTTTATTGTACTAGCGGGTTTAGATTTTTCTTAGGTTTTTATGGCAGTGGTAGTTATTTTTCAGGAACCAAACCCAGTACTCCCTTGAGGATTTCTTGTAAGGGTGGTCTTGTGGTAGTGAACTCCCGCAGTTTTTGTTTGTCTGAGAAATATACTATTTGCCCCTCATTTCGGAAGGATAGCCTTGCAGGGTAGAGTATTCTTGGCTGGCAATCTTTGTCTTTTAGTATTTTGAAAATATCATCCCATTCCTTTCTAGCTTTTAGGGTTTGTGATGAAAAGTCTGATGTTAGCCTGATTGGGGCTCCCTTATAGGTGATTTGACGCTTCTCTCTTGCAGCTTTTAAGATTCTCTCTTTGTCTCTGAGTTTTGCCAATTTGACTATGACATGTCTTGGAGAAGGCCTTTTTGGGTTGAATACGTTTGGAGATCGTTGAGCTTCCTGGATCTGAAGATCTGTGATTTTTCCTATACCTGGGAAGTTTTCTGCCACTATTTTGTTGAATATGTTTTCAATGGAATCTCCATTTTCCTCCCCTTCTGGAATACCCATGACTCGGATATTTGAGCGCTTGAGGTTGTCTGATATCTCTCTCAGATTTTCTTCCATGTCCTTCATTCTTTTTTCTTTCTTTTTGTCTGCTTGTGTTATTTCAAACAGCCCATCTTCAAGTTCAGAGGTTCTCTCTTCAACTTCGACAAGCCTGCTGGTTAAACTCTCCGTTGTGTTTTTTATTTCGCTGAATAACTTCTTCAGTTCAGCAAGTTCTGCTACATTTTTTTTCAGGACATTGATTTCCTTGTATATTTCCTCTTTCAGATCCTGTATACTTTTCCTCATTTCATCATGATGTCTAGCTGAGTTTTCTTGTATCTCATTCAGTTTCCTTAGAATTATCACTCGAAATTCCTTGTCAGTTATTTCAAGGGCTTCTTGTTCTATAGGATCTAGAGTATGAGATTTATTAACTTTTGGTGGTGTACTTTCTTGATTTTTTGTATTTCTGGTGTCTTTTTTTTGGTGTTTATTCATTGTGGCAGGGGGTTTCACAGTCCACCGGTTTGAGACTAATGACTAACTAGGATGTTGCTGTGGTTGCCAATTTGGTATGGCTCCCGCCGTGACTGCTCAGTTGGCCTCTAGTGTCTTGTGTGTGTGGTTGCCTCGGGTCTTGGGCTTCTCCGGGGATCCACCTTTCTGGTCAGCTTGTACTCTGCTGGGCTGGTGGATCACGTACCACAGGGTGTGTGATCTCTGTTGAGCTTTCACTTTCTGTACAGGACTTCTCCCCGTTCCGTGTGCTCTGGCCCAGGCTGTTAGATCGTGCAGTGGCGACCCCACCGGGTGTGTGGTTTCTGTCAAGTCTCCGCCTCCCTGGCCGCACGTCTCCCCCCTCTGTGCACACTGTGCTGGGCTGGGGCGTGTCTTCTGCACCCCTCGTCTATCAGCTGGGCCTTCAAGACCCTGCTCAGCACCGCCTCGCCCAGGAAGTCTACCAGGTTTCTGCTAGGCACAGACGACCGGTCTCTCTGGGTGCCTTTGTAGCACTGTGTAGATCTTTCTCGGGTCTTGTTCACCTTTGTATCCCCCCGGTATAAACCGAGTCTAGTGCCCGCCTGCAGCCTGCTCTCCAGCAGGTTCAAGCGGACCTGGGAACTCTCCTACCACACTATTCCCAACCAGAAATTCATTAGGCTTTTTTCCAAACTGGTGGTCGCAGAGATGGAATCTGCCTCCCAGTAACAGGAAGTTTACCGGGGCCGGAGTCCAGGGTGTGGTGGAGTGACAGTCGGCCCGCCTGTACTTCCTAGCCCTCCCAACACTGGTCGGGACGCCCCACACCCCCAGCCCCGCCAGAGAACCGCAGAGGGAGTGGGAGAGGAGGCCGGCCCGCAGGGTCCGGAAAGCCCCGCGCCAGGCCAAGCAAATGGGCTCAGTGATGGCCGAGCAGGGCGGAGCTGCCCGCACCTGGGAAAATGGAGGCAGCACCGGGGCAGTGAGTGGCCTGGTGGTGCAGGCGGGAGCCGCGTGGGCATCCACCCCCCGAACAGAGCTGTGCCAGGGATCACTCACAGTGCTGTGCCAGGTCGGGCGCTCGCTCTGTCTCTGGTTTGTTGCCTTCCGTGTTCTCGGCGCTGCCGCCTCGGGCTGTTCAGTCGCGGCGCCGCTCGGGCGCTCCCAGGAATCTTCTTTAATGCCGGCCTGAAACCTCGAATCCTGAATAGGGCAGCTGGCCGCCTTCAGTGCGGCCCCAGCCTCCGGGATCCTGGCTGCATCCACAGCAGCCCTGGCGCCGTGTTCCCTGTTTCAAGACTCGCTTTTGCAGCTAAGAAACAGTTCTTTTCCTGCTCCACACTTCAAAGCTGTTGCCTGTAAATGAGGCAGCCTCTCCTGCCGGGGGCAAAGTGGCGGTCAGCCCCCACGACCGGCCAGCAGCAGCAGTCCTCCCTTAAGAGATGGCCAGGGGAAGGTCCACAAGTTTCCCGGCTGCCTGAGGCCCAGTGGCCACCTTTTCCACCTCAGCTACTCCGCGCCCGCCGCCGCAGCCGCCGCCATCTTGAAACTCCCCCAGACTGCTGTTTGATGCTGGCTTTTCCTCTCAAACTTGCTGTCCCCACCAGAGAGCATGTGAATGCTTGCAGCCCCCACTTTCCTGTTACCACCACTCATAGTTATTCGTCAACTGTATTTCTTAAGCACGTGCTGTGTGTCTTACTGCTGGGTGTAGCAGGGCTAGAAGCATGGTCTGGCTACACACTATATGCAGATGCCCTGCCCAACTGATGGCAGTAATAGTGGCAACTCCTAGGTGCTGGGTGTGGGGACCCATCTTAAGGCAACACCATTCTTGGTTTTTGGCCACTCCTCAGGCTTCAGACTGGAACCTAGAGAACTGAAGGTTGTGCAGAGAGGGCCTCACTCTTGACCTTCCCTATGAAGGGCAGCAGGGCATGGTGGTGAGAGTCAGGGTGTGGTGATGAGCATCTACATTGCATCTTCACATGCAAACAGACTGGAGCTGGGAGAAACAGAATCTAGAGGCGCTGGGATTTTGTGTCATTTCTAGATCATGTTTAGTGTTTATATCTCTCATAGTTTTTGCAATGTCGATGTTTGTTTTCTTTTTGTTTTTCCTTAGTAGTGTTTCCCTTAGAAAGTTTCAGCTTTCTGGTGTGTCAAAACAAATCAATAAATGAGACACTAGCCTAGGTGTTTGTGTCCGTGTTTACATTTCCACCAGAGGCTTAAAGAGGACAGACACTCCCTGTCCCTGTCCCCCAAAGGCAGCATCATAATTAATAAAGTGAGGGATTCCAAGAGGATGTAAAACAGGGTGGAGGGAGGCTCTCTTCCCAGAGGTAAAGCTTGTCATGTTAGAATTTCACTACAGGAAGTAGGAAACACTACCTTCCAATGCATGTGATCCTGACTCTTCCATCATCTACACAGTTGTCCCAGGAAAACTTCTGTAAATAGGCTGAGTTACCAACAAACTGTTCTTTGCTTGTTTATTTATACTTATGCTTGTTTTTGTGCTGCTGTAAACAAACTCATAAGCAAAAAGGAGAAAAAAGGGCATTTGCCTCTTGAAGTTTAGTAAAGATAGACAAGCCATTATCCTGAATATTGGGCTGCTTTTCTTGTGAGGTTGTTCATTCACTTATTTAATATGTATTTACTAATTGAGCATCTACTGTAAGGGACCTGAGATGCTGGGAATATCATGGGGAACAAAAAAAGACAAAGAGGTCACTTTCACAGCCTGCTGGAAGAGAGAAACTTTAATCAAATAAAAAGAAAGAAATTTGAAATCTCAACTGGGATAACTGCTGGGGTGCTATAGGAGCCTATTTAGGGATGAGGGATCACATCTAGTCGGGAGAGAGGTGGGCTCAGAGAAGGCTTCCCTGAGGAAGTGACAACTGGGCTGAAACTGAAAGGATGAGGGGATTTATTATGGAGAGTAGGAAAAAAACATTCCAGAAAGAGGGAATAGCCTTTGTCTTGGAAGGGCAAGGCCATCAAGAAGTTAAGCTGGAGTGGCTGATGCTTCAGGAAGAAGTGGCCTGACACTGGTCAGGGAGAGTTGGCTTTTCCAAACCTGGCAGGAGGGATGGGGTGGAGAGGGGGTAGGCTGGGTGGCTGTGGGTGGTGGCTCCCTAGACCTTCATGGAATACAATGCTCTAGATATGCCAGAACCTGTAGGTAGAGGAGGGCTACTTATTGGGCCTGTGGACCATAGAATGTTGCAGTAAGGGGCCCTGTTTCACCACCTCACCATCCAACTCCCCAAGAATCTGACTGAAGGCAAAGGATTAACACATGATGGTTGTATTAGTCCATTTCTGTTGCTTGTAACAAAATACATGGAACTGGGTATTTTATAAAGAAAATGAAATTTATTGCTTACAGTTTTGGAGTCTGGGAAGTCCAAAGTCCAGGGAACACATCTGGTGAGGGTCTTCTTTGGTGGTGGCTTTACAGCAATGCAGGGGTCTCACATGGTAGAAAATGGTGGAGCAGAGGCGGGGAGAGAGAGAGACTCTCCTCTGCTCTCCTTCATAAGCCCTCAGAACCATGCCCCTGAATAGATTAATCCATTTGCTATGACATGGTCCTACAATCTAATCACCTCTTCAAGGCTGCACCTTTCAATTACCATACTAAGACTTCCCACCCTCAACAATTACAGTGAGGAATGAAATTGGGGGACCTAATTCAATCCACTGCATTCCACACCTGGCCCTCCAAAACTCATGTCCTTTTCACATACAAATACATTTATTTCATCCCCAAAATCTTAACTTGTTTCAACCCTAAAGTGCAACATTCAAAGTCCCATTTGTGAAATCAAAACACGAATGAAATCTACTTCCAAGATACAATGGTGGAACAAGCATAGGGTATATATTCCCATACAAAAAGGAAGAAATAGTCCAAAAGAAAGGTGTAACAGGCCCAAACATGTACAGCAGGGCAGGCATTAAATCTCATAGCTGGTGAATCATGTACCCTGACTCCACATTCCACATCCTCTACATGCTGGTGTAGGGGATGGGTCCCCATGCCTTCAGTCAGCTCTGCTCCTATGGCTTTCTTGGTTTGAGGCCATGCTTCAGCTCTCCAGGCTGGGGTTGCACACTGGTAGCTCTATAAATCTGGGGTCTCCATGGCATGGTGCTGATGGGGTTTATCTGCTGCAACCCTAACCCCATGTTTCCATTCGGCATTGCTTTAGTGAAGGCTCTGTGCAGTGAATCCTCCCCGGTGACAGATCTCTTCCTGGGCCCCCAGGCTTTTCCATGCATCTGTTGAAATCAGAGGGGAGGTTCCCAAGCCTTCACAGCTCTGGCATTCTGTGAGCTTGCAGACCTAACACCACATGGACACTACCATGGTTTCTAACTTGTGTTTTCCAAAGCTGTAGGTCCAGCCACTCCTAGGGCAAATTTAGCCACAGCTGGAGCAACCAAATCAGCCAGGGTGCTGGTGCAGGGACCAGCATCCTGAGGTGGCCCTGGGCAGTGAGCTCGTGGAGGGTGCCTCAGGACTGTTCCCTGAGACCCTTCTGTATCCCTAGGCCTCTGAGCCTGTAATGGAAGTGTTGGCCCCAGAGGCTTCTCCAATGGCCTTTAGGGCCTTTCCCCTCTTCTTTTGATAATCCTTTCTTTTGTACTAATCTTAGCATCATTGTATTTTTCTCCTAAAAATGCTCTCTGCTTCTTTACCACATGGTCAGACTGCAAATTTCCCAAATCTTTATGTTGCGCTTTCCTTTTAAATTCTGGCTTTATGTCATGCCTTTGCCGCCATAACTCAGCCTAGGCTGTTACAAGTAGTCATGCAGCTTCCTGACTGTATTGCTGCTTAGAAATTTCTTTTGCCAAATACCCTGTGTCAGCACCTTGAAGTCCCACATTCCACAAAACTTTGGGGCATGAAAAGAATGCAGCCAAGTTCCTTGCCAGTTCATAACAAAGGTGGTCGTTGCCGCAAAAACCTCTTCTTATTTCTATCTGAGATCTCCTCAGAATGGCCTTTATAGTCCATATGTCTCTGAGCATTTTGTTCACCACCATTTAACCAGTTTCTAAAACGTTTCACATTTTGCCTGATTTTGTCTTTGAAACTGCCACCAGCAGCTATGCTTTTTCTTGCCTGCTCCAACAAATTCTTCCAGCCTCTCCTCAACACCCAGTTCCAAAGTTGCTTCCACATTTTTGAAATATCTGTTATAAGCAACACCCCATTTCTGTAGTACCTACTTTCTATATTAGTCCATTTCTGTTACTTATAACAAAATACACAGAACTGGGTATTTTATTTAAAAAACAAAATGTATTGCTTACAGTTTCAGAGGCTGGGAAGTCCAAAGTCAAGGGAGCATACCCGATGAGGGTCTTTGGTGGTGGCTTTACAGCAGAGCAGGGGTCTTACATGGCAGAAAGCAGTGGGGCACAGAGAGAGAGAGAAATTCTCAGGTGCTTTCCTGTTAAAACTCTCAGATCCATGCCACTGACCACCATTAAAAATGCATTCCCTAAGGCATGGTCTTACAATCTAATCACCTCTTCAAGGCCCTGCCTTTCACTTACCATACTAGGACTTCCCACCTTCAAGTTACAGTGGTGAATGAGATTGAGGGGACACAATTCAATCCACTGCAATGGTCAATATCATAAGCACAAAAAGCAGTGGAGCACAACACTTTAACAAGAAGTAGTGTATGTAGTGGCCTGGACCCTTGCCTCTGGGGCCAAAACACTTCAGATCAAATCCCAGCTCTACTGCTAAATAGACTTGTGCTTTGGGCAGTTACTTGACCCCCCTGGGCCAGAGTGTCCCTACCTATAACGTTGGTATAACAGTACCTTTCTCATCAGGTGGTGGGTTAGATTTAATTTGTTAATACATGTTAAGTTCTTAAAAATGTCTGGCACAAAGTAAGCACCATGTACATGTGAGGGAAGAAATAGCAGCCAGTGTGAGGTCTTCCCCAATCTGAAGGACTCTGTAAGCCTGAGGTGCTAGTAGAAACTACAGGAGCAAGAGGGATCTCGAAGTGGACTGCATGTGTAGCCAAACTGTGGGTAGTGGTTGAGATTCAAGTTAGGAAAAAAATGTTAATCTAACACTGTCTGCCCTCAAATTCTGAGACCACTTTCCTTTCTAGTCCTTTGGCATGATCATAGTTCCATTCTAGAAAGAGTCGTGCTGATTGTAAGCCTGCATCAAAGGAAAAGAAAGACTGATTTTAAGGGAACTCGGGCACGTGGAGCCACGGGAGTCCGAGTCCCACAGCCACTGGAAGGATCTCGGCACCAACACTCGTGCAGCAACTGCACAGTAGGGCAGGGTGCATTCGCCACTGGGTTAGAGAGGTTTGGTGGGCTAGCCTGGGAACCAACTTGCCATCATTTGAAACAGTGGTTCAGGGAGAATCACCCCAACATTTGAAATCGTCTCTGCTGAAGCTGTGTGATCCAGCTGTTTGCTCAAGAAGAAAGCAAAGCAGGTGCTAACACACTTCCTATTTGGGCACAGGAGTGAACCTTGGAAGCTCACGCAGACGAAGCAAGTCCCCGTGCCCGTCCCTGCCCTGCTTTTACCCCAAAGAAAGAAAAACAAACAATCGCTCCATAATAAACAAGAACCGCCCGTTCGCTCCGGAGCCGGGCCAGGGGTCTGGGTCTCCGGCAGGGGCCGCTGCAACCGGAGCAGGACGCCGAGCCGCTCGGCCCCGCCGTCCCATCATCCCGCCTCCGCGCCCGCCATGCAGCCTCCCGCGTCTCCGCCCGCGCTGGGCCCGGATCTCCGCGACCTCCCCGCCTCCGGCTGCGGCTCCGGCTCGGGGGTCTGGGAACAGCTCTGGCTCCAGCTGGATGTGCGCACCGCCCAGGGCCCGCCACGGCCTACCCGCACCGAAGCGGCGTCTGCCTGCGGTGCGCATGCGCGGCCCCGCCGTCCGGCCCGCGAAGGTGGGGGCGCCGGGGACGACCGGTGGGGGGCGGGGCGCGGGAGACCATAGCGGTTGGTCCGGGCTTCCCACGCGAGCCCAGGTGTCTCTGGGAGGAAGTCTTGAAGGCGCTGAGACCACCCGGGACCACCGGGCGGGGGCGACTGCACGTGCCGAGGCCCGAAGGCCGGGGGTCTTCCAAGCACACAACGCGGGGATCGCTGAGGCCCGAGAGAGTCGAGGGAGGCGGCAGGAAACCAGGTTGGAAAGTAACCCGGCCGGAGCAGCTGGGCCCGCGAGGGCTCTGAGCAGATCCTCCCTTTTGAGAAAGGGCAGTCTGGCCACTACAGCAGCCGGGGTGGTGGCGGTGGGCGTGGGAGCAGGGGTCGGATTCGGGACACGGTTTGAAGGTGGAGCCGTCAGGATGTGTTCTCCAGCCTGGTTGTGAGGTGGGAGAGGAAGGGAGGGGTCAGGTCCAAGTCCTTTGGCTGGAGGAGCAGCCGGGGGGACGCTTGGGGACAGTCCCGGAGCTCGGGCCCGCCTGTGTGGAGTGGAAACCCTCCGTTGGTTACAGAGCCAGGGGATGCAGTGTGGAGCCCTTGGAGGATGGTAGAGCCAGAGTGGCAGGTCCAAGGGGCAGGAGGAAACTAGGAGAGGGTGGCGGCTGGAAGCCACGGGAAGTGTTTCCAGAGAAGTGGTCATCTGAGTCAGAGCTGGACAAGAACAAATAAGAGGATCCAGACTCGACTATTCGGTTTATCGAGATGGAGGTCACTGGTGACCTTGACAAGAGGAGATGGTAGGGGAGAGGGAATGGAGTCGCTACTGTGGACACCTGGGGACTGGCGTATTGCATTTACTTACTCATAGGTGTTCAAAAAGTATTTATTGACTTCCTCAGAAAATTTTTGCAATATCTTTGCATTATACTTACCATGTATTTTTTTCTATTGTCACTTTTAAATTATTTTTAATTTTTAATTGAGAAATAGTTATATATATTTATGGGGTACAATGATGTTTTGGTATATGTATACATTATAGAAAGATTAAATTAAGCTAATTAACATATCCATCATCTCAACTGGTTGTCATTTTTTTGTGGTGAGAACGACTGAAATTTACTGTTAGCAATTTTGAAATATAAAATACATTATTGTAAACTTTGGTCACCATGCTGTGCAATAGATCATTAAAACTTATTCCTCCAGTCTAACAAACTTTGTGCCCTTTAACCAACATCCCCTCTTTCCCTAGTCCCACTCCCCCTGCACCCCACCCCCAGCCTCTGGTAGCCACCATTCTACTCTCTGCTTCTACGAATTCCACTTTTTCAGATTCCAGGTATAAGTGAGATCATGCAGTATTTGTCTTTCCGTGCTTGGCTTATTTCACTTAGCATAATGTCCTCCAGGTTCATCCATGTTGTCACAAATGACAGAATTTCCTCTCTTTTAAGGTAGTATAGCATTCCATTGTGTATGTATTACCACATTTTCTTTATCTATTCATCCATATCTTGATGCTTCCATATCTTGGCCTTTGTGAATAATGCTGAAATGAACATGGGAGGGCAAACATCTCTGACATACTGATTTCAGTTCTTTGGCTGTATACCCAGAAGTGGAATTGCTGGATCATGTGGTAATTCTATTTTTAGGTTTTTGAGGAACCTCCATACTGTTTTCCAAAATGGTTGTACTGATTTACATTCCCACTAACAGCGTACCAGGGTTCCCTATTCTTCACATCCTCAACAACACATATCTTTCCTCTTTTTGATGATAGACATTCTAACAGGTGATAGGTGGTATCTCACTGTGGTTTAATTTGCATTTCTTTGATGATTAGAGATGTTGAGCATTTTTTTCATTTATCTGTTGATATATATGAAATATGTATCTTCTTTTGAGAGATACTTGTTCAGGTCCTATATTAGTCCGTTTATGCTGCTTATAACAAAATACTTGGAACTAGGTAATTTATAAAGAAAACAAAATTTATTGCTTACAGATTCTGAGGCCGGGAAGTCCGAAGGCCATCTGGTGGTGGCGACGGTGATGCAGGGTTCTCACATTACAAGATGGTGGAAGCAAAGAGAGCAGAGAGAGAGCAAGACAGACTCTCTTCTTCTTTGAAAGCCCTCAGAACCACACCCATGACCACCATTTTTAATCCACTGCATGGTCCTCCAATCCAATCACTTCTTCAAGGCTCCACCTTTCTTTCTTTCTTTTTTTTTCAAATTTTATTTTGTTGATATACAATGTGGTTGATTATTGTGGCCCATTACGGAAACCTCCCTACCTCCTCCCTCTCCCCCCTCCCACCCAACAATGTCCTTTCTGTTTGCTTGTCATATCAACTTCAAGGAATTGTAGTTGTTATGTCTTCTTCCCCCCCCCCCCCGTTTTGTGTGTGTGTGTGTGTGAATTTATTTATTTATTTTTAGCTCCCACCAATAAGTGAGAACATGTGGTATTTCTCTTTCTGTGCCTGACTTGTTTCACTTAATATAATTCTCTCAAGGTCCATCCATGTTGTTGCAAATGGCAGCACCTTTCAATTACCGTAATAGGATTTCCCACCCTCTTAACAGTCACAGTAGAAGCTCAGTCTCTAATACATAAAACTTGGGGAATTTGAGCTCCAATGAGTTTTCGGGGGACATAATTCAATTCTCTACATTCTGCTCCCGGCTCCCCCAAACTCATGTCCTTTTCAGATGCAAATACATTCATTTCATCCCCAAAGTCTTAACTTGTTCCAACTTAAGAGTCCAAAGTTCAAAGTCCCATCTGTGAAAACAAAAAACACGTTATCTACTTCCAAGATACAATGGTGGGACAAGCATAGGGTACATATTCCCGTTCAAAAAGGGAGAAATAGGCCAAAAGAAAGGTGTAACAGGTCCCAAACAAGTCCAAAACCCAGCAGGGCAGGCGAATCAGGTATTGACTCCATATTCTACCTTCTCTGCATGCTGCTGTGTGGGATGTGTCCCCAAGTCCACAGGCAGCTCTGTTCCTATGGCTTTCCTGGTCTCAGGCCATACTTCACATCTCCAAAGCTGGCATTCTATGCTGGTAGCTCCACAGGTCTGGGGTCTCCATGGCAGACCTGCTCTCACGGCTTCACTAGGCATGACACTGATGGGTTTTCTCTGCTGCAACTCTGACCCCGTTTCTGCTCAACATTGCTCTAGCGAAGGCTGACTGCAGTGACTCCACCCCTGTGACAGATCTCTTCCTGGGCCCCCAGACTTTTCCATACATCATTTGAAATCATGGTGGCGGCTCCCCAGCCTTCCCAGCTCTGTCATTCTGTGAGTCTAAAGACTTAACATTATGTGGATGCCGCCTAGGCTTCTGGCTTGAATTTTCCAAAGCTTCATGTCCAGCCACAACTGGGGCCAATTTAGCCACATCTGGGGCAGCCAAAGCAGCCGGGGTGCTGGTGCTAGAAGCAGCTTTCTGAGGTGGCCCTGGGCAGCGAGCCCATGGAGGGTGCCTCAGGCCTGTTCCCCAAGACCATGTTGTCTCCCTAGATCTTTGGGCCTGAAATGGAAGGATTGGCCCCAGAGGCTTCTGCAGTGCCTTCAGGGCCTTCTCCTTCTCTTGGTAATCCGTACTTTTGCATTAATCTTGTTAGTACCATTGAATTTTCCTTCTGAAAATGCTCTCTGCTTCTCTACCACATGGCCAGGCTGCAAATTTTCTAAATCTTTACACTCTGCTTCCCTTTTAAATTCTGGCTTTATGTCATGCCTTTGCCACCATAACTCAGTGCAGGCTGTTGCAAGCAGCCATGCAGCTTCCTTTATGCTTTGCTGCTTAGAAATTTCTTCCACCAAATACTCTGGTTCATAACTATTAAGTTCCAACTTCTACAAAGTCCTAGGGCATGGACACAATGCAGCCAAGTTCCTCTCCAGTTCACAGCAAGGGTGATCTTTGCCCCAGTTTCCAATAAACTTCTGATTTCTAAGACCTCCTTTGAATGGTCTTTACAGTCCATATTTCCATAAGCATTCTCATCACCATCATTTAACCAGGCTATGAAAGTCTAAACTTTCACTAGTAGCTAGGCTTTTTCTAGCCTATTCCTCCAAATTCCTCCAGCCTCTCCTCAACACACAGTTCCAAAGCTGCCTCCACAGTTTCAAGTATTTGTTATAAGCAACACCCCACCCCTCAGTACCAATTTTCTGTATTAGTCCTTTTTGTGTTGCTATAACAGAATACCTGAGACTGAGTGATTTATAAAGAAAAATGAAATTTATTGCTTACAGTTTCTGAGGCTGGGAAGTCCAAAGTCTATCTGGTGGTGGTGACAGTGACCCAGGGGTCTCACATTATAAGATGGTGGAAGCAGAGAGAGCAGAGAGAGAGCAAGACAGACTCTCCTCTTCTTTTAAAGCCCTCAGAACCACACCCACGACCACCATTTTTAATCCATTCACTACTGCACTGCCCTACAATCCAATCACCTCTTCAAGGCTCTACCTTTCGATTACCATAATAGGGTTTCCCACACTCTTAACAGTCACGGTGGGGGCTAAGTTTCTGATACATAAAACTTGGGGAATTCAAGCTTCAATGAGTTTTGTGGGGACATAATTCAATCCACTACAGATCCTTTGCCCATTTTTTAATTGGGCTATTTATTTTCTTGCTATTGAGTCACTTGAATTCTGTATATACTTTAGATATTAGCCCCTTATCTGATATTTGCAAATCTTTTCTCCTGATTTGTGGGTTAGCTCTTCACTCTGTTAATTGTTTCCTTTGCTGTGCAGAAGTTTTGTTGTTTGATGCAATCTTGTTTGTCTAGTTTTGCTTTTGTTGCCTGTGCTTTTGGGGTCCTGTCTAAGAAATCATTGCCTGGACCAATATCATGGAGCTTTTCAACTATGTTTTCTTCTTGTAGTTTTATAGTTTCAGGTTTTATGTTTAAGTCTTTAATCATTTTTAGATGATTTTTGTATATGCTGTGAGATAAGAATCCAATTTCATTCTTCTGTGTATGAATATTTAGTTTTCCCAACACCATTTATTGAAGAAACTCTCCTTTTTCTATTGTTTATTCTTACCACCTTTGTCAAAAAGCAATTGACCATAAATAGGTGAATTTATTTCTGGGCTTTCTATCATGTTCTGTTGGTTGATGTGCCTGTTTTTATGCCAGTACAATGCTGTTTTGATTATAATAGCTTTATAACATGAGAGTACTTCAAAAAGTTCATGGAAAGATTTGTATTATCTTTTAACTATATTTTTCCATGAACTTTTTGAAGTACCCTCATATACTATATTTTGAAATCAGGGAGTGTGATGTTCTCTGGCTTTCTTCTCTTTGCTCAAGATTGTTTTGACTATTTGAGGTCTTTTGTGGTTCCATACAATTTTTAGGATTGTTTTCTCTATTTCTGTTAAAAATGACTGAAATTTTGATAGGGATTGCATTAAATTTGTAGATCACTTTGGATAGAATGGACATTTTAACAATGTTAATTCTTCCAACCCATGAACATGGGCTATCTTTTCATTTATTTGTGTACCTTTTCTTTCATCAGTGTTTCATAGTTTTCAGTATACAGGCCTTTCACTTCTTTGGTTAAATTTAATCCTAAGTGGTTTTTTGTTTTGTTTTGTCTTATTTTTGATGCTACTGTGAATGGGATTGTTTTCTTAAATAATTAATTCTTTTTGATTCTTTAAAAAGATCAAGAAAATTTGCAAACCTTTATCTAGATTGACCAAGAAAAAAGGAGAGAAGACTGAAATTACTAAAATCAGAAATAAAGATAAAGCAGGGGCATTATTAAATTGTCATTATAGTTTTTTGTGATGGTAAGATTTAGTTACTTTTTCTTTCTCGTTTGTGTTTTTGTTCTACCAGTGGGTTTTGTTCCTTCTTGTGTTTGTGGCAGTGATTGTCATTTTTCAGAGTCCAGATGCTGGACTTCCTTGAGGATTTCTTGCAGGGTTGGTTATATGGTGGTGAACCCCCACAGTTTTTGTTTGTCTGGAAAATACACTATTATTCCCTTATTTCTGAAGGACGGCCTTGCTAGTTACAGTATTCTTGACTGGCAATTTTTTTCTTTTAGTATTTTGAATATATCATCCCATTTTCTTCTGGCCCTAGAGTTTCTGTTGAGAAGTCTGCCGTGAATGTGATGGGGACTCCCTTATAGGTGACTTGATGCTTTTCTCTTGCTTAAGATTCTCGCTTTGTTTTTGAGCTTTGCCAGTTTGACTACAAGGTGTCTTGGAGAGGATCTTTTTTGGTTGAATCTGTTTGGGGATCTTTGAGCCTCCTGGATCTGAAAGTCCGTGTCTCTTCCTATATCTAGAAGTTTTCCGTTATTATTTCATTGAATATGTTTTTCAGGCCTTTTCCTTTCTCCTCCCCTTCTGGAACACCCATGATTGGAATGTTTATGTGCTTAATATTTTCTGCTACATCTCTCAGATTTTCTTCATTTTTTAAAATTATTTTTTCCTCTTTTTTTTGTCTGCCTGGGTTATTTCAAAAAGATTATCTTCAAGATCAGAAATTCTTTCTTCAGCTTGTTCTAGCCTGCTGCTTAAGCTCTCATTGTGTTTTTTATTTTGTTGAGTAAATCTTTCAGTTCTGTGTGTTCTGCTATGTTCTTTTTTAAGGTATTAATCTCTTTGTAAATTTCCTCCTTCATGTCCTAGATTCTTTTTTCTCATTTCATTATGTTGTCTAACTGAGTCTTCTCTTATCTCTGTCAACTTCTTCAAGATTGTTGCCTGGAATTCTTTTTCAGTCATTAAAGGGTTTCTTGTTCTATAGCGTCTGGTATTTGAGAATTACTGTATTCTTTTGGTGGTGTCATATTTTCTTGGGTTCTTGGATATCTAGCATCTATGTTGATGTCTGGTCATCTGGTAGAGCAGTTGCTTCTTCTGTTAGTCTTGAGTGAGCTTTGAGGTGAGAAACATCTTCTTCTTTTTCCCATCTCCTTTGTTGGCTCTACTTGTTTCAGTGTAGTCAAGTGACTGGTGGACTGCCTGCATGGCAGCTGTGGCTACTGCTGTGGCGTTGAGCCACTTTTGCAGCAGCCATAGCTGTGGTGGTAGCTGTGGTGAGCCACCTGCGTGGAAGTTGTTTTCAGCATGCTCCTTGCCTCCTTCTGGGCGGGGGATGCTGCCCTCAGTTCTTGTCTAGGACCCAGGGCATGCTCTGCTTCTTGCCTGCTTCCAGGTGGAAGGGGTTGCCCTCCCTTAATTAATTAATTAATTAATTAATTAGGATAGTTTGTTAGTGTGTAGAAATGCTACTGATTTTTGTTTGTTGATTTTGTATCATATAGCTTTACTGAATTTGCTTATTCTAACAACTTTTTGGTAGAGTCTTTAGGGTTTTGCTTATGTAAGATCATGTCATTAGCAAAGAGAAATCATGCTGACGACATGATCTTATATATAGAAACATATATTTATATCTATGTATTACCTATCTTTTATATATGTCTATACATCTCTATATACCTTATATATATTATATGTCTATTTACTTATATTATCTATATTATATTTAGATCTTATATAGAGAAAACTTCCTTTTCCATTTGGATGCTTTTTATTTCTTTTTCTTGCCTAATTGCTCTGGCAAAGACTTCCCATACTGTGTTGAATAGACATTGTGAGTGTGGGCATCCTTGTCTTTTCCTGATCTTAGAGGAAAAGTTTTCAACATTTCACCATTGAGTATGATATTAGCTGTGGGCTTGTTATATATGGCCTTTATTATGTTGGGGTACAGTCCTTTTAGACCTCTTTTGTTGAGAGTTTTTAGTTATGAAAGGAGGTTGAGTTTTGTCAAATACTTTTTCTGTATCTATTGAGATGATGGTGTAGGTTTTGTCCTTCATTTTGTTAATATGGTGTGTCACATTTATCGATTTATGGATGTTGAACTATCCTTACATCCCAGGGATAAATTCCACTTGATCATGGTGAATGGTCCTTTTAATGTGCTGCTGAATTTGATTTGCTAGTATTTTGTTGGGGATTTTTGCAACTATGTTCATCAGGGATATTGACCTGTAATGTTCTTTTCTTGTAGTGTCCTTGTCTGGCTTTGGTATCAGGGTAGCTCTGGCCTTGTTAAATTAGTTTGGAAGTATTCCCTCCACTTCAGCTTTTTGGAAGAGTTTGAGAAGAATTAGTATTCTTCTTTAAATGTTTAGTAGAATATAGCAGTGAAGCCATCAGGCCCTGGTCTTTTCTTTGATGGGAGACTTGATTGTTGAATTAGTTTGGAAGTATTCCCTCCACTTCAGCTTTTTGGAAGAGTTTGAGAAGAATTAGTATTCTTCTTTAAATGTTTAGTAGAATATAGCAGTGAAGCCATCAGGCCCTGGTCTTTTCTTTGATGGGAGACTTGATTGTTGATTTGATCTCCTTACTCATTAGTGGTCTCTTCAGATTTCCTATTTCTTCCTGATTCAGTCTTGGTAGGTTGTATGTTTCTAGAAGTTTGTTCATTTCTTCTAGATTACCCAATTCATTGGTATGTAATTGTGTATAGTAGACTCCTTCGATCCTTGGTATTTCTGTGGTATCAGTTATAATGTCTTTTCTTTCATTTCTGATTTTACTTATTTGAGTCTTCTCTCTTTTTTACTTTGTTAGTCTAGTGAAAGACCATGTATTTTAAATAATGTTTTCTGTAAATTTTTTTCTCTCAAATTCCTGGTATAACTTTTCATTTATTGTATTCTCCAGAATTCGTAGGGTGCCTCTTCTTCACAGGGAGCAGACATTTTTCCTTTTTTCCTGATTTGGTAGATGACTTTCAGGTTTCATAAAAAAGCCTCATTAAATGACATTACCTCGAGTAACGTCAGTGTACAGCACCCAGAAAGCTCCCAGTAACTATTCCATGAGTGAGTTTATTTCCTCCCTGAGAGTCTCTTCCCGCCCAGATGATAAAATCAAGACAGAGTGGTTGGTGGCTTCACTCAGGAAAGTCTTCCCCCTGAGGACTTCTGGACTGGAGAACCTGAGTTCTTGCCTCTGACTCTCACAGTGCTGCCTCCTCACCCTCTGGCATTTGCTTTCAGACCTGAACAGGGTTTTCAGCTTGTGGGAAGTAGAACTGCTGCTGCCCCCAACCCCCTGGAAAACAGATAAATGTTGGCATAGAGGATGCTTCCAATAAATACTTTGTGGTAGCATCTTGAAAATAGTCTTATGTTGTGAGCATTTCCAATCTTGGGAAAAAATGTCAGGTGGCATTGTTCAAAATGTGTAAAATTTTTGGTTTTAATCCCTAGTTTGTTTTTACATTTACTGAGAGGCTTATAAATTAACAGAAAATTTGGCAAAATAATTCCCACATTCATTAAAAAAGGTCATGTGAAATGTTCACCATTCAAACAGGCAGAAGAGTGCTTTTTGTAACTAGTGAGACCAAGATTATCTCACTTATTCATTACTTCAGACAGACGTGAAGAACTCAGGTTCCACTAATAAATTTATAAGTTAGAATGGACAAAGTTTTGAAATAAAAAGAATATGCCTACTTAGACTATTTTAATTATATGCAATCTGTAAGTGTTAGTGTGTATGCGTGTATGCATATATATATATATATATATATATATGAAGGTACTTCAAAAAGTTCATGGAAAGATTCATATTATTATTTTTTAAAATTTTTATTGAATCAAAATTGATTATACATATTTTGGGGGTTCAATGTTGAGATATGTTGATCAAATAAATATTACTAGCATATATTGTTATATAATAGCATATACATATTGTTACACATCATACTTCTTCTTTATGCCCCTGTCCAACCTCCCCCCTCCTCCCTCTCATTACCCTAGATTTCTTCTTTCCTTCTGAAAGAATAATGGTTACTCTGTTGATTTGTTACCTCGATGATCTGTCCAATGCTGAGAGGTGTGATCAGGTCCCCCAAATTATCGTAGAGCAGATGCTTCTTCTGCCACTCTGGAATGGGCTTAGCGGAGAGAGACATCTTTATCTCTGCTGGTGACTCTCCTTGTGTCAGTGCACTCCAGTGGCTGGCAGACCATCTGTGTGGTGGTTGTGGCATCTAGCCGCTCTCGTGGCAGCCATGGTTATTGTGGTGGCTGTAGTGGACTGACCACACGGAGGTGATGTTTTTGGCATGCTCCTTGGCACTGGCGGTGTGCCTCGTTGTGGGGGGGGGGGTCCAGTACCCAGCTCCATCCCTCGGGTCCCTAGGCAGGCCCTGAGACACTGGCACGGTGTGCCTGGTTGTGTGTGTGGGGGGGTCCGTTCCTGGCTCCATCCCTCGGGCCTCCGGGTGGGCCCCAAGGCATTGGCACAGGTGCCTGGTTGTGAGAGAGAGATCTGGCCCCTGGCTCCATCCCTCAGGTTCATATTATTTTTGATTCTATCTTTCCATGAACTCTTTGAAGTACCCTCTTATAGTATATATTAGACATTACAATTCACATAAGATGAAAATTAAAGCTATCTTCCTAAAAAGTACTTGCTGGTTGCATCTCTTAGTCAAAGACTCTAGAAACTAGTGATTTTTGGAACTGTTGAAACATGAGGAAGTAAATCTGTTCTCTATTTTATCATTTTAATTCATTCTTATGATGACAGTCATTATTATTACTCAGTAATGAAAACATTTGAATAGAAAAATTTAGACGAAAAATTAGTTAACACTTTACCCAGATAATACAAGTCCTAATTTTGTCAATCTTACAATTAAAAATTCCCTAGTATTCTTACATTTTTGACAGCTCTTTAAAATTGGTAATAAATTCAACACTCATCTTCAAATTAGAATGAGGATTTGCCTTCATTTCACAGTTTTCCAACAGAAAACCCATCATTTCTATCCTCATATGCAGAAGAGCTTTTATAGCCAAACTGCTACATTGTCAAACTGGGTGCTTTTCTTTGATGGCACTGTTCATTGGATTTTAAATTCTTAAATTTTTAAAAATTCGTTATGACTTTGACAGTCCTACCTTTATGTCTGAGAAATAATATGACAGTTTATTCAGTAGTTATCTTGAATTGTTTTACAGAAAGAGGGAATGTTTCCTAACGTGTGACAACCTACAGAAGAAGAAAAAAATTTTCTGGATCATATTGGAAGTCTGGATCATATTGATATCTCCAAGTTGAAATATTAAGTAGCAACAGTAGAGACAAACATATTCATCTTTGGGATAAATAACTGAAAATATATATTGAGCTCAAAATGATAGCCTAAGTAACTTCACGCAACGTGTAAGAAGCTTTTAGTTAAAGTTAGGCAGTACTGGGAGCTCTAATATTTATGATCTTCATCAAGGTGTACAAGTTTAAACAACAATCATCTGTGATGATCATCTATGACAATATTTTTAAAGTCTCAAGTTCCTTTTTCTTAATAATTTTGAAGCTGGGTAATGGGAATATGAAGGTTCATTATACTGTTGTTTATTTTTTTGTATATGTTTATAAATTTCTGGGGGCTTTTTTGTGTGTGTGTGGCTGGCTGGTCTGAACCCATGACCTTGGGGTTATAAGGCTATGCTCTAACCAACTGATCCAACTGGCCAGCCCAATTCTTGTATATGTTTAAATTTTTCCATAATTGAAAAAAAATAAAGAAAACATAGAGAATAGCAACACCTCCTCTGTTCTTTAGTGAAGTTTTCAAAATAAATTGAAGTTTGTCTAAAGCTTATACTGCCCATGCTGGCTGAAGATCATGCCAAAGATCCTACACAAGCTTTCTTTAAATAAAGCATGAATTCACTCTCCCCCTCCCCCTGTCAGCCAGTCTGCATTCCTTCTCTGCAAAAATGACTCCAGGCAGTGAGAGGGGTCTTGTCCCTTGAGGTTCTGCAAACACCCTATACCATTCTTCTCCAACCCTTCTTTTTCAGTATTCCAAGCATCCTGTGCAGTCTTTTTGATTACAGTAAAGGCAAGTTACATTGAAAGTCTGTCAACATGCTTGCTTCTTATTTTTATTGATATACAACATATACAATGTAAAATTCATCCTTTTTATTATACAGTTCTGAGTGTTCAAAAACCATCACAAAAATATATAGAATTTTCCATTGCTCTAAAAAAGTTCTCTGCCCAGCCTGGAAACCATCGTTATGATTTCTGTACCTACAGTTTTGCCCTTTCAGAATATCATATAAATGGTCTCAAAGAGTGTGTAGTCCTTTGTGTCTGGCTTCTTTCACTTAGCATAATGCTTCTCTTTACTTTTTTTTTTTTTTTGAAGTAATTTATTTTGAAGTAATTTTATTTCAAATAATTTTATTTTGAAATAATCTTAGACTTACAGAAATGTTACACAGAGTTCCCACATAGTATTTACCCGAGTTCCCATATAGTATTTACCCGATTTCCCCCAATGTTATCATCTTACTTTACTAGAGTACAATGATTTAAACTAGGACATTTACTATACATAGACATTTACATATATAGTGTACTATTAACTAATTTATAGACTTCATTCATTGTTGTCCCACTAACATCCATTTTCAGGTCTTGAATCCAATCATGTTCCTTAGGACCTGGGACAGTTCCCTGGTCTTTTTCTTCCATAACCTTGGTGCTTTTTTGAAGAGTGCTGGCCAGTTTTGCTGTAGATGCCCCTCAGTTTGGGTTTGTCTGGTGTTTTGTCATAACTAAATGGAGGTAATGTATGTTTGGGAACACACCACACAAGTGATGCTTTGCTCTTCTCGTTGCATCCTATCAGGAGGTAGGTTAAGTTGACACGTCTTATTACTGGCGATGTTATCGTTGGTCACTTGGCCGAGGTGGGAGCCACCAGGCTTCCCACTGTAAAGTTCCCATTGCACAACACTGTAAAGATGCATTCATGTTGTTGTATGTCTTAGCAGTTTGTTCTTTTTATTGCTGAACAATATGGACAAAGCACAACTTGTTCACCTGTTTATGTGTTGATGGACATTTGCTTTGTTTGGGGCCTGGAACTACCCCATGGGCTTTGGTGTTCTCCTATTGAACATAAACCATGTCACAGACCACCAACATCAGACAGGGCCGCTCTGTGACCATCATAGGTCAGGACAAACACAAGACCGCTCGATAAGCACATCTGGACTCGAACAAAAACAAGAACATTGTCTAAACCACACAGACGACCAAACAGCCCCCACCCTGGTAATGTGAGGGCCGCTGCTTCCCGACCGGTCGCAGCTTTGCCCCCCTCCTTCCACCCTTTAGATAAGATGCATCATTTACAATATCCAAGCAAAGTGTCCTGTTTCCCCACAGCACCCAGTCTGGAACAAAGCCCCTCTCCATGACCCGCTTCCAGCATGACCTAACACAAGTCCAAATACCACTTTTCCTGCAACACCCTGTAGTTCTTCATGGCATGCGCTCTCTACTTGCAACTTGCTCAATGACAGGTACGTTCCTGGTCTTTGGCTGTAAAGTGTTGACAAGCCAAACAGTATATAAACACATATGTTGAAAATTCTTGCTTCTATTTCCCACTCCACACCCAGTTCTTTTTGCTAATTTCTTGTGAATTCTTCCTTTTTTTGTAATGCAAATGTCAGTACTAAGGTATGTTCTTATATCCCTTTCCCTTTCTCTTACACAACACTATTTGCACCTTACTTTTTTCCCTTAGTACTATATTCTGGAGATCTCTATCAGATTAGAGAGAACTTTCTCACTCTGTATATATATTTTTTTAATTGTGGTAAAATACATATAACACAGTTTATCTCTGATCCTAACCATTTTTAAGGGTACAGTTCAGTGGAGTTAAGCACATTCACATGGTTGTGCAACCAATCTCCAAACTCTTTTTCATCTTGTAAAACTGAAACTCTGTACTCATTATTTTTAAGTATAATTTATATACAGTAAAATCAACCCTTTTTAGTGTCAAATTCTAAGAGTTTTGACAGATACAATCAGGTAACCACCACCACAATCGAGATATAGGACAGTTCCATTCCCCCCATCCTCTCATGTACCTTTGTATCCATTCCTTCCCCCAACCACCACTGATATATTTTTGCCCCATAGTTGTGCTTATCCCAGAATGTCATATAAGTGGAAGGCACATTCTTTTTTATAGCAGCCATATTGCATGTGGATGTGCCATTGTTTATTGAACTCGTCCCATACAGATGGACACTGAGGTTGTTTCCAGTCTTCTGCTGTTAACCACAGTGGTCTAACCTAATATCTGTAGATATGTCATTTTGACTGTGTGCAAGTTTGTGGTAAAAATTCCCAGACTTGGGATTACTGGGTCAAGGGGAAAATGCATTTGTAATTTTAATAGGTTGTCCTCCAGAGGGATTGTATCATTTGGGGAAATGCGTCTTTTTAAAAAGTTTTTTTCTTGGGCCGGCCCGTGGCTCACTCGGGAGAGTGTGGTGCTGACAACACCAAGGCCGTGGGTTCGGATCCCATATAGGGATGGCTGGTTAGCTCATTGGGTGAGCGTGGTGCTGACAACACCAAATCAAGGGTTAAGATCCCCTTACCGGTCATCTTTTAGAAAATAAATAAATAAATAAATAAATAAATAAATAAATAATAAAAAGTTTTTTTCTTATATCCACAGACCTTTAATCCTCAGTTTTGGCAATCATTTAGACTACTAGCTGGAAGTCAGCTCTGCCGGTTACCCTTTTGATTGATTCGAACGTTGTCTTTCTCTGTGTGTGTTTCCTTTTTATAAAATTCCTCATGTATAGACGAAGATTCACTAAATGTGCCTTAAGACCCACGAGTTCCTTTGACACAATGTCATTGTAATCCTATTTGTTGTCATGGTATACACCTTCCCTGCCTAGTTTACGTCTAAATTCGAAATTACATACTCGTAGAAACTGTGCTTTGACCATAAGTTGAGAGATGGGTGGTTTTTTTACCTTTATAAAAGCAGCAGTTTTCCAAATGAATTTTAACATCTAACCCCTTCCCAAGCCTCTAAGGCAGTGGTCCTCAAATTTGAGGAGTCATAAGAATCACCTGGAAATAGATTATAGGCTTTACCTCCAGAGTTTCTGATTCAGTGGGTCTGGGGTGGAGCCTGAGACTGTATTCCTAAGATCTCAGGTGAGTTGCTGCTGCTGGTCTGGGGAACACACTTTTGAGAACCACCATTCTAAGGCAGCTCTGCACATCCTAGGAGGGTTTGAGAACCCAAATGGCAAGTAGCTCGTAGCTCGTTATGTTACTAAAGATTTTTGTTAAGGGCATTCTTACACACACACACACACACACACACACACACAATTTTTTCCTGATTATTTCTATCTGTTTTGCAATTTTTCTCAAGCTCACCTCAAGAATTAGTACTGCAAAGAAAATCTGATGCGGCCTCTCCAGACTGTCCCAAGCAGATTAATTTCCCAGCTGTATTGTCCCCGGAAGCCTCCGGCCTCGGTGCAAACCAAGATTTGCCTGACAATGGCTCGTCCAAGTTCAAGTAAGTCATCCTTAGTCTGCCATCGCCTCTTTTCCAGCAGAATGAACATTCCTTACATGTCGAGGGGAATGTCTGTGTTGAAGCAGGTGCTGGGGAAGGTTTTGGAGAAAGTCAGTCTGTCCTCTTCTCTTTTAGGCAAGTCCCCTCTAGGCAGGGTCAGAGCTTAGCTCTTAATAATCAGATTCATTTAGGGCATTTTGTTGCTTCTCCGAGAATACTTGCATTTAAGCTTTTCACACATGATTTGTGTTTTAAACCGCTCACCTCTCTGTGGGGGAGGAGAGCTGGTAATTGTCCTGTAGGGCAATATGGGGTTAAATTTTCTACTGGACAGGAATGATTTGTATCTTTGCCCGACAGAAATCTACAAGCTAACATATCTGGGCCCTTAGTCTGTAGTGAGTATAGAGCCTAACAAAATTTTTTAATTAAATGATCCTTAGGAAGGCCTGTTAGATAGTGCTTCAATGTTGGACTGAAAGTCTGAGCTGAACTTCTTGCCTTGTTTTCAACTTTGGGATAACTTTTCCTAATACTGTGAGTCTGCTCAGGCATATTAATTCCTTCCATTTTGCCCAACCTCAGGAACGGAAAAGAACCAAAAGAACCCACTTCCACTTATCTGCCCAGCCTCTTGGTGTTCACAGCTGGGCAGAGCAGGCCGCTAGAGTCCGTGGTGGGATCCAGAAGTGTTTGTCTGACCTTGGCTAAAAGTGGGCCATCATGTTGGGAACTGCAAAACACGCTGGCGTGTTTCCCTTTAGCAGTTGGGAAATGTCTTTTTTTTTTTTGGTAAGATTTCATGCTATATTAACATTATTATATTTTTCATACTGTTTTTCAAGAAACAAACCTATGTGGGCTTTTTATTTGTTTCTAGAAATTGCTTAAAGTGGTACCCTACTAGAAGTCACTTACCTAGGAATATATTTGTCAGTAGGATGATAGTTTCCATTTGGGGTAGAAAAGACCTTTAGGTCTGGGGAAAGTTTTAGGAGTGAACTTTGAAGTTCTTAGGGATATTTGTAGAGATTGAACCCAGGATTCCTACAAACAGTTCCTAGAAAAGTACTTGTACATTTTCTTACTGAGCACCTTGTTCTTCCAGGAGATTAGATCAGATTAGAAAGTCTAATCCACCCAGATTGGGTTTCTTTTTCTGAATTCTTCCTGCCTAGTAAGGTTTAGTCTCCATGTGGGCTTCATTTTTCACACCAGCCTGTCTCTGGAGGGGATGTGAGTGTAGGTGGAGCTTTAGTGTGACTGGCAGCGTAGTTGGGTTGGTTATACCCAAATAGAGCAGCGCTTCTGAACCATCTGAATTTCTTTAAAGCCTTATGCTGCAGGAATGTGGTCCTGGAGAGCTCCAGGAATGTAGCCCAAGAGGGAGCCAACCTCTCTGCTTCTTTGTTCTGAGAGTCCACCATTACTCTTCGTTCATTTGTACCAGTCATCCACTGTAGGGCAGAGGGGTAGGGACGGGGAGGAGGGGTCGAGCCTTTGCTGGGATTCCCTATCCTGGGCCAGGCATAGTCTATGACTCTGGCCTCAGGAGGCTGAGGAAGTCCCATCCCTGCCTAGAGGGAGCCATCTCTGCCTTACCAGCTTTGGTACAAAATGAGTCATGTTCACTTTGATAGTCAAGTTAACCGTCTAAGCCCCCATCACACCATCCTTCTTTCTTGCCTCCTTACCACCTGTCCCCCTCATTCAGTCCACGGGTTAACCTTGGTTGCCATTATGTCATGGGGGAGGACAGGAAGCCTGCTCAGTCAGCTGAAGCATTCAGTTCCACCCTGGCTGAAATCCCCAGTGCTGTAACACAGGTGATGCTGGTCCCACACTTGCTTCTCCGGGGGGAGAGCAGAGGAAGGAGTCTCTCTTCTCTTGGTAGCTTATGCTCGGCTCTATGTCCGCAGGGCCACTGCACTTACCTACTCTGGGGAAGTGCATGGGGAAAAAGGGAGTTGGCCTCAGCCACATGCTGTGCCCTGGCATGTGTCCCTTCTCCAGTCTCTGCCGCCCAAGAGAAACAAAGGGGGGGACCTGCTCCCCCATCGTCAGGTCCAAGTTGGGTTCCTGATCCTTGTCCTGGGATAAGGACATTTGTTTCAGGGAAAAACCCCACCTGTGACCCATGGAAGGTGCCTGGCTGGAGCCTGGGGTGCAGTGAGCCTCGCTCACCACAGCCGCTGCCCCTCGGTCTGAGGTCAGGCGGAGGGACCACATGGGGGTGCAGGACAGGAGGGCGAGCCAGAGTCTGCGGCTGCAATGCCCTGCTGTCGTTACTCCCTGCATTCCCTTCCCTTCTGCCACCCCAAGTCTCTGGCAATGTCTTGCTGAAAAGTTTGACTCTTGAGCTGAAAAGAAGGTCACGTGTCCACATTTGGGGCAGAGCGTTTGCTCACAGGGGAGGAGCCCTTGTCCTCGCCCTTGGTCCTGTGCTGAGGGAAGCTGGAATTAGTGAGATCCCCGAAGGGAAGGCGAATTTGGGAAGTTATTTGGGGATTTAGAGTCCAGTGGACCTCAGCTTAGCCTTCACACAAACACACAGCTTGTTTTTGCTTTTATGAAGGAAGATAGATTCCTATCCATTGGCCTTTTAAAAATCTTCTTAACAGCCTACTCTAAGGAAGACACTATTGTACACGCCAAACAGTCAAGGAGGTGGGATAGAAGAGGGTAAGTAATTTGTGTAAGACCAAATAGTCGATGGGAGGCAGAGCAGAGACTCAGAGCCAGGTGCCCAAAGCCCCTGCTTCTGTAAGGTACTGTACAGTCACAGGCCAGATGCATGAAATGTTGTCTTCATGGTACAGAAATGACTTTTATTTGAATATCATAAAGTATAATTTCATGCAAGGTCAAGTTTCAAAATATAAACAATTGATATGGAGTATACATATCTAAGTGGTACAATCAATTGATAAAGATTTTATTCTCTGTTTAGATATGACAGATTTTCGGAATATTTTTGCAAAATCCAAGCATATAGTCATCATTTCAGGAGCTGGTGTTAGTGCAGAAAGTGGGGTGCCGACTTTCAGAGGAGCTGGAGGCTATTGGAGAAAATGGCAAGCTCAGGTTAGTAATGTTTCTAGAACATTGAAAAGTTTTTCTGAAAGAAGTCAAACTCCAAGAGTTTGACTCTGAACATATACTGATGCCTGAAACCCGGAGGGAAAGTTTCAAAGTTAACTATCACCCTATTGTCCTGTTGATTTTGGCATCAACCCAAAATCCCTATGGTTAAGGTTTAAAATTTAAGCATAGCAGCCACTTTTCCTTACTTTCTGGATCAGTATAGATTGCATTTATTCAAATAACAAATAGAATAAAATGTACACTTGTACCTTGTGTGTACAATTGGGTGAGTTTTGACAGGTGTACACACCTGCATAACACCAGCACCTCTGCAATCAAGATGTGGGACATTTTAGACATGGCTAAAAGTTCCCTTGTGCCCTTTCCTGTCAGCTTCCAGCCCCAGACAGCCACCACTCTGCTCTTCCACCATAGATGAGAGGAACCATAGCTGAAAATATATGTATTTTGTATATTTTGTTAATACGATATATATACTTTTTAAATATGTGTAGTTGAGTGTATGTATATGTGTAGTTATATGTATGTGTGTATATAGTTATAGTTATAAAAACTGAGTGTCTCAACTACAGCTATTATACCTCAGTTGGGCATTTTACATTTCGTGTTTTTCTTGGGTATATCTCAAAATGAGATTGACTTTATATATTTTGGGAATCCATGTAAGAGTAGATTCAACCCAAAATACCTTCCCGCATATTACTTCATGTTCTTAACTCACTTGAGGGGTAAATGGGGCAAGTTGTGTTATCCCTGCCTTATCATTGGGGAAGTTAGGCCTGGTTTCTCCAAGGTCCCAGGTTAGTTTCAGGATGGCGACATATAGCCCCTGCCAGTATGTGCTGCACCTCCTGCATCTACAGCAGACGGGCTCCAGCCTGCACCCCTCTTGCAGTGGGCCTCTGTCTCAGAAAGGAAGGGTCTGACGGTCGCCACAGGGATCAGCGCCCCGGCTACCTGTTTCCTTCCCTCACGCCTGCCTCCTCCATCCCTCCCCCAGGACCTGGCCACTCCTCAGGCCTTTGCCCGCAACCCATCCCGGGTGTGGGAGTTCTACCACTACCGGCGGGAGGTCATGCGGAGCAAGGAGCCCAACCGTGGGCACCTTGCCATTGCCGAATGTGAGGCCCGGCTGGGCGCACAGGGCCGACAGGTCGTGGTCATCACCCAGAACATTGACGAGCTGCACCGCAGGGCTGGCACCAAGAACCTTCTGGAAATCCACGGTGAGACTTCCAAACACATGTCCTGCCATTTCATCATGACCCCTGGCCCCTTCCCTTCTTCCCTCCCTGCTGGCCACCTGTCCCATCCCCCAGGATGCTGTGGCATTTCACTCAAGGACACGTCAGTGCCCTGTGGCACTTGATGGGTGGACCAACCTGCCCACTAGCATTTTCCTCTTGTTATTTCCTACATCCTGCTGCTCAGAACGTGGTCTGAAAACCAGCAGCATTGGCAGCCCCCGAGAGCTTGTTAGAAATGCAGAATCTCAGCTGCTACCTGGACCCACTGAGTCAGAGCCTGCGTTTTCCCAGGAGCCCCAGGTGTCGGGTTACACAGCTTGCTGGAGCAGCACTGGTCTGCACGGCCGCATGAGCCCCTCCTCAGGGGCTTCTGTGGAGGGTTGTTGTGCTGTGTGACAACTGCCCAGGTTGGCTGGAGGGAAGCCAGAGGCCTGGGCTATTGGACAAGTAGGGCTGTGGCAGGATTGGGCATGGGAAAGCCTTGGCATCCTGGGGGTGTCCATTCACTTTCCTTTTGTCCCCGGAAGGGAAGCTGTGCTGATGCTGCTCCCTGGAGCTTTAGGCAGCTGTCAGCTCAGTGCCTCTGTGACATCATGGGGTTTGTCTGGGGTCCCTCTGCCTTCGCTACTCTGTCCTGGATGACACCCTCCCTTTCTCTTCTGTCCTCTCACTCTGCTCCCCATGTTGCTGTCACCAAAAATCTTATCCATTCATCCACACAAGAGCATAATGGGCATACAAGGATTTCTCCCCAAAGGCATTTGCATTTAATGAGTACAAAACTTCAAACCCAAGGAATGCATTTCTGAACGTGGAGTTTCCAGAGGCAGTGCATGGGTGGGGATGTTCTGGGTTTTTTGCGTGTGTACAGTGAAGCTGCCTGTTTTTGCCTAAGCTTAAGGTCACCTTGATAAGAAAGTTGGGTGCTGTTCACTTAGATCCCTTCTCTTGTTTATGTCCAAGGAACAGTCAGCCACTTATTAACTGCATGTCATTTTGGCACCTACTTCTGCTGGGTCTGGGATGGGACTCCTCGTTTCTCTGCAGTTTCAGAATGTGGGCCATGTGTAAAATAGAGATGGTCCTCATTAGTATCGTGGTAAAAAAAAATAAAAAGGAGATGACCTCTATTTTACCGAGTTGTATTTTATTATCCCTTAGAATTGTTATTTTATACCATAGGACAGGCTTGATAAATCCTATTCAGACAGAGATCTTTAGAAATTATTTCATTCCTGTGCATACATAAAGTATGAGTGAAATAAATTGGTGGGGATATGTCTCACTGTCTGGCAGGAATTGATGAGATAGCGTTTCCTTAGAGAATGCTCCTCTCTTATCTCTGGGTTTCTCATCCAGGGTCCTCGTCCAAGCTGCAACACATGTTCTGCAAGTCCGATATTGATCTTACCTCTCTTGGTCTTACCCAAAGGTCTGAGTAGAAGGGTTGAGGACAACAACCAGGACTCATTGTCCTTCCTCAAATGGCCCTGAAGTGGTTTGTCAGCTGAAATATCCAGGGGTTGTGTTTGTCTGATCAGGCCACCAAGAGTAACAAACAATTCGGCACACTTTTCAGTAACCACGGTTGTCCTTCCACAAGTCTGTGCAAGCATGACAACTGTGTCACGTTGTCACCTGGCTGGTAATGATTGTAGGACACATCTGAATTTCAGAGATGTTAATGTGGTAAAAGATGTCGATAGTAGAACTGACAAAATCGGTGTGTTGGCTCATGAAACTGCAGAGCCCTGGGGTGGCACTGGTGTCACCAGCATCTCCCTTTCTTACCTTCCTGGCCCCTCTCCTTCTCTCAGCTTTGTTTACTCTTTGAGTTAAGCTCACTTCTCCCTCCGCACTTGACCTGCTGCCATGTGCCAGGAGGGGTAGCCCTTGGAGCCTCTAGGCTCACTCTAGTTTAGCTGTCTCCTCAGAAGATAATCCTCCAGAGGGCCTCGCTTGGCTCACGTCCCCACCCTTATGACCAAACACAACCACTGGAAGGACGGGCGCTGTGATTGGACCAGTTGGGGACATGTGGCTGAGCTTGTATTTGGGATGTGATTGACAGCTCCATCAGCTCAGCCTGGGATAGAGGAGAGATGGTTCCCCAAGAAGGAAGAGTGGACAAATGAAAGTGTATGTGTCACCTATGGTGATTAGAGAGGGCAGCACAGCCCTGGGTGCATGGTAACTATTTCAGAAATTGTGGCCATTGAGATTGCTTTAGCTCAATAGATAGTTGCTAGTTTTAACTGTTATTTTTTCATTAGTTGATTACTTACTTATTGAGCTGTTTTTGTATAAAAGATTCAAGCTTTATTAAATCAAAGTTTTGTAAACATATCCCAAGGCCATTGATCCTTATCAATCTTATACGTAGTAAGTCATGCCCTTAGCTTTGGTCAAGTTTAATCTACCTGTTGACCACTTCAGTCCCAGCTGAACATCACTCCAAGGTCATCTGAGAGCATGGTAGCCCTGTAGTTAGTTACTTCCCCTCCAGACGATCAAGTCCTTGAGGGTGTGTGCTCCTGGCTCTTTCAGAAGTACTTCATGCCTTTATGTTTCCCATGATACCTAGGGGAGGCCTATTTGCATAAATGAATGTATGAACACCAAATTATTTTGTACCCATTTAGACATGGAGATGATTGCTCTTGATTATACTAAATTCTGGACTCCCTTCATGTGTTTTTCAGGTAGCTTATTCAAAACTCGATGTACCTCTTGTGGAGTTGTGGCTGAGAATTACAAGAGTCCAATTTGTCCAGCTTTATCAGGAAAAGGGTAATTATTCTGCACTACAGAATAAGTATATGTTGTTTTCTCCTCTAAGTTGAACAGAAATGTGAGGAAATTGAACATTAATCAAAGATTCCCATGGATATTTAGGAGAAGGAAGATTAGACACAGTACAGCCACATGACAGAAGAAATATTTTGCTAACAATTTACAGTGTTAAGTGAAAACCATAAGATACCAAACTATGTGCAATATGATCCCAATTTTGTATTTAAATACTCCTCCCCATGTTTATATATCTATATATAGCTTAAAAGACCAGAAAAAAAATACAAAAAAATGTTTCCAGTGATTATCAGGACTGGAGGGTTATGGGTAACTTTTATTTCTTCTTTATGTCTTTCTGAATTCTCTAACATTTCTTTGATGAACATGTGCTATTATTTTAATAGAAAAAATTAAGAGTAGACTCAGAATACTGAGAAAATTTCTACTGGGCCATTTTAAAATAGTATAAATTATATAAGTCATATAATGGGTCTTAGTTCACGGGAAAATTTGTATGATCTTCCAATTCTAGTTTTCCACGAACTTTTTGAAGTGCCCTCATATGTTAATATAATGTCATTGCAGAAGATTTGAATGATGATGAAGTATAAAGGCAAATTACAAAGATCCCTCTTAGCACACCTGGCCACGCCAGCCCCTTCCCACACAGAAATTCCGTCTCTTGTGGTACAACCACTGGTAATTAATTGCTTGGGGTCCTTCATTCTAGTACCTTTCCAAGTTAGCATGTATTCATTAGGAGTTTTGTACCACATACTACCAGACAAATATACAAATTTACTGGATTATGTTATTCCTTGTTTTTGATTATACCAATGACATCCTTTCTTTTCTGATATTATTTACTTCAGTGCTCCAGAACCTGAAACACAAGATGCCAGAATCCCAGTCGAGAAACTTCCTCGGTGAGTAAAAAACTTTGATTTGTATGTGGTGTTCTAGATTACAAAAAAGGAAAATTAGGAATCAAAACCTAAATGATTATTTGGTGAGATGCCTCTTAAATGCACAAATGTAAAAACCAGCCTTGACTTATGAGGCCAAAGGCTAAAGGACAAAGGATGAACAAAGCAGGGTGAAGAGATCGTTTCTTTCTAATCTCTTTTTGCTTCATGTTATTGGTGGGATAATCTGAGGTCTGGAAAGTTTCTGAAGCTGTTATGTGACAGATGGTTATCCAGTGTCTATAGAGCAGAGACGGGCATCCTGTAACTAGTCCACAAATGTGGTAAATATTATTAATCCAGGGTTAGGGTCTAGGTGAAATTACAGGACCAAACAGAATTTTTGTAGATTAAAAAAAAAAACTAGAGAGATTTTCATATCGATTTTTCAAGACTATTCATTAAAACAACACTTCCAAAAGTGTTTCATGGAACACTAATTTCATGCAATGTTGATAGGCATTACTTGAAAAAAAAGATGTTATGTGCTCAAATAAATATGGAAACATTAGGTTAAACAAAGTTAAAATATATTTGCATGGATGCAAGACTTCTCAGGGCATTTAATCTGCTTAAATACATTGTTACTTTCTAAAAAGTGGTTATAATATGTTCATACTTCACTGGCTATTTAACCACAGAACCCTTTTTATTTTTTTTAATAAGGATTTTTATTGCTGAATTCTAAAGTTTTAATCTGAAAGAGTAGGGCATCATAGGGGATTCCTATGATATAAGAGATTAATAGGAGAAAAATGGTGTTTGGGGAGATGATTTTAGGTTACATAAGATAATGTAGAGCTGGGAGAGAGTGAAAGATGAGAGATTTTTGGTAATGGACACTGGAAAAGGTGGCCATAGACAGGGCCAGAAAGAAGTGAATCTGAAAGAAAATGGAAGGGGGTCATTGATGAAATTAGAGGACGGTTGGGGTGTTAGAGAACGTTGCGCTTAGCTGAAACAGTATGTCATTACATCAACTTTGTGTACATGGCCAAGATGAAAACTTAATAGGACAGTTTAGCTTAGTATATATCCTATCCAGTACAACTTTATATGGGCCAGGAGAGAGAGAAGGCATAGAGCATGAGAGGGATCAGAGGTGACCCATGTGGATGGCCTGGGTTTGGGGCAGCCCCTCCCTCCCTCTGATCCACCTGGGCAGACCTTCTGACAGGTCTGGGCTCAGGACCACATTCCTCCAGGTGTGAAGAGGCAGGATGCGAGGGCTTGCTGCGACCTCACGTTGTGTGGTTTGGAGAAAACCTGGATCCTGCCATTCTGGAGGAGGTTGACAGAGAGCTCACCCTCTGTGACTTATGTCTAGTGGTAGGTCACACCCTTCCTTATCCTTGGGATTTTTTAAAACATGGAAGACTGGGATGGATTTTGTTGTTGTTTTCTGCCTTCCTTCTTACCTTCCTCCCACCTTCCCTCCCTCCCTTCTCTCCTTCCTTCTCTTAAGAAATGTGTATTGAGAGGTCTTGTGGTATTCTACAGAAAAACTGAGAAACAGTGAATAAGAACCCATCCTAAAATATGAAGCTATGCAGGACCGCATCTTGGGCATCTCAAAGCCTGCCCCCTCTCCCAAAATGAAAAGAACATGTTATTGGTTCAGATTTTTTAAATAACTTAAAAATGATTTTTTAAAATAACATGCTCATTATTAAATTTAATTAAGAAGATACAAAAAAGCATAAAATTATAAAGAAGAAATTAGAAATCATTCATAATCTCACTATCCAGAAATAGGCACTGTTGACATTTTGGTATGTTTTCTCCTAGACCAGGGGGAGCAAACTGCAGCCTGTGGGCCACATCTGCCTGCACCCTGTTTTTGTAAATAAAGTTTTATTGGAACACAGCCATGCCCATTCTTCTGCACGCTGTCTGTGGCCGCTTTAACACTACTTGTGACAGTATCACCTGCAAAACATGAAAAATTTACTGTATGGCCCTTTTCAGAAAAAGTTTGCCCACCTCTGATCTAGACCTTTTCTTATTCAGATATACACATATTGATTAAAATTCAAAAATGAGTTCATGATTTATGTTCCATTTTGAAACTACTTCATTCATGGAGCAATTCTATGTCAGTGTATGTATCCAAATCTACATCATCTTTCAGTTGACTGCATGGTGTTCTATTATATGGCTATAAAATGATACATTTGGCTAATCCTCTTTGCTACACACTTGGCTATTTCATATTTTTTTATATTTTAAATAGCGCTCTGGTGAATATCCTCAGATGTAAACCTGAGCATTGAAAGGAAACACCCCGCCTGAGCGCAAAACAAGACACACCGGGAGACAGGGACGCAACCGAAGTGTAATTTCGGCCCGTTTTCCCGATTGCTCGCAAAAGTTATCTAAGTCCCGTAGAATGTCGGGGTTGAGGGACCCAAAGGGAGGCCACCTGTTTTGATTATATAAATTACAGCTGGGCCATTCTTGGGTGGAAAACCTAACAAGTTTGTTTGGCTTAATATCTGGAGTCAGACCCAAAGTGTGAAGATTAGTAAGGAGACACTTTAGAGGGGGGTCGGCGGGAGAGACGAGGCAGCCCCCTTGAGAATGGAGGTGGAAGTACCGGACCAAAGGGGCGGCCCCGCTTCGGTTGGGGTGCTGAGAGGTCTCAGACCACCGGAAGCCGTCGTCACCGGTTTCTGGCGGTTGAGGGACCCTGGAGGGTCGTCGAGCGTTGGGGCGCCCGGCGCGGGACTCGCGAATGCCGGTTGGCAGAAACGCAAACCCCATGGCGAGCGACAGGGAGTGGGAACGGGAACCTCCGCTCGGCCGAGTCCCGGAGACAGAGAGAGACGGGAAACCCGACGGGAGACTCACCGACTAGGAGGCCATGGTGGATGTGCTGGCGGCCATCGATCGGGAAAAGGGGCCGGGCTGCGTATCGTCACAGGTGGAGGCTTGGGGCCATCGGTGGAGAGACGGATGGGGCCCCGCGGTGGTGGGGAAGCCCAGGCCGAGTCCCGGCACCGATGAAAGGGACGGCCCGGAGTCGCCGAGAGACAGCTAGCGGCCAGCATGTACTGGCGGCCTCAGACGCGTGCAGAGCGCGCGAGCGCCTCCGATAGCCTAATCGGTGGAGCGGCCTCACTGTCATTGGACTAGGGGACCAGGCGACAGTGTAAGCTGAGCTGGGACTTTCCTACAGGTGGGAAAAGTCGCGCGCATGTGCGGGAAGGTGACGTGGCGGTGAGGGAGAAGGGGGCGGGGTTCTTTTGTGGCTCTCGGCAAATGTGAAACTTCCCGCAGCCATTTGGGGCGTTCTGTCCACCTGCCGCCATTGTAGACTGACGTCGGTCATAACCTAATCGGCTAACAAGCCTGCTCTTCAGATTATTTCCTTAGGGCACGTTTCCTAGAAGTGGAATGAACTGCAGAAGGTGTACGCATATTTCAAAATATCCTTAACACGTGTTTAAAAGCGAGGTCCTTTCTTGTGGGTGCGTATTCGCTCAGCCAGGGTTTCGTGATTACATCCCGCGTCCAGGATGACATCGGTATTCGTGGTGGATTATTAAGAGAGAAAAGCTGGTTTACAAAACACGTCTGGTCTTTCCATTCCTGTAAAGAATGTGTTTATAAATATATATTTATAAGAAAAAGTCTGAAAAGATACACATCAAAATGTTAACAGCGGTTATCTTGGGGTCGTGGGATGATGGATGACACGCGTGTTTTTTATTTGTATTTTTTAACTTAAAGGACACGGATCATTTGTTGGTTGGGTATTTTTTTGCTGCTCCCTCTGTCTGTGTCACTCACCTTTTCGTGTCACACGTTCTTCCCAAATCCCAGTGACCGGCCAGAGGTCGCCTCCTAACTTGCCACTTGTCCCTTGGACACTCTTCATTTTGTCCCACTTGCTTGAGCTTTCCTCACATCCGCAGCCACAGACCTGCCTGGGTTTGTCACAGTTTTCTGAAAAAGTGTTTCTTCTTCCCATGGTGTGGTCATTTGTCCATTTCCATGTGTTTGCTTTACAGGTGGGAACTTCCTCTGTGGTTTACCCAGCCGCCATGTTTGCCCCCCAGGTGGCTGCCAGGGGGGTGCCGGTGGCCGAATTTAACATGGAGACCACCCCAGCCACGAACAGATTCAGGTACAGGATGACCAAGGTGGGAGATGGGAGGTATAGGACAGGTTTGGTCATGGTCATCTAAACAGATTTTACCTGTTGTAGTAATATCTAGAAATAGACTCAGAGTTTGTGTTTCCTTGTTTGGTCTGTAACTGCTTTTATGGAAGAAAGAGGTGCAATTAACTATGGACTAAGATGGCTGTGTCTTTTTACCTGGGGCTCGCCATAGGGCTTTGGTTTTGTCACATTTTGGAGGCCCTTTTTTGATCCTTTATTTATTTTTTAAAATTTAGTTATTTATTTATTTTGGTGCTGGCCCATACAGAATCCAAAACCTTGACCTTGGTGTCATAAGGCCATGCTCTAACCAACTGAGCTAATGGCCAGGCCTCCTGTTTTGATCCTTAGACTTTGCTTTTCATGTGTATTTTTTCTTTTGGTGGCTGGTCAGTACAGGGATCCAAACTCTTGACCTTGGTGTTATCAGCACCACTCTCTAACCAACTGAGCTAACCCCTTCATGTGTGTTTTTAGACTAGATTTAGTAATGGCCTTTAGATGTAGGTTACAGAGTGCTCAGAGAGCCTGGGCAATGCCCGTATAGTACTGTATCACCCACTATTCTCATTGGGAGGCCATCTAGGAAAATCCCTCTTTGTCTAATTGCCAAGATTACTTGTATTCGTGGCCATATTATGACACCAATCCTGGTTCCCAAGTTTGTGTGCAAAAAGTGTAGATCATCACAGTGTGCGTTTTTAGTCTCATTCCAGGTTCCATTTTATGTCTTCCCCCTTATTTTGCTTTTTTCTCACCCCGTTATTTGCCTTCACTTTTAATTCTTCTCACTCTGCTTAATTCCTTTCTAGAGTAAAGTAGAATATAAATAAGTAATAAAAAATATAAATAAATAAAACTTCACTGAAACTCTTGCCATTACTTTAATCAGTGGTTTTCCACCATGGCTGATGCATATGTAAAAAATACTGATGCCTCGGTGCCACCTCATGAGATTCTGATGGAACTGATCTGAGGTGTGGCTTGGGCGTCATGATTTTTATAAGTTTTGTAGGTGACTCCAGTGTGCAGCCAGGATGAGAACCACTGCCCTGAGTCATCACTAGGATAAAAAATGTGTCATACACACTTAAATAGCATCCTCTTCAGGTGAGTTAACCAGCTTTGGTCCTAGTCTTTTCCATGTGTCTCTTTAATCAGCTACAGCCTGTGTTCTTGGTTCACAGTTATTTGTGTGTGTGAGTGGTAGGAAGGAAGACATGCTTTTAAAAAACTTGCCACCTATGCAAAACTTATACTCTGAAAACCACAGAATACTGTTGAAAGAAATAAAGACCTAAATAAATGGAAATATATCTCATATTCAGGGGGTGGGCAACAAAATATTACTAAGATGGCAATACTCCCAAATTAATCTAAAGGTTCAACTTGGTCCCTGTCAAAGTCACAGCTGGCTTTTTGCCAAAATAGACAAGGGTGATTCTAAAATTCATATGAAAATGCAAGGTGTTCTCATATGTGGAAGCTAAAAACAAGTTGATCACATGGAAGCAGAGAGTAGAACAGTGGCTGCTAGAGGCTGGGACGGGTAGGCCATATGTTTATGTATTGTCCATGGCTGTTTTTATACTATGCCAGCAGAATTGAATAATTGCAACAGAGACTGTCCAGTCTGCAAAGCTTACTAGGTGGCCCTTTACCGAAAAAGTTTGCCAACCCCTGCTCTAGGTTAATGAGAAAAAAGAAAATTGGAATAATATTCCTTGCTACTTTTAACTTGATTTTCGTTTACCTATTTAGGTGTTTAGAATGCTGTCTATATTTTAAACTTGGATCTCACAAGACTCCTTAGGCCTTGCCCTAGTTGTTCAGATTCCTTGCCCTGGATCTAATTTAGAGACAAAGTCATAGAATTCGCCTCCCATGGAAATGTATTAATATTTTCAAGGTGTCGATTAGTTCCAGTTTTGGTTTCGTCGTTTTCCCCTTCCCAGATGGTTGTCTTGGATGATTTCTGATAAACCATTGCTATCACAGTAAACCCTAAGTATTTTCCGATTTAAACCTCAGTGTTTTGACTGTTACTCAACCCCAAGGGTCCTTGGCATGTAGGGATTTGTACATCTGCTGGGTGGGGCAGAAATGGTATTCGTGTTCACCATGAACTGGTGTGCAGGGCCCTCCTAGCCCTGAAGTGACTATGTGATGCTCTGTTGGTTTTTTAATTTCTCTGAACTTTGAAAATTAGTTTAAGTCCACTATGAACCAGATGCTGCTCTAGGTGCTTAGCATAGGCTTTGTCAGTAAACAAAACAAAAATGTGCCACAGGAGATTACATTCTAGTGGTGGAGGCAGACAGTAAGCAGTAAAGGTAATGTGCAAATTCTGTAGCACAAGAAAAGGTGGAAAGGTTATGGGGAAAAGCACAGGTGGAATTGGGGTGGGGGCAGCCTGCAGAATTTGATTGGGTCCTTAGGGCAAGCCTCATTGAGAAGAGATTTGAGCAAAATCTTGAAGGGGTGAAGACGTTAGCTAAAGAGATTATCCGGGACAAGAGTTTTCCCCGACACTGGGACCACCTGGAGCAAAGGCCGGAAGGGGGCCGCACACCTGGGAGGTTTGAAGAACAGCAGGGAGGTCAGCTTGGCTGGAGTGGAATGAGAGAGGGGTTCCAGGAGAGGCAGTTACTCAGGTAATGAAGTAACACGTTTTTGTGGGGAAAACGTGCCCTAAGAAGCTCACTGCTGGAGGAGTTTAGAGGTCTAAGGAGTTCTTAGCTAAAAAGTAGTTTGATAGATTGCTTTCGTTACATATTTATCAAGATTATGAAGAGGTCACTTTTAAGTTACAGGTGTCCACACTTGATAGGGAAATTGAATGTCGCACCTGACTGTGCCATCAAGGGAGCGGGTAGAGCCTTCTTAGTCCACCCAGTTGGGCCCCAGTTGGTCTGTTAATCAAAAAAACCATTTAAGGGCCGGCCCGTGGCTCATTTGGAAGCGTGGGTGCTGATAACACCAAGGCCACCACAGGTTCGGATCCCTATATAGGGATGGCCGGTTCGCTCACTTGGGAGAGCGTGGTGCTGACAACATTAAGTCAAGGGTTAAGATCCTCTTACTGGTCATTTAAAAAAAAAAAAAAAAAAAAGAGCCATTTAAAGCGAGACTAATAAAAAAGGGACATATATGCCTTAAAAATTTTATTTTAATTTAAAGCATGAATGTACATTCTTTGCTTTTTTTTGCTATAGAGCTAAAGGCCTTTTGTTTGATTAGGGATCTGCTTATTGGAGCCCACCTTTTTCAGAGCTTATCTATGATCGTCCTGGGGTTCCCCAGACTTTCCCGAAGATGAGAATTACCCCCAGCCGTTATTTTATACAAAACAGACAACCAAGAAGATTAGATCCCAAGGCCCTACCTAGACTTCCTGAATCAGAATTTCCAGGAGGAGATGCCTATCTATTTGTACCTTTAACAAATGGCCCCGGTGATTCTTATCAGGAAATCTTGGCAAACACTAGATTACAACTTCTGATTTTTGATATTTGTGTGTGTTAGTTTTTTTTAAGGGGAGTAAGAACTTACACAAAGAAACTTGTGAAGCAATCTTCCTTCCTAGTCTTTTACACGTACACCTAATTTAACAAAATTACATTGTGACTCACTGTGTCTTTCCAAAGCATTCAACTAGCTTACCTAGAAATAACTCTGTTTTACCAGCTATATTTTTGCAGTTTATTACATAATTTTTAATTAAATTAGATGATTGCATTAGCCAATAATAGTGGCATAAACAGATTTGGAACTGACATAGTATCTTGGTTATCCAACAGCCGGGGGGGGGGGGGGGTCGGGCAAAGTGCACAGGCGTGCTAAAAAAGGGTCTTCAAACATCGTTCATGTACCGTTTTCACATTCTAAAGTTGACGTTTACATATTTTATCAAAAATAGTTGAAAAATATGTGATTCCAAGTATATTACAAATACTGACATTTAGAAATAAAACTTGTAAAAATGGTTTTAAATGTATCCACTCAAATCTGAATGCCATAACTATCTGGGGCACACCATCATCCATTTACAAAGTGAGAATACAAGTGCTTCCTTAACGGCTGGAACCTTCACAGTTTTTCTTTTTCTCTTTGAACTTGTATTTCCATCCTACCTTTACTAATGGAATGTTTGTATGTATTTTTTTATTTCTTTGTGCTCATATATTTTTATGCTTAAATCTTTTATTGGCTTCTTCAACAAAATACCATAGGAATCATTTACTTTTTTTCAATTTCCTTAACATTTTTAATAATGTTCTACCCAAAAGTTCTTCTAGATTGAGTCATCACTGCAGTAATTTGTAGTACAGTTGTTGAAACAATAAATAAGTTACAACTGATAACTCCAAAAAAGTAAAATTGCATCAGAAATGCATCTCTTAATAGATGAATGGGACATAAACTTTTTGAATTAGTCCACGTATCCATGGCTAAGTGTCACGTATTATTAGAAGGAGACAGAGTTCCTGTTGTTCTAGCCCAATCCACCCATAATCGCAAGTAAACCAGTAGTCTGTCAAAATCAGGTTTATTGACTCGGTGCAAAGAGGGAGACGGCACCCCAGTGGAACTGTGGGGTGTGCCCCCAAACGAAGGAAAAAGTAGTTATTATAGGATTTGGGGGCAGGTGGGAGTTTAAGTGTAATTCAAGTGAAGCAGTTTTTGATAGATTCAAAGCATCTAGCAGGGCTGTGTGTAAAGGGGCCAACATTGAGTCTGACTGGCAAAGTGGAGCATTTCCTTAGAAACTACAGTAAAGATAGATGTTGTAGAGTGTTGTGTCCAGAACCCCTTACCTCAAGCTGTTACGTTGCACCTGGGTTGGAAATCCAGCTGCTTCTTGGAGTCAAAGCGACTTAGATCTTTGAGGCATGAGGGGATAGTAATATTCTATCGGCTCCTTTACAGCTATAATTTCAAACTGCAAAGTTTCTGATAGTTTCTGATTTTAGAGAACAAAATTCCTCAGTGAGTGAAAAAGCAGTAGTTACTCAAAAAAGGGAGTTGTTATGACACTTTGCAGCTTATCCTGGGGAAAAAAATATCATTTCTTATTAACTTTCAGCCGGCTTTGTCTGTGTCTTTTATTCTAGTCTGAGGAGTTGCCGGGCAGATATTTACTGGCTAAGCTAAATTTTACTTTTTCCATGTCAATTGTAATTCTTAGTTTTTGCTTTTTATAGAACGAGAAGCCTAGGCCCCATAAACTCCAGGCAGGAAAGGAATTTTGTTAGGGTGCCACTCAGATTTTGGACCGCCTGCCAAGTTATATGCCAAAATACATAGGGTAACTTTGTATCATATTTAGCGACCTGTTCATTGATAATTCTATCAGACCCTCTTGCAACTTTATTGAAAGCAGGACTAGAACAGCCCTGCTTGCAGAAGGATGCTGTTTGTTTTTCAGATCTACACTAGTACTCAAACGTTCCTTTATGTGGCACCCCGTACATTCTCACACTTGTTTGGGGTGAGCAAGGAGACAGCTTGTTTTTTGTAAAGTGGAAGAAGGGTGAATGTGGAAAGGGGCACTTGAACTTCTGTGGAAGTTGAGGATGTGGGAATTCTCTAAAAGCCTGCCTGTGATTCTTGGATAACCACCATGCTGGTGAGGAGCTTTCTAGCAGCCAATGTTCAGCTTACTGCAGGTGGCAGAAGGATTGGAGATGCTACTTGGTCAGGGATTTCCATTAAATGGCACTCTGTTGAGAGAACAGGGTCTTTGCGGGCTAAGGCATTCGCGATTTGTATTGTGTCAAGAATAAATAATGTGAATGATGAATTATATTCAGGAAGTGCCTTTTCCATTTTGAATTATGCTCAACTGATTTTCTTATTAATAATGCACTAGAAAATCCTGTTTTTGTTTCTTATTCATAGTTATTTATTTATTTGCCTATCCTAAGTGGTTTTACTTGAAGGAAACAAAAATCATTGATTTCTCTTTTCTCCCTCCTTTTTCCTTTTTCTTCTTTTTCTGCTTTCTAATTACAAGTCAGACTAGTCATAAAGTCCAATGGGTGGTTTGAGAGGCTTGTCTGGGTGGTGCATGAGGTTTTTTTTTCCTTGTCCTCAGTACATGTGAATGATGTTTTAATGTTTTATGTATATATAAACATACACACACACATATATGTTTTTAAACTTACAATCACAAAATATACTTTACAATCATGTCTCCCCCATCCCTTAAAATACAATTTCTATTTATAGCACATAAATTCTAGACAATTGCTTCTCTAAATTCCCTTAGACATAGAGGCCAACCCGAAGTGAAGTGTTATGTCTTGAGTTGTCAGAAACTAGATGAAAGAAGTGAGCACAAAAAATCAAAATACCATATTTGTGAAAATTCGGATTTTACTCTGGATATAGACAAGAAATGTGTGACTTGCTGAAGTAGTAGTACGTTCACTTCACTAAGCTGTAGGTCATAACCTTGCTGTTTGGTTCTTCTGTTTCAGGTTTCACTTCCAGGGACCTTGTGGCACAACTCTTCCTGAGGCCCTTGCCCGTCATGAAACTGAAACTTCTTAAGTGTCTTGGAGAAGGAAGAAATTATAGTATATTTAAGAACTAGATGACAAACGGTTGCTCAGACAAAAACTGGTCTTGTGGATGGTGAGCTGTATTGGACGATCTAAAAATATCCTCTGATTACCTGGCTGGAATCCAACCTGTTGATAAGTGATGGGGCTTGGAAGTAGCCACAGCAAGTGTTACTGGAAGTCGGAGGACTGCACAGTTAATGCATGTTGTTTGATTGAACTGAAACATATGATACTTTGGTATGGTTGGTTGGTAATTGGGAGGGCAAAATTTTTGTAACTGTATTATGTAAAAAAAAGTAATTATCTTGATTATATTTTTGCTATTCGGGCAAAGATAAAAATTGAGGGGTAAAACCCTGCTATTTCATTCTGATTTTTGCACAAGTTTTGGTGGAAAATAAAATTCCTATCTATAGTAGGTAATTATTGTATAAAGATGTTACACCAAGATATCTTTATTGGGGTTTTTTTCTTTTCCATGTTTACCTTGTTTTGGTTGTCTTACCTTAAAGAATGTGGGATAGCTTATAAGACTCACGCAAGGAAGGAAAAGACGCAAGAAGGTAGAAGATCAGGATGACAAAACAACAATAACAACAGCAACAATATATGGACCCCAAGGATAAACACAACTGCCTAACATTTAGCTCTGGCCAAGCTCTGGCCTCTTAACAGCCAGGGTGGAAGACAGAGGTGATTGTTGACTATTTCCCAAAATCATAAGGCAGAAGCATACAATCTCTTCTGGGTCTGCCAGCCTTTCCCAGACACTGAAATCTGCAGGGAGTTTTTTCCCATGGGACTTTTAAAAATGTCATTCTTACTATGTTGATAAAATAGAGTACAGCTCCGAATTCTGCAGGGAGTTTTTTCCCATGGGACTTTTAAAAATGTCATTCTTACTATGTTGATAAAATAGAGTACAGCTCCTTCCTCAAGCCCCATCACCTAATGAGGCATCCGGTGCCCTTGGAATGCCTGCTATCTGGCAAGCATCAGAGGCCAGAGTGGGGTGAGTGGCTATTAGTCAGCAGCATATGAAGGTCACACACGACATGGGCCTTTGGATCAGGTGAGCTCCCTGAGTGATTATGCACCTGGGCCACATCACCTCAGTCCTCTGCAAAACTGCATTTAATGTTACACCCTTGGCTTTTGCAGAAATAGGCAACAAGACACTGTCATATAAAACTTTGTACTGCATTTTCAAGTCATAACTTAATAAATCCCCAAGGTCCTTTGCATAAGGAAAAGGGATGTTCATAATGTATGGGGTTATGAGACTAAGCGAGACTATGGGGAGTCTGGGGAACCAGTGAGGCACCCTGAGAGCTCAATTCACACTTTACATGGGTGGGTCAAGGGATGTACACTGAGGAGACTGGTAATACCCATTATAAGGTTTTGTAATGCTTATAATGCAGTTTTTGTACATAAAATACCATCACACACTTCTAATAGATTTGTCGCTGGGCTGCTCCAAATTAATTTTATACATGTTCCCAGTGATAAAAATGATGAAAATCAGCACACTGTCTCAGGGAGTCTGATTATAGTTTTGATTTGTAATTTTTGTCTGATCAAGGCCCAGAGGCTTCAAGACTGTTCTTTGCAACAACTCTCATACTGGACCTTTGGTACCAGCAGCTTATCTTGTTTTTGTGTTTTGTCATGTTTGTTCAATATTTAGTTTTATTGTTTTTAAATTGGGAATTGCTTCTAAATCAGAAGAGATAAAAGGGGAATTGAAAATACCAAACATATGTGAGATAGAATTATTCAATTTAGCATGTATTAAGCATCTGTATGATAGACATTAGAAATTAAATGATTGGAACAACCTTCACATGAACTGCCATACAGTACAGAAGGTGCACTAATAGAAATTTGTGCAAGGTTCAGAGAAGAGTGCAAATAGAGATGGGTAGAGTGGGGATGGGGTGGATGTTAAGGTGCTTGAAGTTAGCCTGGGTGTGAGTTTTTGAAATATAAATATGGGTTCTGCATGGGGGAGTGCATATCAGTAGAAGGAACAGCACATACAAGTGCATGGTAGAACGAAACAGCTCGATTCGTTCAGGGAATGATGAATCATTTAGTACCGTATATTGGGTAGGAGGAGATAACCACGGAGATCACAAGGGGCCCTGTGCTCCAAGAGACAAAATATGCTTGGGAGGAAAAAATTAAAACTAGGGTGCATTCAATATGTAACGGTGAATCATTCATTCTTTCAACAGTTATTTATTCAGCATCTGCGACGCGTCGGCCGCTGTTCTTGGTCCTGGGGTCGCAGACGGGAACCAGACTTACGGAGCTTACGTTCTGATGGGGGAATCAGACAATAAAACCAACTACTAGGCAGTGGCGTCAGTGGGTCACTGTAGAGTGGCTGAGGGGCAGGTGCCGGGCACACGTCCGGTGCTGAGGGTTCATTTACGCCGGGGTCTGTGGGCCCTGTCTCTCTTCGGTGACAGCAGGACTGAAAGGCACCGGCGTCATTCCGCTACAGCGTTTCTCCCCCTGAAACTCCACCTCCTCGCGGCGTGCGGAGTGAAGGGAGCCGCACCTACAACCGCCGACGAACTGGATCGGCCAAGCGGACCCCGGCGCTCAAGAGGCGGCGACGCGGCGACTGGGGCCTGCGGTTGCCGGGCTTCTGGGCACAGAACGGGATGATTCGCGCCAGCCCTGTCTCGGTACCGCAGCCGAAGGGGACAGCACGATTCACCATCCTAACCTTGAAACAAACCCCATCGCCCGCCACCCTCGCAGGCGGGGAGCACCTGTGGGGTCTTTCAAACTCCACCGCGCCTCGGCCCGCAGCCCCGGCGAGCGGGATGCAGTAGGCCACGCCCCGCTGCCCGTAGGCCACGCCCTTTTCGCCCTGCGCATGCGCCTCCACCCGTACTGGGGCCTCCGAACCGTCAGGGGGCGATGAAAGCTTACGTCTCCTGCTCTTTCACGTCGCAATCCGCTCGCGACTGATTCCGGGTCAGAGGTCAGGTGGTTCAAAGCGGCGTAGGCCATGGTGCAGCTCCGGCCGCGCGCGTCCCGTACTCCGGCATCGGCCGAGGCGATGGTGGACGAGGGCCAGCCGGCCTCGGAGGAAGAGGCGGAGCACGGCCTGTTGCTCGGGCAGCCCAGCAGCGGCGCGGCCGCTGAGCCGCTGGAGGAAGACGAGGAAGGGGACGATGAGTTTGACGACGAGGCCCCGGAGGAGCTGACTTTCGCCAGAGCCCAGGAGGAGGCGAGAGAAGAGGAGCGGCGAGTGAGAGAGACCGTGCGCAGGTTCGGACCCCGCGGCCAGCGGAGAGAACTGCCCCTTCTCGTCCCGCTTGTCCTTCCCCGCGCTGACTTGTCACCCTTTCTCCCAGGGATAAAACGCTCCTGAAGGAGAAGAGGAAGCGGCGCGAGGAGCTGTTCATCGAACAAAAGGTTAGAGGATAGCGTGGCGTCTCATTTTTGATACAACCCGGCTTGGAGTAGATTTCCCATGTTCGATGCTGTTTGGACTGGTAAAATATTGGAGTGGGGGAAACAGTCATTGTTCTGGCAACGGTGGAAGGAAAGATGTTCGTACACCCCTTACTGTCCACCGATTGAAAATGAAAGGGGGACGAGTTGTGAACTTGAAATCATGGAAGTTAGAGTCCCACCTCTGATACTCAGCTGGCCATGACACCTGTCATTTAGCCTCGCGGAGGCAGTTTCTTTATGTGAAAATAGGTTGTCCTGAGAACTAAACGAGGTGAATTGTAAACTAACTGCTGTCCAGACATAAGGTATGATTGCTTTTTTGTCTGATGTCTGGCATACTTGCCACAGAAAACTGATTACGAGTGAATATGACTTAACTGCTTTCAGTCCGCAACAGTGACCTAGTTATCCCGAGAATGTGGAATCGGTTCTGAGTTTTGTGGGCCCAGTCTTCCCATAGCTTAGAGAAAGTGAGGGCAGTATTCAGCCCAATTCATTTGCCTACGTATAAGGCTGTCCGTAAAATCTGTAACTTAAGAAGAAATTCCGGACATGTCTTTTGTGCGTGACTTTTAATGTTTTTAAATGTTTTTATTCAAAAAGAAAAGAAAACTCCTTCCAGATACTATTCTAGAGAAGTTAACTACAGCTTCACAAACTAAGTAAGTAAAGGATCTTCTTACATTACTTGTTTATATACACCCATCTTTAAATTACATACTGGTACAAACATTTATTTGAATCCAGATAACTGAAGGAATTACAGAACCTAAATTAAAAAGCTACACAGTGGGATCTGAATTTGGTGGGAAAGATGGGAGGGAAATATTCCACTTCTTTTTAGTCTTTTGCCATTTCTTTTTGTTTATTTCCATATTATCTTCTGAATTCCTGATCTCAGAATGTTCATTAAATAAATTTTGAGTGCCTCCTGTTGTACTACGGGCAAGGTAGATGGTGGGAAATAAATTTATCATTTAGTGGGGTAGTAGACACTTATCCACAGGCTCCTAAAACTGGACTGTCTCATACTTGCCTTATGTGCCACCAACCTGTCCTCCTTCCTTGTGCCCCATATTTCATTTAGCAGCTTTGGGTTTTTTTATGGTTTGAAGCCAAAAGTTATAGTCATCCCATGCACTCAGTCAAACCCTACTAAATTTAGCTTTCTTAATACTTGTATTTTTTTCTATCTCCTTGATTCTCCTGAATGCTTTGAGTTCAGCTTAGCCCATCTTTTACCTAAGCCAACAGTTCTCAAATTTTCAGTAAAAGAACTTTTCCAAAGAGTTGATCATATCCTGAATACATTAAACATACAAACAAAAATCTATTTGGTGGCAAATTCTTACATTCTTCAGAACCAAGCTCAAGTATCTCCTCTTCCTTCTCATTCCACCCCCACCTCGCATCACTTCCTCTTTCGTGTAGTCTTTCTATTGTGCAAGTGCTTCTATATCATATTCTGAATTCTCACGTTTTCTCAGTCTACATTTGTCTCTCCATTGGACCACGTACTTCTTGAGGCTGGTCCTTGTCTCCATCCCTGTCTCCTGTGCCTGAAATGCTGAATTAAAGCCTTGGTGATTTCTCCAAATAAAGCAAGGCCTTTACTTCGTATTCTCACTTCCTATTTTGAATAATGTCTTATATAACTTGTTCTTAAGTCTTTCACTCCAACTCTGTTAACAGCAGCAGTCTGCTGCTTTGGAAGCCTGCTGATGTGCTTTTCGGTTTAAATTGAGAAAATGCTCCCATCCTAGTAATACTAGATCGAAGATTGGAATGACTTTTGCTTTCCAAAACTGGTGAAATATCCTGAGTAAAAATTGTGCATGGTAGTAATGAAAGGAGGTAATCTTATTTGTAAAACCAGATGAAATAGTGTTAACACATTTCAAGTGATCTTTACTATCTGCCATTCCAGTCAGTGGTTTTTTGTTTTTTCCTTAGCTTAAAGGAATCGCCAAGAAAGTTGAAAGAAGGTATGGATTTTTCTAAGTCACTTCTCATGTAAGTGTCAAATGCATTTGCAGATATTTCCAAATATTGGCCCTTAGAAAGAGAGCATGTTCCCTCTACTTCTTACAAATAAAAATTGCATCCAAATTGGTGTGTAGTGGATATTTAAATTGACCTTCAGGAAACATTCCTGATTTATTTTTTTACATAAATGCTAATTAGAAAATGTAACTCCATTTTTTTTAGTTAATTTTCAAAAGAAAAATGAGGAGTGTGAAAAAGGAAGCCATTCCAAGAAAGTTAAAGAAAAAGTGCAAAAAGTACAGTCTGTCAGGTAATGAGTCTTTTTTTCATGTGGGATGTAAAGGTGACCTTTTTGAGGGAGTTAAAGTATTGGCTTATACGGGGAAATATTTTAATTAGTAGTAACTTCAGATTGGATCCTCTGGAAAAATCAGTTTTGATGTTTATAAAAAATAAAACATTTGCTCTACTAAAATGTGAATGTTAGTCTATTTCTTGTGAAATAGCCTTGTAACTTAGTTTTATTTATTATCTTATTTATGCATATACAAAATTATAATTTCAATTATCACTATTTATGAAAATGACAGAAATAGTTTATTTTGCCCTTTTGTATTGATCACCAGCCAGAACAAAAGCTACTTGGCTCTAAGGCTGAAAGACCAAGATCTGAGAGATTCAAGGCAACAAGCAGCCAAAGCCTTCATACATAATTCTTTATATGGTCCAGGAACCAACAGAACTACTGGTAATTTTCTTATGGACTACTTTTCTCACTTATTCTGCAAATAAAACAAAGAAATAGTAAATAATCCTCTTTTCTAGTAAATAAGTTCCTGTCTCTTGCCAACAAGAGGTTACCAGTGAAAAAGGCCGCAGCCCAGTTTTTGAATAATTCTTGGGGTAAGATCCAGTTTTATTCTCTTGGCTCTATGTAGTTGAAAATGTTCTTTTGAAGAAGATAGTACATAATTATATTTTCTGTTTATATAATTATAATTTTTCCCTGATAGTGGCTTCTATATTAATATTTTAAAGTTGTTTCTGAAAAATAGTTCAATGTATAAACACATGTGATGTACAATCTAATAGACAGTTTTAGTATTTTCATTCATATAAACTAGAAAATCTTGAAAAAACCTTTTGAATTACATGTTTCTTGGGAATTTTATATCTCTAATATTCTTACTGCACAGACCTTTTCTATTCTAGGAACCCAAAATAAACAAAATGCCAAGAGGTTTAAAAGACGGTGGATGATCAGAAAGATGAAAACTTCTAAAATGTAAATTGAAGCTAAATGAAGAATCTGTACTTTGTATGTATAGAATTTAAAGTTACTTTATTTACAGGATCATTTTCTCTGAAAAAGCTAATAAATCATTTTCAAGGGTCATTATAAAAATCATAAATCTATTTGTCTGAGGAAATGCTCGCTCACATTTCATTGCTCTGGAGTACAAATCGTGCCTTGTAGTCTTTAAGGGTCCTGGAAGAAAAAGCAGTTTAAAAGGAATGTTTTCCTTTCTTTTTATTCACTTAGTTGAATACAAGCTGAATACAAGCAATACTTACACCGGTCACAGCACCTCTTCTACCCCCCTGTCCCCACCCCATGGTGTGTGGCAGGAATGACGGAGAATAAGAAGAAATGGACATCTAGGAAAAGTTTTTTTTACCTACCTGCTGCTCTCAGATGTTTTAGTCTCTCAGATATTTTGGTGCTATTGGTGAGATTTTGTTTCACAGACTTTTACTTTGTAATATTCTTCAAGGAGTACAAGAGAAGTCACGGAAAGAGTGCAAGTGTAGATAAATATGTTCTCTTTAGAGAAGACTGAGTGAAGCCTCGGTGCACAAAATATAGTCAACTAGAACTTTTACCAGCCCAAAGAATCAGGTTAATCTGTTGAACAGCTTTTTAAGCCCTACTTTTAACCAGTTTTGGGGGTTTGCTTGACTGGCAGGTTTCATATGCCATATTATGATTATGAAAATAAGGAAGTTAATTTCCTGTTGTCTTTCTGTGTTACCCACAATATCAAGTGAGACTCTAATCCAGGGAGGCCAGTAAACTGAAAGCTATTAATCATAAGAAGTATACAGGTACCTAATATATAAATTCAATTGACACTCTAGTATCTGTAGAAGTAAATTTTTAATGGCTGGTTAATTATATCACTACATTTTTATTGCAATATAGTACTCATTTAAGCACTTAAAAATGGAAGGTGTACAAAGATTAAATTAAGACACGGTAAATTGACTAAATATTTGGTTTTTATATAAATAAAGGTCATAACCACACTGTTGACATGTAATACTGTTATAATACAACAGTTAAACTTGTGAGTCTACAACAGAAGTCATCTGTAATTAAACATGAAACAAAGTTGAAAACGACCATGTTAAAACAAAGCTACTGGGACTAACAGGTCGGGATTGTAAGTAGCAACAAACATATTCACTCAGCTCCTGAGTATTTCAAGTTTTACAGTACACATTAAAAATGATTTCTTCCATCAACACTATTAAATTCAAACTGTCAGATGTTTATGCATTTTGTAAGTTACACTGATTGGATGCTTACATGGGAGCGGGGTCGGAACATCTCCCAATTTGAATTTTACATCACCCACATGCTAACACAAACACAACTTGTTCCATTTCTTTCCCCTCTCCACCCCCTACAAAGAAGGCAGGATTTTTTGGTTTCTTTTAGGTAATTGTTTTAAAGGATTTGTGATGACCAATTTGAATGCCTGAAATCCAGTAATATTTAACTCTTAGACAACTAAGAGGTTAAAGATGGAAAATAATTTCTCCTAACACTAAGTTAGAAAATCATTTGCATCATGCTGTAAACTAGGAAGCAATGTAAAGCGACAAAAACCTGTCCCCAGTACATAATTAAAAAATCTAAATTTCAAATCAGCAGAGCTGGTCTACTTCCATGTTGACTATATGCCACAATATAAGTGTGAGCTCTTGAAATGCATAGCTAATGTAGGTAGTCTTCCACTGTGGCAAATGCACAGGATCCAATTCCTGATCGAGCCATCAGTCCTAGACATTGTGTGGCCTGTCCCATTGCTAGGGCAAGTGGAGGTTGCTTTGGCAGATTGTGGGTTTCTGAGGAAAAATGATTAAAAGATGAAAACAGCAATTAGCAAGACAGATTTAAAAACATCTTAATCAGGAAAACACTGTTTCTTAGAAAATTACCAATGCCTATACTGCTCTTAATTACCTAACTACCAAAAGTAGTTTCTTTCCTTTTTTTTTTTTTAAAAAAGATGACCAGCAAGGGGATCTTAACCCTTGACTTGGTGTTGTCAGCCATCCCTATATAGAGATCTGAACCCGTGGCCTTGGTGTTACCAGCACCGCACTCTCCCACGTGAGCCATGGGCCGGCCCACAAAAGTGGTTTCTAAGCAAATGACTGATGTCTTGGACATACTACTCTGACAAGGTAGTATAGGCATTGGATATTCAACAGCAATAAAAATTCTTGCAGAATCAGACTTTTAAAATATCAAATATTTCAAAAACTTTTACTTCCATATTAACAATGATGAGAAGAAATATAACTTCTTATCTGATAGTAGGAGTGGGAAGTAGGAATATTTAGTATTTCTCTTCTACCTGACCTGACTTGACAGAAAAAGGTACCAGATTTTCATTACTAATTTCCACTGATGGATTCTCCCACCTCTGTGGATAGAACCCAGATGAAGTTGCCTGGCGGTCTGCAAGGTACATTGGTGAATGTTCTTTGGGTTGGTTGGGAGCAAGTGGTGGTGGTGCCAGTGAGAGAACATAGAGCAAAGCCATGTTATAATTTTGGAGGGGTTAATTTACAATTGGTAGTTCAGACATTTATGAAATTGCCAATAAGTTTTCAGGGTCTCAGTACCACAGTTCCTTTGTCAGACAGTTGCAGTACAAATGCAGTAAATACCAAAATTTGTTCCTTGCCAAAGATGGAAAAATGAACTAATGGCAAAAGTGGCCAAACTCAGAAGCTGGTCATTTCTCTTTGTGTGGAGACAATGTCCAAATATTAAGTTTATGTAGATTCCCAATTAATCAAATTACGAATCATTCCTTCATAGGGACAGGTGACAACAACGGGCAAAAACAGTGACCCGTGGCTGGTAAGGCTACATATGGTTTAACTCCACTCTTGGTTTAGAGGTTGCAGTGTGGTGGATGAAAAAAGAGAAAATTTCCAGAAGTAATGAAGCAAAAAATCAAAAAGAAGCACGTTCAGGAAACAAAACAGGACTAAGAACACAAGGATAGAGGTATGCGAGGGAAGGCACACAGACCAGTGAGAAGTGTGGTGAAAACTGGTGCACAGGATGAGATTACCAAAGTGTGACTTACAAACAGAGAAGGAAACATCTTTTCATAATGTTTCTTGAAGGCTCACAGGTAAGCAACCTTGCTAAAGGCAATCATCTAGAGGTACATTATTACAATCTTATTTTGGCCAAAGGAAGAATCTGGTTATAAGCATTTTAAAATATTTTTGGCATATGAGACTTATAAAAAGTATTTACAATTAATATAACGTTAGGCACTACATGTAAGTGAACCTATATAATGTAGCACAGTATTTATAAACATGCACACATCCATCCACAGCAATTGAATAATAATAATTCTACAGGAATTATATATACATTTAATATGTTTTAGCACTATTTATTGCTGAACCTACATAATACAGCACCGTATGTAAGAGTATATATACGTTAGATAACGGTCCTAAACATTTATTTCTTAGGTTCTTCAAGGGAATTAAATTGTTAAACGTTAAATGTTCATAAGAAAACTAGTCATATTAGAGAAATTCTTTCCAAGTCTTAGTGTGACCTAGCAATTAGGTCTTCATGATTACCTGGTGTAGTTATTTCAAAAAGACAATTACAGTAAATCATACAGTAGAATTTCCCTACAACCTCAGTATTGTTTGCTAAGTTCTCTTATTTTTACCAACAGAACTAAATGAATTTTGTGTAACCAAAGAAAATACAAGACATTAAAGAAAATTCACATTTATCAAATTTTATTAAATTCTAAATGTGAGAAAACCATAGCACAAAGTACATTACTCCTATTTCCAAAATGAGTCCTTAAGAAATAATGAATTATTGAATTTTATAAGAGCAAAGATACAGATTAAAGTTCAAATATGAATATTTTTCATTACTTCTTTATATTGCTGTCATACAAGTCCTGGCCCTTATTCCGGAGTGTCCATGTCTAAATTACCCTTTAATCTACTTTTTGTGGCACTGCCCTCATTTTCCTAAAATAGTCTGAAACATGACTAAAAGCCTCCAAATCTAACGGGGCCAAATAGCACTGCACAGACTTCTAAACTGGACTGGAGTCTCACTTTACCAGGGGAATTAGATTATAAAGTCAAGAAAAACCACTCATCTAAATTACCTTTGAAGGCAACTGCCCAGGAATTAAAACATGGTTTTATGTAAACAGTCAACCCTAGAGTGTACATAGGAATGCACAAGATGTGCAGTTACAGAATTCATATGAAAAGTTTTGTTCAGTACATAAACACTAATCACTCTCCAGTGAGTTGCTTACAGAACAGAAACCAGCCAGGGGAGCAAATCTGAGCTTATCACTTCATGCTCACTCTTGGCTAAGCCTCGCCATTTCAACTGCTTTGCTCTTCCTCACCCCCCTTTTTATTGGGTGAAGGCATGTAGTTAAATTTGGTCAACTTAACTGCAAGTAGAATTTGACTCTAAGGGTTGGCCCTGACAGGGTAATCACCCACAAAAGGTAGTCACACATACACCTTGTGCCTGTACCGTAAGCATGGCGACAGCTCAGGCTGCCCTACCCATGGGAAACACTGCAAGCAAACTGGTGGGGGATGTGGCAGCAGGGGGCACCAGCTAGGAACCCTGACCTACTGGGTCACATTCAAACTTTTCAGATACTTACGTTCTTTCACTCCCTCATTTCCATCCTCATTATGCCTGCTCCATCAAAACCTCTATTTCCTGACCTCTTCATTTTCTTCAAGTTTACCCTGCTCCCTTCTAGCCTCACTCTCTTGTGGACCGATGATTAGAACTACAGATTCATTACCTTTCCCAAATTCCTACAGCAGCCAAATTAGAAATCCAGTTCTGATGAGTACACTAGACGAAAAGTGTCCAACTACACAGTATGGTTCTGTACCATCATAAATTTATACTTCTGTTTCTCAGCTGGGCTCTCAATGTCACTAGTTAACCCTCTGACTCATCCTCTGTTCAATTATATTTTAGTGCCTTCACTGGTTCTAATCCAAGTTCTCACCACTTGCTGCAACTTTTATGACTCTTGGCCCCTGGTGATTACTCACTTAGAAGAACAAGAAGCCTGATTCAGGCTTAATTCCTCAATTGCCCATCTTCCCACCCATGCCCACATCCTTCTCTCCAGTGTTTGACGAAGAGAGATGGTGTAGCCAACATGAGAACTTAGGAAAATACCACCCCCTAATTCTGAGCCTAGAAATGAGAGGCACTACAGAGGGCTACGAGCGGTGTCTTTGATGGGGTAATATTTTCAATTTAAACACAAGGACCACCAAAGTATGTCATTCTAAATGAGGAGACATTCATGGCTATCAAAAATGCTTACAAATATGTACACAAAACTTCTATTTTCCAAACATACCAAGATGCACCCCAATCTATTTTTTTTCCATTTGAAGCCATATAATCTGGAACTGAGATAAAGGAGGAAGGTTTCTATATTTTAAGCTAATTTTACACTTTAAAAATGTAGAAAACATTTCCCTTATAATTTTACCAAAATATAAATGCAAGCACAAATACCCTCTCAAAACCTTCAGGGAATCTAACTGAAGCTGTGCTTTTTGCCTTTACTTACCTAATATTGCACTGTTAAGAGCTGAGCACACGGGTTCTCTCTGAATTGGGTCAAGCTGATTTCCAACTGGGCTGTTCCAAGGATCTGAATATGCTAGTAAACTGAATGCATCCTATTGAAAACATAACAATAACTATTTAGGTTTTTTTTTTAAGCAGTTTATAACACACCCATTTAGTTTTCAATTCAGATAGTTCACCTACTGCGCTCACAGTGCTCCAGTCTGAGAGACAGGCTTTAAGGCACTAGACTACCGTAACCTCTAAACCCAATGACCCCTATGACTGGGATGCTCTATATTTTATTATGCAGCAAAGCCTAATTTGTTTTTATTTTTCTCGTGAGCAGCCATTCTCATTCATTTCCCCCAATCCCTACAACACAAAACATAAAAATTGCCTGCATTTTTTTTTTTTTAATGGATATGGGAACTGGACACATCTCACTGGATGTCATCTTCTCAAACTCAGTAATGAAAAAATAAAACTATACTGGCTCTACTCTTATAGTTCAATATTTCCAACCACCCTCAACTACCCCTCTTTACAAGCCTTAAAATAGCTGACGCATAGTCTTCTTTTCAAAAACAACTACTTTTTGTCTTTTTTCTATAAGAGGCACATATTGTGGTGGTTTCCACCATTGGCGTCAAGTCCAAGCTCCACCACTAACTAGCTGTGTGGCCTTTGGCAAGTAACAATCTAAGTGCCAGTTTTATCATTTGTGCAATGGGGATTATAATAGGTCCTATTTCACAGTCATACGAGGACTAAATTAGCAATGTCAGTTCATTCTAATCTTTTAATAAATGTCTTCTTATTATGCCAAAAGCCAATATATCCTAATCCACAGTAATGTTATACAGATATTTAAATATAAATAATATAAAATACACATGTAGATACAGGACACCTTCCCAATTCAGAAGGCAGACATGGAGAGGTGCTGACTACCGAAATTCCTCAAGAGCACAATCTCCTAGGTTCAGCTGCTCACGCAGTCAGATTCTACTAGTCACTTCTCTGGAATTCCTCTCGTCATCTTACTAGTGTTCTGAAAGCAGAAATGGAGAGGAAGGCTTTGTGGTCAACTGTACTCCTGCCCTTTCTCATCCAAACAGGCCTCCATATTGTGAATATGGAGAAGGACCCATGAAGACAAGCTGTGACGTCACTCTGAGGCTACAGTACAGGGAATACACATGCCTTTAAGCAAACACATCCGGCTGGCTCCTCCACTGTCTCATACTGCTGAGTATTTTCATTCAGGTTAGTCTTCTGCCCCAATTATAATAGTTTTTTGAAGACAAAAATTTACTATACTATTTTGAATTCCCTGCAGCTACTCACAGATACTGCGTACAAGAGAAGACACTTCATACGCCTGCTGATAGTAAGACCTGCTTTTTCTAGTACTATAGATGTTTTGGTTCTATTTCCTGCTCTGCACCCGAATTCAAAATTGTCGTGGGAAGAATATATCCTATATCCTGTAAAACTAACTTTAATCAGTCACATCATTTCTAAACACTGAGCTTTGCTCAATTTATTTTGGCTGTTTATTTGTTTTGGTGGCTGGCCGGTACAGGGATCTGAACCCTTGACCTTGGTGTTACCAGCACCGTGCTTTCCCAAGTGAGCTAACTGGCCAGCCCCTTTGCTCAAAATTTAATTCAGCCCACAACCATCTAATGAGGTACCATCCCATCATACAAATTTAGAGATATACTGAAGAATTTGTCCAAGGCATAACTGGTACATAAAAACATTGTATACAAAACTATCCTCATGAGTCTACATCCTAACATACCACCAAAAAGTTGAAAAGTTGCTGTCCTAAACCTCATATTAAGACTATCCCTTCTAGTATTTAAAACAAAAACTCATAGAAAAAGATAACAATAACAATGGTAGTAACTTATTATACCTTAATATCATGTAAGGCAATGTTTAAAGATGTGTCACTTCATTCAATCTTTAAAATAACCTGCTGATGCTGATACTACTATGCCAATCTTATAGAGAAGCAAATTGAGGCAGTGAGAGATCAAGATTACACAGCTAGAACTGAACTTTTAGTAAGATGCAGTTTCTTTTAATAACCAATCTAAATATGAAGAGGAAAAATGTCTGAAATTTTGCTCTTGTATTTTATTTTCAGTACAATTCAACAAATGTTTATTGAACAAGCTGCCAGACACAGGATACAGACAGTGATGACCAGGATCTAGTCACTGCTTCAAGGAACTCACAGTCTCGTGAGGAGATGTAAATAAATAACATACAGTATATTACTTGTGACTTAATAGAAATAGGTTCAAAGTAAACTGAGACTAAGAAAAAGAAGAAAAAGCATGGTTGGAACCATGGGTAAGGGGTTCCTAAAATGCCCTGTAATCCACAGTAAAAAGCTTGCAATATTCCCAGTAAGGCAATGGGGTTTTAAATGAAGGAGGTTGATATGGATTAGACTTGAGTTTAGAAGGATCACAGAACAGCGCTATGAAACAGGGCTTGGAAGTGGAGTGATGCTGCAAGCAAGAAAACTACTACAACCTAGGTTTACATCATCAAGCTCTCAGGGGTAAATATCCAGAACTTTACCTTTTTTTTTTTTTTTTTAAACAAAGGAAAATGAATGAAATCAGCGAAGAAACATTGTTTTAAATCCTGCTGTAAAACTTAATTAGTGATGATGACCAAAGAAATGCAAATAAGCAATTTTAAGACAGAAACATGTTAAACCCACAAAGTTGAATTAAGGTGATAGTGTCACTGTTACATTCTTTTATTGCTGCTGGTAGTTTGGTAGAAGACTTCTGGAGAGAAATATAGCAATATGTAGCAAGAGCCACAATAACGTTCATATCCTTTGACTCAACAATTCTATTTCTAGGACTTTATCTCAGTAGAATTTTAAGGAAAAAATATGAACATACATGTATAAAGTGTCACTAAAGCATCTGTCTTAAAAACAGAGAAAAACCCAACAACACAGCAATGCTTAAAGTGATATCGCAACACAATAGAACATGATGTAGCTGTTTAAAAATTACGGTAAATAATGCATAGAAACTGGGAGGAAATAAATTTTTGTGACAATAGATGAAAAGAAAATACAAAATAGTGTCACCACTATTACTAACTAGGTAAAACATATGCACATGGGAGTTAAGGCACAAAACTGAAAATACCTGTGAAATACTGTGGCATTACGAGTTATTTTCTATTTTAAAGAAAAAAACATTACCTCCGTGGAAATAACTTGGGGGAAATGTGACATCTTAGAACCTGGAGCGGTTCCTAAATGAGGTGCATCTAACTGCTCTACTGCCTCAGTTACTAATGAAAAGCTCCCTGCAGGCGGCCGCTCGCTCACGTGCGTGCTGCCAGAGCAAGGGCAGCCGGGCCCACCACCCTGCAGAGGTCCAATAAAGAGCTGCTGAACAAACAAAGTTAGGCAGTTCTCTTGGGAGGAAGCCACTGGCAGACCTAAGCGGGTAAGGAACAAAAATGAAGACGACAGAAGAGGAAAGGAAGACTGAAAAGAACTAGGGAAAAAAGGTGAAATGCGACAGTGGGCCATCCACTCTGCAAGCGCTCTGCCCTCTCACCACAAGTGGGCGCTCGCACTCTGCATCTGCCCGCAGCGCCAGGACCGAGGGAGCAGAGCGCACCGCACCTTCTGGGAAGGCAAAAGCGTCTAAGTCTCACCTTCAATTTTAACCAACTCTCTATGTGTGTGTATGACTCAGAAGCTGATGTAAATCCAAATACATTAAAGATTAAAAATAAAACCTACAATCACACGTGATGTGAAGCAAAGAATAAAAAGAGGAGGAATAATTTCTAAACCTCAACTTCAGCAAAAAATGTTTTCTCTTCATGTTGCCCTCAAATCCTCGTCTTGTTCTCTGGCTGCTTACAAGGTGGGTCAGTTATTCATCTCATCCCTGTTCAGATCAAGATGAATCACATCTTCACATAATTCAGTGTATAATCAAGGAATATCTTTGAGAATTAGCCATGTAATGCCATTTTCTAAGCTTCATGCAAATTAGCCTCAAAGACAATAATAAGCTGATGAAGAGTAATTTTGAATTTTCAAAGGTACTACCATAAACCTTCATCCACACATTTCTTCATCCAGCTCAATTAGCATAAAGTTTTAACAAGAAAAACAAGTCAGATGACCTAGTGTAAAAAAGTCTAAGAATTCTTAAAAATATCCTCTAAAACAGCAGTTCTCAAAGTATGGTCCAGGACTCCAGGGTCCAAGACCCTGGTAGAGTGTTTATTAGGTCAAAACTATTTACATAATACTACTAAGATGTTCCTTGCCTTTTTCACTTTCATTCTCCCTCAACTATATAAAGTGGCATTTTCCAGAGGCTACGTGATGTGTGAAATCACAACAGAGTGGATGCAGACATAGGTATGAGGATCCAGCTCATTTTCCATCAAACCAATCATTAAAGAGATTTGTAAAAAATTTAAAGCAAAGCCTCTTTTTTCTTTTTTGTTTGGGAGAGAATTATTTTTCATAAAAACTTGTAATTTAATGGATTTATTGTTATCTAAAAATGAATAGTTTTAATTTCTAATATGGTAAATATCAATAGATGCAATCCATATGAACACAAACTCTTTCAAAATCCTTAATGTTTAAAGGATTCAGATACCAAAAAGGTTGCAAACCACTGCCCTAAAACAACCTCAGTACCTAGCAAAGAACTCAGTTTCCCCCAAATGGATAATTTTAGATACCTAAAATAACTTAGAGCTGAAGTGTTAAGTTTCTTCTTAGTACTACTGATATCAGAAAAAGTTCTACAAAGTTGCATAGTGAAGAAAACCCCCAATTTGAAAAAATCAGTTATACATTTCAAATGAATTCAACTTCAGTTTAATAAACATATACTGATTACCTACATGCTACGCATTAGAGATATACACATTAGAGAAATATCTAAAAGGAGGGGAGTTAAGGAAAGATATATAGTCTGACCTCAAAGAAATCTTAATCTTCTAAGGCAAAGGCGGACAGGCATTTTCCTTTCCTGATATATGAATGTCTGATTTGACTTTTTAAATGAAAAATTGTTTGAATCACATAATCTACCAATTCTCTTATTTAGCATAAAAATCATAATTTAGCCTCTTTTTTTTAAAGCTCATGGTCACCACTAAAAGCAGTAGGTACTGTGCTGTATAGCAGGTGAAGTGCTATGTATGGTGAGTACACCTCTCTTCCCACCTCAGCTACTGAAAATACAAGACTGCGTTCCTTTAACTAGAGGTGTACTATAGGTGCTCCTTGTCCCATCCTCGACTAGGCAGATAATATTATGTCTGCACAGGTGCTGTACTGAAGCTATAGTCCAGGTAGATGTTTATTTTTACTGATTTTATGCCAAGTGTACTGTATTAGGTGCTACGAGGCACTGCTGATAGGTATATTAACTCACTTCAAGTCAGGAAGAGATGGCAGGACTCTCTTACCCTTTCCTACCACACCCACGCATCAGCCTCAAGGCTACTACATGCTCCTCCCCCTTTGTTTTTTTGGCCTTCTTCCAAAGCATTCAGGAGAAAACGTTTATAACAAATCAACTTTTAAAGAGCCATAACAGGGCCAAGCCCGTGGCCCACTCAGGAGAGTGCGGCGCTGGGAGCGCAGGGACGCTCCCACCGCGGGTTCGGATCCTATATAGGAATGGCCGGTGCACTCACTGGCTGAGTGCCGGTCACGAAAAAGACAAAAAAAAAAAAAAAAAAAAAAAAAAAAGAGCCATAACATTTCGACAACTGCAATACTGATTTAGGAGTAAGCTCCTCCATCTTCAACTGATACACAAAATTGTGGCTAACTTACTGAACTATTGAAATTCTACCCATCTTACCATCCATCATGGACATCAATCCAGAAGAGACATTATAATGTACTTTAACTATTCTGGCCATGAAAGATGACTCAATCCTTTACCACTCCCCATCAAAGTGAAAACCATGTATTATATATTCAATTTTTGCTGCAACCCTGAACACTGTTCACTAAAACACTAAAAAATCGCAACTTTATAGTTTTATCAGCACAGTCACATTTTTCCTAATAACTTTGTCAATTTTACAGCTGAGAAAATTGAACTAAGTTGACAAAGGGCACACAACACCGATAAGAAGCAGAACTAGGATTTAATCCATGTTTTTACTTCAAGTCCAATGCTCTTTCCAGTAGATCAGAGCTTCCTGAATCCATCAAACGTTTTCAATCTCGAATGGGTAGGGAGCCTGGGTGGGTGGGGGAGTGGAATGCTAGCGCACACTGCTCAATGTTTTACAAAACTACATTTTACTTCCTTTGACACACTGATAATTTTTCAAGGGAAAACATATTTACCTTCAACATTTTCTTATTTGCTGTGTTCTTGCCACACTCTCTCCTCAACTGTTCGCTCATTGCTTGCAGCTCTCTTCCAAAGTGGATCATTCTTTCTATGGCCGCCTGACTTCCTCCACACAACTGGCGTCTTAACTGACTTGAATCAACTTCTGTAAGCAAAACAAACAAGTATTTTACTACCTTATGGAATGGAGTGTTATAACATTTTGGACACTTCATTTAGTAACTTCTCCCTAATATTTCATCTAAATATGCAGATTTATTTTTAATTTAACATGGAACTTTGTAGCTAAAAGGTACACTTTATCTAGGTCTTAAGAGTCTGGGATCCAATATCTAGCATGCAAGGTGAGAGTTAGGTGACAAACTTTCAGTGTTAGGATGTACCCAGTATGTCAGGGAAATCTTTATGAAAAGTTAAGGACAATTCTCTAAAATTACAAGAAGCAACATTAAAAAAAAGAAAAAAATTAGACATAAAACATAGATGGATAATATGTTTCTGGAAGCTAAGGCTAAATGACACCAATGAAAACACAGAAGACACCATATTATACTAATCAAAAGAATTACATTACTTTTAGAAAAATACTACTTTTAGAAAATAATTCTCTATTATATATAAATCATTAATATTATGATGACAATGACTAACATTTACTAAGCACTTTGTGCCATTGTCCTTTCACAGCTTAACTCATTAACTCTTCACAATGACCTATGAGGTAGTTATTATTATTCCCATTTTACAAATGAAGAAGCTAAGGCACAGAGCAGTTAAGTAATTTGTACAAGGTCACCCAGCTAGTAAGTGGCAGCTGCAGAAATCAAAGCCAGGTAATCTGGCTCTAGAACTCCTGCTGTTAAGTCACTATACTTAAATTACTCTTTGGAAGTTGAGGCTGCTTTTATCTAATAGAGTAAAACTAGGCTGCCTTTAAACAATGTAAATAAATACATTTGAATCTCAAAATACTAAGAAATCTAATGTTGCCATGGAGTTCCAACAAATAAATAATTTATAAGCTTTAATAATTTTCACTCTCCATTTGACGGGAAAGTTTGCTGATGATTTAACTTTATGGTACAATTTACTAAATAGTCTACAAAATAAAATTATGTATGCTAATTTATTTTTGAGCCACATAATTTTTTGTTGGTGGCGAGGTCATTCTTAAGCATCTACTATGTACCAGGCACAGTACTAAGCATAGTCATACTATGCATTACGACTATGCATTTAGGAAATTCTATTTGATTAGAATTTGTAAAATCATCTCTACTCATTTGGCCTTATAGACTATATTGAAATGAGTGTAAAAATTTTTCATGACTCCAACCTTAAATACCTTAATGGCTTAACACTAATAAGTTAGTACTGGTGCATTAACAACAACACTAAAGTTGAGCCTAAACAGATAGTTCAGCAAAGAAAACTGTCTGGCACTTAACTTCAGAAAGAACTGAACATTACCGTACTCTCTCTAGCAACCCACTCTCACAAGGAGGTTTAAAGCAATATGCATGACTGTCAAATCCTATGGCACATGCATCTTTAAATTTGGTTTATGTTCATCAGCTGTGAATCAGTACAAGTAAAAACATAACTTTGTAACCATCATTTTTTATTAAAAATGTAAGAAATATCACTGCAGACCCATTTCGGTGTCACAATCTTCCATTTCGTGGTCATGTTTAGAGCTACCATTTAGGAAACCATTGGATGAAGTTTCTCCAACTCCATTGGAGTAGTGATCTGTTTCCATGTCTACATCATTACTGAAAATGAAAAAACAAACCTAATTTTAGAAATATACTTGCAGCTTAGTTAAAAATAAATTACTACTCAACTGCATAGCCTACTTATAAACTAATTTCATAGGCAACGACAAACTGCAAAAAAGGTATTGAGTTAAATCTCGAATGTATTCAAAACCAAACACGTAGCTAACTTTTAGCAAATGTGTACCCTTGAACATAAGAGAGGAAAGAAGTACATGTGCTAAAATGTAGGGTTTCATGACTTTACATCAACATGGAGAAATCACACTTGGGCACAACAGTCCTACTGTTTTCCAAAGTCAGGGCTACACTTCCCTGTTGATCAACTGCTGTCCCAGCATCTCCCCAGCCAGCCCTGTCCCCCTGCCCCAGCTTTCATTTCCAGCACGTAAGGGGAAAACCTCACTCTCAAAACAAACTAATAAATCTCACTCTTGGAACCCACGTCACCTCTTTTCTGCCCTCATATTCAACCTGCTTCTAGACTGTTTTTTCACAGCCTTGATGTTTTGGCTTTTGTGCTCACTCCTTAATAATATATCCTCTTTTAAAAAGTAAATAATTTAAAAAAACTACTCAGTCTCACATTCACATACCTGTTTAGCACCCACCACTGCTCTCTCACAAGCTATCTGATTGGCTAATAGTTCTAAAGTATTGCTGAATCTTAATTTTCAAACTGTTGTCCTGAATAATTCCCAATTTCACTCCTTCCACACTGAATGAATACCTATGTGCCAAGAACTATTTCTGGACATATTTAAGTTGTCAATGTATGCCCTTCAGACCCATCTACATTCTTATAAGCAACAATAAATATCTAATCTTTAAAGTTTCTCCTATGAAGATCTAGGTGATTTTACAACCCAGAAATAAACACATGATGAAAATTTAGGAAATGTTTAAATAAAAATGACCTTTCTTATTACAAAAGCAATATATACTCATTTGTAGAAAAAAATTAATACCAATGGGCAAAAAACAGTATGCATAATGCCACCAAAGGTAACCACTGGTTAACACCTCGTAATATGTGTGTGCGTGCATACACTCCTGTTAGTAAAATCTATAAGGCAAAAAGACAGAGCTCTGGTGAGAAGTGGGCAATGGCCCTAAGGCTCCAGACCAGACTTAGAAAAGCTTCTTTATTATCTTGACAAACTTTGAGAATTGATGAGAAAAACCAAACTTTAAAATAGTGTTTAATAAAAATCCTTACTGTCATAGCTTTTAGTAGTCTTAATAATACATACTAAACCTTATTTATTTGGGACAATTCAATTTAGTATTTGATAGGCATTCATTCATTCATTTAACACACATTTAAGAGCCTCTGAGGCATGTTCCCTGTTGGGTACTCAGGATATGAAACAGCCTCTGCCCTCTTGTAGTAAACAGCCTATAAAAAGCTCATTAAGTTATTACATAGTGATCAGGATCAGCACTGCGATGAAAGTTAATCATAAGGAGCGATATGACATTTGGTGGGGATGTAAATCAAAGAAAACATCCCGGAAGAAGTGACATCTGGACTTGAGTTTTGCAGCTTAAAACAAAGTTAGCATAGAGGTGGGGGGGAGTAGAGAGAAGAGCATTTCAGATGGTGGGAGGGATAATGGAAAGTCAGAAATCCTAGGAAGTAGTCAGCTCTGCAACTTACTAACCACTAATTATTGATCTTTAAAAGACAAGTCATGTTCTTTTCTGATATTCAGCTCTACATCTGTAAAATGGTTTAAATAGTTAATACCATCTTTGCCTACTTCACAATATTGTTGTAAGGAAAGTCATTAACAACTACGAAATAACTGTTACTGTTTAACAGCTTAAAGCAGCTCACAAGTTCACTCTCTTTCTCTACTACACTGCACAAAGAGCAGGATGCTGTGTCAACAACGCCTTCCATTAAGCTTGCTTCCCTGAACACAGGTAATAATAGGTCTCTTTAGCAACTACCTGCCATCAAGGTAGTATTTAAAGAAAAACGCCAAAACTGACTACAATCTTCCCCTCAAATAATGGCAGAACCCTTTATCAATGATAAAGTACTACTGTACTTTATTATAAAGTACGATAAAGCAACGAAGGCTTAACGTTTTTAAATTTCCATACATAATTCTTTATTACAATATTTTAATCTTATATTTTATAGTATGTCATCTCTACTGTGAAAGATGACTCTGACCTTATCAGCAAATACAACCACTTTTTTTTTTTTTTGCTGTTCTCATACCACTTTTGTGGTGCTCCACTATAACCTGTGTTACACAATACCATTACTTCGGTACATACTTGCCACGAATAATAGATAATCCAAAAATTTTGATTAATCTCCAAATTTTCAGGGATTTTTTTTTTAAACAAAAACTCCTTTCTGCAGAATCATATTTCCATTAAGATTCCATGCCAAAAGTTAGGCTCTTTTTCCTTCAAGAATAAAATGCTGCACTGATAAACAAGTCCCCCCAAATGCAGTGTCACCAACTGGTTCATGTAATAGGACCAAACCAATATCTAACAGATTCCAATACCAGATGATTTGGGCAGGCTGAGTTCATAAGAACTTGCTCCTGCACACTAGCATTCAATTCAAATGATGATACTTCATGAATTTTTAGGCTTCATGAATATTAAACTGAGTATGTTAGAATATACTGATAGAGCCACATCTTCTGTCAAAGCTCCCTGAAGTCAGACACCACACCTAGCAGAATGTTTGGTACCCAAAAGATCCTCAGTGTTATCCTCATGCTAATGTTTATTAAATGATTAACCATCTGCTAGATGCAAGCTACTTAAAGACAGGCTTTCAAAACAGATTCTTTGTAAATAGTTATTTTGAACTCAAAACATTCTATGCATTTACACCAAAACAACCCACACACAGAGAAAAAATTATTTATAAATTTATCTTATGTTAACAGCAGGGGATAGATATCTTATTGTGTCTCAACTTGAAAACCTAACAAATACCAGTTCTGTGACCATCTGTATGGACCTGCACTTGGCTGCAAGACAATGCGTGAAGCTCTGGATTCGTTCTTACAACCTCACTAGAGGGAAGAGGGGAGAGTGGAAGAGGAAGGAATTAAGGAAAGAGCTCATGTGCACACTAGGAGACTGAAAAGCTTTGGGGCACTATTCCCTCCCCTTTTATTCTCGGGGGGTCTGGGAACTCCCAGACCCCCGCTATGGGTCACATAACTCAAGTTCTTTCAAAGGTATTAACAATGATGACACCTATAACCAGGTTGCTTATGTTAATGCAAAAGCTAGGGAAACCACTTACCTGGTAAAATTATTAACTTGCTGTGACCTTGACATATTTATACTGTTCAGTTCTGGTACATTCAAATTGGATGACTGGTGTTTACTATGGCAATATGATTGATGTGCTTTATTTGATATTATACCATTACTACAACTTTCAAAACCTGAAAAGAAAAAAAGGTACCATATGGAAATAGAAACAAACATTTATTAATAAGGTTGTAAACAAAGTCCTCATATTTTGATTTTGAATTTAAGACTTTCAGAATGTAGAAGAGTCAATGGACTGCCTAAATAGTAAATAAATAACTTCTTTGAAAGGATATTTAGAACACTTAATTGTGAGCTGTAATTATCTCCTCTAACATTTATCAAGGCTTAACTACAGATTTCATTTAATCCCCACAACCCCCTACAAGGGCACTATTATCACCATTCCCATTTCACATAGGAATACACTGAGACTCAGCATTTGTCCAAACCTGAAGTGATTGCACAATAATTCAAGAGGGGTGATGGCTAAGGACAGACTTGTTGCACAGGAGAATCATCCTTGTTGCACAGGACAGTGATGTAAATAAACTGAGAGGAAGTAATGCAAAAAGAGTCTAAGATTGTGAAAAAAGGCAAAGGTGTAAGGAAACATTATCTAACTTGTTTTAGAAAGTTAAATATATGGAGGAAAGATAACATCTTGGGACACACAGAACAAAAGAGACAAGCAAAGAGAAAAGACCAAGAAGGATCAGAAATAAACCTGTAGAATATGACATCACAAAAGGAGAGAATTTTAATTAACAGAACACCAAAAGCCACAGAGGGTAAGACTGGTGAGTTGAAAAAGGGATAGAAGAAAATGAACTGGGCAGAACAGACTCTTGCAAGAAGTCTGGTTAGGAAAGAACTGAGACACACAGGCAGCCCATCTAGGTTTGGTAATGAGTGGCATAAGCGATTACAGATCACCTTTAAATTTATACTTTATTAAAACACAAAATTAATTACCTTTTCATTACTTAACATCAAGAACTTAATTCTAGTGACAACTCACTTTGAATGTTGACCTTTGATTATGAAGATCTACTTAATAACCTACTCTCAGAAACAGCTGTTCTTTAAGTTACTTCCTGGTATTGATAACACATGAATTTGAACTTATAATTGTTCATCCAGAATATCCTGAGGTCAAGTATACATATCTGCAAAACAGCTACATAGAAAACGTCTAGATTTTTTTTTTTTTTGGTTCAAAATTATAAAGAAGAGTAAAAAAATAAAGATGATGTCATAAGATTTAATCTCACCAGAAAAATGTGCAGTACTTCCTTTGCCTGATGCTAAGTTATGGATATTCATTCCATGGCTGGGGCTCATACTTGGACTACTAAAAGGTCGAGGACTGACAGGGTAACTGTCTTGAGATTTTGGACTTCGGCCTCCCAAACATCTTACTTCGCTATCTGTACCATTCACCATTTCTATAAACTGACGTACTCTAAAAGAGAAAAGAAAAATTTGCTTAGACACAATCTTTTGTTTATTTAATACTAACAGATTTCTGGACATATTTTAAAAATTTATATCTCTAGGTTTGGTCTTTAGATAGTAAGCTAAAAATATTAAATATGAAGTCCTATACTGTATTGCTTAAAATAAATTCTAAATTTTCTGGAAAAATTAGAGTATGATACAAAAGACGCTACAATAGTATCTCTTAATCAAAATTTACTAAGAAAATGGAAATCTGTGGCTATAATAAAATTAAAATGAACCTCATATTTTAGCTAAAAATTATTTAATCAAAATAATTCTTGCACTTGGTAGCAAATCAAACAGTACCTAAGAACATGATTTTATGTACACATGATACGTACAAAGCATAGTTTTCCTACCCCCAGTCCCATTCCAAACCTCTCAACCAAAATGGGTCTCATTTCTGTTGTTTGAGGAGTTGATCCTTAAGCTCAATAACAACTGATTTTTAAAATGATAAAGACTCATAAAACCAAGTAAAATGCCAAATTAGGGTGGCTCTCATAAAAAACAAAGAAAAAACAAAAACAGAAAATAAGTGTTGGTGAGGACACGGAAAAACGAATCCTTTTGCACTGCTGGTGGGAATGTACACTGGTGCAGTTGCTAAGAAAAACACTATGGCGGTTCTTTATAAAGTAAACACAGAATTACAATATGATCTAGAAATTCCACTCTGGTTATATAACCAAAAAAATTAAAAGGACTCAGATATTTGTACACCTATGTTCATAGAAGAATTATTGCCAAGAAATGGAAGCAACCCCAGTGTCCATCAATGGATGAATGGATAAACAAAATGTGGAATATCCATGCAATGGAATACTATTTAGACTTTAAAAGAAAGAAAATTCTGACACGTGTTACAGCATGAATAAACTTTGAGGACATTACTCCAAATGAAATAAGCCAGTCACAAAAGGACAAATTCTGTATGATTCCATTTATATGAGGTACTTATAGCAGTGAAATTCATAGAGACAGAAAGTGGAATAGTAGTTGCCAGTGGTTGTGAGGAGGGAGAAATGGGGAGTTATTGTTTAATGGGTACAGAATTTCAGTTTGGGAAGATGAAAAAATCCTGGAGATGGAAGATGGTGATGGTTGTGCAGTAATGTGAATGTATGTACATGTACAGACCTGTACACTTAAGAAATGGTTAAAATGGTAATTTTATGTATATTTTACCACAATTTTTTTAAAATGCCAAGGAAATTTACAATAGAGCACTTTTCAGAAGGAAAAATAGACACTATCTTCTAAATAAGATTTTCACATTTTTAAACGTAGAGATAGAATGATAGAAGAGCAAATACATAGCAAAAGATGCCATCTGCTCAGTCTTTAACACAAAGGTGTTTTCTATAACCTGTTACTTAGATGAGCTATATTACAAAATTACATACAAATATTTGAAGAAAAAATAAAAATTAAAACTGTGAAAGCACAAAAATGATTTTAATTATATAACATATATAACAAATATATAAAATATGTAATAAACACAACATTTTATAAAACAAACTCACTTTAATGTGAAAAGGAGATTAGGATTTCTTTCAAGTAAACTTGGGTATAACTGCTGTGTTGTTTCGATGGCTTCTCCCATTCTTCCTGCTAACACCAATTTCTGAATTCCTATTCAGTAAAAGAAAGCAAAAGATTAACTTTTACAAAAATAGAAACATAAACTTAGTGGATCCTCAGAAAAAAGAGGGAGGTTAGTAAAAAAATCTTTAAATTGTGATTAATTTTTACTTCTTTTTCTAACATCCTAGTTTCCATTAGGCAATCTGGGAAAAATTTCAGACATACTAAAAAATCAGAAAAATAAGTACCTTCACAAACCATAAAAAAAAAACCCACAAACATACAAGTAATAAAGTTAAAACACCAATTAAGCAATATTGACATTTCCAATATTAAGGTTAAAAAGTCTGTGTTTTAAAGAAGTAATATTTAAAATTTTTTATCAAATATGATGACCTTTTGAACCCAGAACTAAAAGAATGCTGGCCTTTGAGTAAGACCTGATTCAACAGACATTCACTGAGCATTCACTGTGTCAGACATTTATTAAATTAGACAATGAAGACATAATGAGTAAGCGATCATCTCTGTTTGACAGAGCTCATTAATGTAATGAGAAAGATGAGCATATGATTAGCTACCACACAATGTAATCAGTGTTATGATAGCAATTTGACCTATAAAAAGTTGTTTTCATCCCTCATGATTTCACCCATCTGTTTTGCTTTCTTTCATCCCTACACTCTTGTCAAGTCATACCCACCCTGCTGGACTAACAGCACTGATTTTAGGACGGCTAACTGGAACAGTTATCATGCTGACCTGGCCTTGTTAAAACAGGCCCCATGGCTCTGACCCAGAGGCCAACAACAGGGCCTAAGCAATTAATACTTATGATCACTATTATCTTAAATTTAGATAGCAATTTAAACTCAAAGATATTTAAGTTTCTTCACATACTATCTCCACTATCTAATCATGAAAGAAAAAAAAAGTTTTTATTAAATGTTTATTTCCTGAAAGCTTAAGAATACATTTTTTGTTTTAAGAAAAACTGGTAGAGTATTTTAACAAAAATTTCTCCAGAATTATCTGTCTACATTAAGAACTCTAACATAGTCCTATGTGAATTTTTTAAAGCCGATCTTTAAAAATGTTACTGAAAATAAATTTCAGAGGCATCCATTTTAAACTAATATATTTGAAGATTTTTAAATTTAAAAATTAAAATTTCTAAAAATTAACCAAACCTATAAACTGAAAACAAGTGTTAGCCATGCACCACAGTGTCCTTACTTTGTCTATTCTTAATGGAAGCTAATTCTTCTAGAACGGTCTGGTCTGTAGATCTGGCAAAGGCCTCTGCTGTGGCACAGTACCCATGGTGGACTAAATAAGATGAAACCATTCTTAAAATAAAAAGAAGAAACATACATCTTTTAGTCAAGAGAATACATGCCTCATTCTACAGTTTATATAAACAAGGTTTACTCTGATGTTACAAAATAAATTTATTTCCTTGAAACAATTAAAATTTGAAGAACCCCAACTTTAAAGTAAGTTGAAAAAAAAATTCATTTTGTTCTATTCATGTGGTATTTCCAAAAAGATAATGGTAAATGCTATGTTGAGACTACTCTCTCTAAAATAAATATTACTAGAGAATCAAGGACATTAAATGACCCTTTCTTTGATTCTTGGATCCCATTATCCCCTGGTCTTTTCCTATGTATTTCCCACTATTATTCAATCCTACTAACCATAATTTCTATTTCACCTTTATCACATGATTTATCCCAGTAATATGTTGGCATTTTATAAAATAACCAATTTTAAAATAACAATAACAGATTAACTCTTGGTGTTCCAGAATTCAGCCACTTTCTTTACCCACCAATTAAATGAGATGTGATCACAAGGTGTAAAGAGAAGAAATACTGAGGTGAAGCCAGAGAATCTTCCAGAACAATGTCTATGAAGGTACTACGAATAAATGAGGAATTAGCCTTATAATTTAAAATCGATTACTATGGTTTTGCACTGAAGATTACTCAAATATGATTTATATGTAAGTGACACACTTTCAAGGAACAAGTTTATTTTTTAAAAAGCCACCAAGTCTTGGTCAAAACACATACTTACATCTACCCCCAAAAAATGCAGTTAGAAAATCTAATGACCCAACAATATTAACTCAAATATCTGACATCTACAAATATTCAACTCTTAAACCTGCCTCCACCTGACACGACTAAGGGCCAGTTAGAAAATGGTAGAAAGCAGTGGTTCACCAGGAGAGGAAATGGGAGGAGAGGGGAAGAAAAGGAAGAAAAAATTTCTAAGAAACATATTCTCATCTTATTTCATCCAACTGTTCAAATTAATTTAAGATAAAGGGGATCTTTTAGAATGGACTTACCAGGAGGTCATTGTGAATATCAATTTTATGAAAGAAGAGGGTGATGGGGGAGGGCCTGGCTATAAGATTAAGATAAATAATGTTTCCTCTACTACTATCTTGCCATGATGCTCAGTGGCAACTATTTTCAGAGCATTAAAGAATGTGGCCCCGGGGAGCAGCCCATCCTAGCTCCAGCTCATGATGACTACGGGATTCTGAGCTGGGGCTGTCTATTCCTTCAACTGTGCTGGACGAAGAAACTAGTGTCCAGGCTCTATAATGCAGATGATAACAGCTCTAGGGAAGAAGTGTGCTTTCAGAGTCATCATCATGTCTTCCAATCACTATCTCTTTGAAAAAATACCCAAAAAGTTTTATTAGAATTTTAAATTTAAGAATGTTCAAAGCAATTATAAGAACATGTAAGAGAAAATGTAGCAGACTGATAGTATCTGAAAGTCTTTGCTATTTCTTGGCACAGATTATAATAGTGAAGATGACTTTAAATTTAATGGTATTTATTTAATTTTTGGGCCTATACTATTTCAAGTGTTAAGAGCTACCATTTAGTAGTAATGAGATCCAGGTGTCATCTCTAGCCTTTCAGCAAAGGTATCATCCAAAAAGTTGACTGTCATAGGATTTATATTTCCCTGCTAACTTCTATAATGAAATACTTAAAATTTTATTTTAAAAGTTCCCTAATGAAACAGGTTGAAAATTTTGCAGACAGAATTTAGATAATTTCATTTATAGTACTTTATTTGACACCCATTTTCTGCTCTGCTGCTGGCCTCTCTGCACCATTGTCATTAATGAATCCTAAGTATTTATGCTGCATTTAGGAACCCTAACTCCATATTCACTGCTCCGTGTTCATTCCCTTTATCTCTTCTTAAATGTCTAATAATAGCATGTACAGGTAAGAAGCATTAAGCTTAATTAGTAAGTTTTTTTTTTAATTCCTTAAACTGGAGGCTTTTGGTCAGATTTTCCTATTCAGAATAGGGGCAATTATACTGTCCCTGAATCTAAATGCTAAATAATAAATAATTGGCAAAAAAAGGGATTCTAGTAACCAAAAATAGCTGACGTTATTCCTACAGAGTAACCCAAACACTGGAAAAATTTAGCCAAATCCTGAAATATGAAAATGTACATATCAAGTCTGTATTCCAATACATTTTGAGGCTTACTCTTACCAAGCAACAATTCTTTTTCCCCATAAATATTTGAACTACTGCTGAACAACACAGCCAACTTTACATCCAAGATCCTAAATATACCCCAGATCCTAAATTATAAAATACAGATTGTCTCTCTTATTTTTTGAATCAACATTATCAAAAGTTGAACTGTATCACCTATAGTAATCACTAAATCCTACTACTAAGAATAGCAAATGAATTAACCTAGCCTAGGTCACCTAATATCACTTTCCTTCCTCCATCAAATTAAGTAAGTCAGACTGAAATACAAATCTGTATGAGTTTCATCAAATCAAACAATTATTTTTAATATTGCTTCAATAGGTGGAACAAATTACTTTTTATTGAGATTAAATATCATCAATAATAAATGAGAATTGTTAGGATATAAATTAGTAGATTAGAAAGCTTCCATGAATACCAAAGGAAAAAATGTCTTATAAAAAATAGATTTTTGAATAATGTCAATTGGTATTTCTTCACTCTTACTTTTGTATCATGGTCTGCCATTCTCCTTCTCGATCTCCAATAGGAAACCGGTCTATCTGTGCCTGTATTTTTGTTCTCCACTCTCGCATGTAGTCTTCTATATCAAACACAAAAGGATGTTGCCCAAAATTGGCATCGACCACTTCTCCTGGTGTCTGAAGCCCCACAGTAGGATATAAATTTGGCTGTAAGACAACATATTTTATTAAACATCTATGCATCTTATGTTAAAGACTTATTTATTCTTTTAATACTATCTTTAAAAAAACAAAACTACAAATTTACTTAATGAATATTTTAAAATCCCAATCAAAACAGTAATAGAAAACGAAAACAAGTATTTAAAATACATTACATGTCAGATTAAAAAAAAAAAAAGAAATCACTTCCTGCAATCTAATCATCAAGAATAAAAGAAAAGAACTTGAGACACCTATTTTATTTATTCAAGGACTATGTCATATTATACCATGTTCTAATATATAAAGATGAAATTCTTGCTCTTAAGAATACGTCACATAGTAGTTCGGAAATTCAAATATAAACACATAACTCAAGAGTTTAAGGGCACAATCCAAAAGCACATAGCCTGTTAATGGTACCCACAAAGGAAAAGACTCATGACTCTTTGCATCTAGCACAGTTTTCTTCCCATTAAAACCCATTACAGAATTATGAGATACTTTAAAGCAAAAAGTATATAAGGCCAAAGGCAATAAAGATATCAAAAGAGTGTAAGGCCATTCATGAAGCAGAGTTTATAATTCTGATATTCAGGATTGTCTAAAAAGAGATGCTTTTAAAATGACTTACTAATCTGAATTTTCTTATAAACTCAGAAAAATAATTCTATCAATACTATATAAGAAAATCAACATTCATGAATGTTCTGATAAAATCGTTCCATAAAAGTTTAAAACTTCCCTGTGACAAAACATGCCACAAATGTCATAAGACAAATGGACTTTCCAGAAAGCAAATTCGCTAAACATATGACAAAGAATCAATATTCCAAATATAGAAAATATTCTCACAGTACAGGAGGACCATGATTACTAGTTCAAATTCTTAAGACTGGCAATAGATATGTAGGCAATTTGCAGAAGAAATACAAAATGACAACATGTGAAGACACATTTTACTTCAATTTTTTAGAATGCAAATTAAAACAGAAAAGTGGGTGTTTTGCGCATCAGATTAAAACTTAAAAGACTGAGAATGCTCAGTGTTGATAATGGTTGAGAAAATAAACACTTTCATCCACTGTACACAGAAACATACAATGACATAACCTTTTAAGAACAAAATTTAGAAAAATCTCTAAATTGAGCAATTTCACTTGTAAGAGTTTAATCCTACAGAAAAATGAACACGTGCAAAGATAAATTTCCTGCAGTATTATCTGTTAAGGCAAAAAAAGTTAAAAAGAATGTCCACAGGTGATAAGAAAAAACATTCCAAATTAAACTGACAGGCCACAGTTCTAAAATGCATTCTCATTTCAGAAATGTTAAAATATGAAAAATATCCATCTTAGAACTGATGAATTGTGGTAGTGCATTTATACAAGATATCATAAGTAGCAATAAGAACAGAATGACAAATGTGTATATGGACACAGAAAGACATCCAATACACATTACCAAATGCAGAGAGCAAGTTATAGAATACTGCATATTCTAGGACCCTATCTTTTATGTAAACATTTAAATAATGGACATACTGGGCTTACATGTGTTTAGAAAGAGGTCTAGAAGGATATACATGCAAATTAAAATAGCCATCATAGCTAAAGAGGCTGAGATTATGAAAAACTTCTCTTTTGTACATATTTCTATATTCATAAACATTTTTCTCATTTAAATATTTGACCCTATACATTACTTCTGTAATTAGAAAGAGATAAAAAACTTGAAATGATATTAAGTGAGTTCCAGCTCATGGAAGACTAACTATAATTTTTAACCAATTTACTCAACCTTAAAACTGGAGGATTTCAGGGAAAAAGATTAAGGATATTGTCCTTAACTTGCTAGACTACAGATTTTAAAAACCAACAGCCTTTAAAAGCATACAATTCAATGGTTTTTAGCATATTCACAGAACTGTGCAACCATCATCTAATTTTACAAGATTTCCATCACTCCCAAGAGAAACCCTATACCCATTAGCAGCCACTCCCCAATTCCTCCATCCCCCTAACCTCTGACAACCACTAATCTACTTCCTGACTCTACGGATTTGCCTATTCTGGACATTTTGTATGAAAAGAATTATACAATATGTGATCTTTTGTGACTGGCTTCTTGCATTTAACATGTTCAAGTTTCATCCACGTGGTAGGATGTACCTAGATTGTAGATTTATATGAAATAACATTTTTGAGGAAAATGTTTCTAAATTTTTTTAAAAAATCACTACATATGTAGAATTAGAAGAATAGTTTCTTTATGAAAAGAATAGGAAAATACATCCCATTTCTATTAACTTGTGAAAGATAAAGACATACTAAAAATATTTTCAATCTAGAAATTGTTCAAAAGCTAAATGTACACTACAAATTCATATTCTCAACAATACAGCTTTGTTCTATTATATTTAAGAGACTTCTAGTGAAAATGAAAGCAAATAATATATTTATAATAAGATTTCAAGTCAGCCCCCAGAACTGGAAAGTAGCATCATTTTAAATGAGAATAGCTACTATAACAAAAGAAATATATACCCAATCCCAAACTGAATTAGTCAATTTATAGTTCAAGACATTTCTCACAATGGTGAGGTGAGAAGGGGAGGAAGGATTACTTTGAAAGAGATCTAATGTTTTCAGAGCTGTATAAACACCCTATGTTCCATGATAGGTGTAATACAGTCTAGGTAAACTGATTTCTCTAAAAATATATTCTCTCCCAGGATTCAATAGTACAACCAGCTAGCGAGAGACCACAGGTACAGAACATACAAACTCTTTCTTGGTGATTCCTTTAAGAGAAGTACTTTTTCCTTTTTCTTTAAGTAGAAAAGTGATACAGAACATGAAGAAGTCTCAGAAGATCTCATAGCCAAAAAAATGAAAACCTCTTAGAAACACTACATTAAAAAGGAACCCACAACAATCACCATAACAACCACCCTACCCACTGTTACAACAAAGTTCCGCATCACCACAAAGGAAAAAAACATAACTGATGATTCAAAAGTAGGACAGAAAATAATTAGAAGGCAGCACAAAAATAGTCAATATGTCTACAACCAACTAAGCCTTTTCCAAATTTCACTCTACCAACAAGAAACAAAAGCTAACAACAAAAAAGCTCACACTGACAAGTTGGTTTTACATAATTAGTGCCACAAAAAGAAAAAAAAACAGCTGCTAAGCCTTTTAACTAACCCCAAATGAAACTTAGTCTTCTTACCAAAGCCTCTGCAACAGTTAAGAACCACACTAACCCACCTACAGGAATCTGCACCTACAAACTCTGTCACCACCAATCCTCTTCTCAAAAGCTGATCCTCTCCACTTACACACTTGCCTGTGCTAGAATACAATCACTACGGTTCTTTTCCATTCTCTATAGTACATTAACTTTTTTGCTTGCTAGTGAGTTATTTTCATTAGCATATGAGTATCCTGCCAAATCACCTAAGTTAAATACTCTTGTCTATTGTCTCCACTTGTACTACCAGCTACGATCCCATTTCTTTACTCCCCACTGTGGCCAAAGTCCTTCAGAGTTATCCATAGTCTATAATTTCCTTCTTCCTATTTTCTACATCCATTCCAATCAGGATTTCTCCATCACTCTGCTGAAACTTTCTTGTCAAGGTCACCAGTGACCTCCACTCTGCTATACACAGTGGCCATTCTCAGTCCTTAACTTACAGGATGTGTCACTGGCATTTGATAACACTGTTCACTCCTTCCCCCTTGACATATTTCTTCACTTGGCTTTCAGAACAGTCAGTTCTAGTTCTTCCTCATTATCTCACTGATTGCTCCTCCTCCATTTCCCTTTGCTGGTTCCTCCTTTTCTCCCAAATTTAGCAAGCCCCAGAACTTGGTCCTTGGTCCACTTCTCTTCTGTGGTCCACATGCCCTCACAAACAGTCTCACGATTTTGTGTAACACCTTAATGCCAATAACTGCTAAATTTCCAACTCCAGCCCAGATCACTCTCTTGAATTCCAGGCTTACATATCCAACTGTGTACTTGGCAACTTTTAATTTATCTAAAGTTGTGATGATCTCCCCTCTCAAAACTTGCTCTACATATATATATGTGTGTGTATATACGTATATACACACACTTCTTCATATCAATAAACGACCTCTCCATTCTTTCAATTCCTCAGGCCAAAAACCTTGAAGTCAGATCCTCTTTCTCTCATTTGCACATCCAATCCATTAGCAAATTCTCTTGGTTCTCAGTTGGATTTTCAAAAGAATCATATTTATTTATTTTTATCATTTTGGGGTTTTTTCATTTAACTCTTTAATCCACCTAGAACTTGCTTTGGTATAAAATAAAAGATAAAATCCTAACACTATTTATTTTTTCGAAAAGGTGAACAACACTTGGTTCCTTCACTGCTTATTAAATAATGCTTCTTGGTGAGCAATTTTGATCTGCAGACTCTAAGCTTTTTTGATCTAACAAAATTATTATAATTTTGATTTCTTCTGTTTTTTCCTTAAGATTTTCTGAAGGAATATCAATAATCTATAGATTTGCTGTCTATTCCCTGCCTCTGAGTCTTCCATCATCTCAAAACACTTCTGAAATTGGGATGCATTTTATAATCAATGGCACCTTACAATCACTACTGGCGAAGCAGCTGTCATGAAACAGTTGTCATCGCCTGCACTGGTATAAATTTGTTAAAGAACGAGCTCATCAAAAAACTCTGGGATTAATGGTTTTTCCTGGCGAAATAGCTGGATAATTGCAACCTTTAGGACATTTTAGTCGGCAAGCCACCTAAGACCAACTGGGAAATGAATGTCGGTTGTCAGAAAATCTTTGGTCAATACTACCTTCTGGTAATATTAAGAAAGTGACAGCATCAAAATGTGTACAATGTGATCAGCAGGTTGGAAGAAAATCCCAAAGACATGAAACTCTTAAGAAATCTTCTTAACGGCAGAGAACACAGTATATGTGGAAAACCATAGAAATCAACTCTAAAAAAGTGGCTTAAAAGGTAGAACTCTGAACATGATGAAGTCTGGGGAATACCTTAATCAATTTATATTGCTTATCTCATTCTTTTTAGGTATGCAAAAAGAAATACGGATTTTTAAAACCTATATTTAACCCTAAAAGATCATTCAGCAAGTATAAAATAAAAATTCTAAGTGATAAGAAAGCACTGTGTTGTAGTTTGTTAGTTTTTTCCCCTTGGTATCACATAAGATGCATATTATAATCGATAGTGTCTTAGACTTGGTATATAAGATACCTAGAATCAAACCTCTACTGATGAGAGTCATTATCATCTCGCCTGAAGTTCTGCAATAGTCTCCTCACAGGTCTCCTTGTTTCCACCCTTTCTTCCCTCTATAGTGCATTTTTCAACTTAGCAGTCAAAGTGATCCTGCAAAAGCTAAATCATATCATAACAACTCTGCAATAACTCTGTGTTTCTCAGAGTAAATGCCCAAGCCCTTCTAAAGGCCTGTAGGGTTTAGATGATCTAGCTCACCTGTCTTCCTCAATCTTCTCTACCATAATTCATGCTATTCTTCAGGTGTGCTCCAGTCTGGGCACCTTTCCCCTAAGTTCTCTAAGCATAAAGCAATCTTGCTCTACATATCCATTTGGCTAACCCCTTCACTCCTTCAAAAGTCTTTGTTCAAGTCTCACTTTGAGCAAAGGTGAGCAACTTGTACAACCCATGTCCTGCCTTTGACACTCCCATGCCATACTTTTTTCTTTCTTTCCAAAGTACTTAAAACCTTTAAAAATGTTACAATTTACTTATTTTTTATGTATTGCTTATTCTCCAACTTCCTCAGCTTGAATATCATTAACTCCAAAAGGCCAGAGGCTGTTACTGCCCGTTTTGTCGAATGGTGTATCCACGCACAGAACCTACCACACTATAGCTTGGATGAATACATGTTATACAGCCCTTTGCTGAAAAGTCCAAAGATACCAGAGAAACACATTTCAAATGAATGTACGGTGACATTAAAAAGTATATTTTAAGAAATCAATTCTAATTTATTTTTCTTTTGCAGTGAAATCCAGTGCAATTTGGAGCTTAATTTCTGAAGGTCCACAACCAGGGTGTCTAGAGAAAGGATCTCTATTCTATGCATGACATATAAACTTAATAAATATCAGTAAGATTACATTCTAAACTTTCTAAATATGCCTAGTACCAGTTTCATTATCCTTCCTTTAATTAAAAATGCCAAACTTGCTTTTAAAAAATTATGTCTTACCGGTAGGTCGGTGAAAGCAATACCTAAAGAAAAAAAAAAAGTGGCATTAGAAGCTGTTTTCCAAAGGCAGACTATAGTAACAAGTTGCATTTCTAACTAAAAAGAAAAGGAAAAAATGGCAAAGGAAGAAAAGGGAATATTTTAAAGCCTAACTATAAAATAACAGGACCAATTTTTCCTCACTAACACTAACACATATGTTTGAGTGAATGCTGTCCCCCTTCAAAATTATCAGTCTTGTTAGTCATGCACAAATTTTATTCCTGGAATGCTGCCACTGTCTCCAAGATTTATGAAATGGTTTTAGATATATCTTCAAAGCTATGTTAGGAACCATATAAAAAAAACTGGTTGCAAAACAGTCATATTTGATTTTTTACCCCCAATCTATCTACATTATCCAGCCTCATCACTCAATCTTCATCTAGATTTAGCTGTTAACTAATTTTGGGTGGAAGAAGAAGAGATTTTGTTATAACAGGTGAACAAGGGAAAATACAGAACTTCTGATTCTTTAAAAAAATGTTTCTGATACGAGGACATTCTTAAATAACTTCTGACTACTCTGTAAAAAAATCAATTCCTCCTTCAAAAGATAAAGATTACACAGTTGAGAATTTCTCTTGAAATGCCCTTTGACAGTAATTTCAACATAGTCATGTTCAAATACAACTTGAACAATGGCAGTATTGTTGAATATAAGCCTACTAGAATCTCAAAGTGACAATTTAATAATTTCTTTTCAAATATTCTAATGTATTACTTAGCTGAAAATAAGATAATAAATTAATCAAATATTTCTGTAGGACGTCACTGATATGTTATTGGAAAGGGTGGTATTGGTGGTCAGTTAATCACAATACACACATTAAAACAAAACAAACCAGCACCAAAACCTCTAATGAAAAATACAAATTAATTCCATAGATTAACATGTTTGAACATTGCCAGATGTAGCTACTATAACCTATATGTGCTCAGACCACAAAAAGATGCCCCTTTAACAAGCTGGCATAACTATTTAAATTTTACACAGAAAACAATTTTCTGTATTTGTAATTTCCTGATTTGTCAAGAGGCTTTTTGAAAAGTGATCTTCAATTGATAAATGATATTCAAAGTCAAAAAATTTCAAATTAAGTTAACATATACTGAAATGTTTCTCTCATTTTCTCAAAGAAAAACATTTCCATTTCTCTTTTACACTATATATATTTTGAAAACCTTGCATGAGACAGAAACTAAAGATTTATCAGCTTTCTGGTAGAAATTATCTACCTTAGGAAGTACAAGGGAATAATAAATGAATAGTATTTAATCTTCTAGATGTTAGAATCTAGCCCAGAGTTAAGCATACCTCTCCTGTATGGCTTTCCAGGCCATACAGCCTTACTCACTAATACTCAACTCTGCCATGATAGCAGGTACACAGCCATAGGCAATAGGTAAACGAATGGGTGTGGCTGGGTTCCAATGAAATGCTATTGAAAAACAGGCAGGAGGCCGACTTGGCCATAGCTTGTAGACCCTGTTCTAGTGGAATAATTTTATCCCCACAATGTCATACCACTGCATCCCTGGCACCCAGCCCAATGGCTGGCACACAATGACACTAAAAACATTTAGTGAGTACTCATTCTCATTATGTGCCAGGCAGTGGCCTAAGAACTTTGCATTCATCGTTTCAGTGTACTCTAACAACCTTAAGGTTGTAGGTATTATAGGATCCTATTTTACGAACTGAGAAAACTGAGGCACAGAAATGTTAATCAACTTGCATAAGGTTAAGTAATGTAAACCAGGAGTCAAACTCAGGCAAGTCTGACTAAAAACTCTTATTAACAACTGTTACGTTCCCTATCTATGTGCTTAATAAATATTTATTAAACTTATGAACGAATAATGCCAAATGTTCAAATTTACTTAAAATTAGAATGTGATTCCATCATTAGGTACATTTTCTTAAGAAGCATCTTACATTTAAAAATAGCTTTATTATCCAAAAGAAAAAGTCAATTTAAATGTCTGTGAAAATCTAATAGGAAGAAAATAAAATCACATCACCTGTGATCTTCCCATCTCCCAAAATAAAATTTCTTCTCTGAAAAGTTTAAAAAGTTAGTGTTAAAAAGACTAATTGTGGTTTTCAAAACATGCCTTCTTTTGTATTTTTGAGTCAAAGACCATACCAAAAAGCAGATTTCTCCTGGTTTAAGATTTTAAAATCTTAAGCAACAAGCCAACTAAGACTATAGTTAACTCCTTTGACAAGTCAGAATCAGAATAGTAACAGATAAACTACAGGGCTGTATCCTTCTGGAAACCAGCTGGCCACAACAATCAAATCACAAGTTCGCATATAATTTGCATGGGGTCCTTAACATTATTGTATTAATGAAAATATAAAGATCTTTTGTGGACTTGAGACAATCCAATCTGTAAGTCACATAACACAGAAGAACTTCAGAATTAAAATTAATAATGAGAAGTAAAATTAAGCTGAATATAAATATGAAAAATAATTAACTTTTTATAAGAAATATATTGAGATACTAAAAAACAGTAACTTTTACCAATCCAGCCAAAAATTTATAATTTTCTACCATGAAATGACAGAAAAAACAGCTTTTGTGTTATATTAAAGAACATCTATTACATATGTCTAAGCATTCTACCTGCAGTTTAATTTTTAAGTATTATTTATAAGCAAAGTGGAGTTTTTGCTTTCTGGGGTTACTTAGTTTTTCTTCCTTTTCCTTTACTCCATTAGAAATAATTTGCTAAGAGTTAAGAACTTTTCCAACAGTAAAAGTAAAATGAAACCTTTAAAAAAAAAAAAAGGCATCTTGCTATCCTTTATACTTTCTGTAATTAAAAAAAAAAAGAAAAAAAAATCTGAGAAAAAAGAATATAAAGACCACATATGACTTTAAATATGAAGTGCTATGAGTATATGCATGTTTAACTAAAACTCCTAATTTTCTATCAGACTTACAACGTATGAGTTCCTTCAAGTTTTCATTAACCTGTTTATTTCTTATTAGCCACCTGTCTTTCATTCTTACAAGTTTTGTTACTATTTGCTTGTTTAATTCTGCTCCCTGCCACAAAAGTAACTTGTGGTCACCATCCTCTAGCAATCTTCACTTACTGATAGCATCAAGCTTTCCCTCTCTTTGTTACTGTACTCCACACTATGCTCAGAGCTCAGAACTTAAGCCCTATTTCATCTGTTACCTAAAGAACTGGATCATATTGTAAAGGGTATTATTCAAAGCAAAGCAGAAAACTCTTGGCATTTCTACTACTAGAATAAATATCTCAGTATGGGAATTATTTCCATAGTTATTCCTATATATATGTATTATATATGTGTCCTCCACAGAATATAAATTTTCTCCACTTCTTCAACTTCTACCAGGAAAGAAGGGAAAAACCATTTCCAGAACTATCATTCTATAATAAAGGAGAATCACATAATAAATATGACTACCATGCTGGAAGTACAATAATCACAATATTTGTTTATTTTGCATGCAGTATATTATCTCAGTACCTAAACTATGTCCATTCTTGGTGTAAAAGCAGGTATTGTTGATAAGGTTAACACAACAGCCAATGACATCACCAGTTGTAAAAGTTGGTCCATAAGGTTGTCCGGTTCCAGAAGAACAAAATGAATGTCCGTCATCCCCATGGTAACCATATGAATGTTTATCCCAACCTAAAGAAAAAGTTCCAGTATATTTAGGAATCTCAGTATTGGATTCATTCACTAAGATTATGATAGGATAAGCCAGAATAGTACAACAGTTAGTACAAAGATAAAATTCTCAAATGTACATTTAAATTCAACAATTACACTACATAATTTCTTCATTATTAAAATACTATTTTCAACATTAAGAAAAATAAATTAGCTACACAAAACATTAGAACAAGTCAAACAGAGAGGACTCATATCAGAAAAACATAAATGCAACATCCACAACAGGACATATCTTCCATGCATATTTTGTGCTAAAATCCCAAAAGATTTTGTTTTGATTTAAGGAAAACAAACAGAAAAAAAAAAAAAACCAAAACACACAGAGTTCAATGTAAAATAGAAAACTGCATACTAAATCACTGAAAGCTTTTCCAGGCCATGATCCAAATATAAAAGTCAAACAAACTACAGACACATCTATACCATTAAGTGATTTATCAGCACAAGTATTTTTATGAGTTACTTCTAAGGAGAATTTTCAAATAAGAAAAATTTCACTTAAACCCTGTTTCAAGCATAACTTTAAGCAAAATGGTACAATGAAAGTATGTCAGGTTAACATCTGATTACAATGAGATGACAACTACATGGGCTTGGGTTGGTTCTTTGTTTTAAGGCATTTCATGAAGTTTTATATCAGCAGTTTTGTTTTCTATTTCAAAAAATTCCCCTCAAAATTAACTTTTAACATTAGCCAACAGAATACCAGAAAACATAATCCAAGAATCACTTCCTTCTGATAAACAGTGTTGGGAAACAGTTCAGCCACCTCAATTCATACCTTCCTTAGTTTACTTCATAATATTAGCCAATATTCCCAGAACATTAAACAACTGAATATGGGTTAAAAACCAGGAATGTGATGAATGGCAAACAGAATCAGCCACATTAAAATATCTAAAGTAGCTGATATGACTATGTACTTAAAGTTAAAAGTACCAGAAAACAAAAAAAAGAAAAAAAAAAAAAAGTATGGTATATATGCTAATTAAGAGTCGTTAAATGGCACAGAATTTAAATATATTAAAAAACACTCAGCTTACATTTAGAACTCATAATATAGGTGATTAAAAATATAAAAAATCAGTCTTTTACTATTTCAATTTATTACTTGAAAATTATAACCAGCTGCTATAAGACTATACTATTATAGCATAATTCAATTACAGTTATACCTGGTAGTCTATTCATGTTCACACCTTGAGCAGAAAGACCAATTCCCATGTAACTGTTGTGGGGGGCAGGGTGGAGAAAGAAAGAGAAGCAGGTTATTATAGTCATGTACGTATAAATAACCAAACACTCTCAAACATCAGAACTAAGCCCAAGTCCCAGGCTGAAACTCCTAGGGTAGCTACAAAAATGTTAAAATTCATTACATGACAACAAAAGGCATATTAATCACCAATAAAACTCAGATTCACAGTAAATTCCAATAGTAAGCATTCATAAATACCACCTAAACTATTGGTAATACCTATATTACTCTACTAACACCTAAAAGGTCTTTCCAACTTATTTACAGATATTTACTTAGGATTAAGACTTTTCGTAAAAAGAATAGAGGGTCTTGTGTAAAAAAAAATGTTAAATAAAAAATAAGTCCTTTTATTGTCAAAAGGACACTGAAAATTTAGACTACCAGGAAAAGGGGACATGGACTCACATTTGGAAAAAATGTCAAATTCATACAAACACATCTAAAATATTTAATAAAATTACCCTAACATACACATTTTTTAGTGTATCTACATAATGGTTTTTTCTAAAACTGGGCAAACTGACAAAATCTACCTAAACATAGGAATCCTTATAATCATCAATTTATGAAATTAGAACAAAATAATCGCCACAAAAACACACGAGGACAGGTAATTATTAAGGTGTGCAATTAATTTTCAAAAGCTTATAAAACAATAATAAAACCTGATGAAGACAGTTAAAAAAGGGAAAAGTATAAAGCAATACACTTAAAAGTATGGATGAAAAAAGAAAAACTAAATAAAAAAGCAAACTGAATTCAGTTTGTTAAAAGGCTCATTGACCATTTTGGATCCGCATCCCAGCAAGCTGCCAAAAAACCCAGCTAATTGACTGCGACTGTATCAAGATTCAAAATGGCATTGATAAAGTGCAGCTACATTTCCTAATAAAAACTCCAATAAAATAAGAATAAAAGGAAATTACTTAAATATGATACCTTTGTTCCCCAAAATCAATACAGCAAACAAGATACCCAACAGTGAAACACTGAAGCCATTTCCACTAAAATCAGGAACAAGGAGATGCCTATAATTGCTAAACATTGTTTTAGACAATTTATAAAATAATGAAATTAAGGGCCGGCCCCACTAGGAAGAGTACGGTGCTGGGAGTGCCGAGATCGAGAGTTCGGATCCTATATAGGGATGGCTGGTGCGCTCACTGGCTGAGCATGGTGTGGGCAGCACCAAGGACAGGGTTGCAATCCCCTTACCAGTCAAAAAAAAAAAAAAAAAAAAGTTAAATAACTAGTGTAAACATTAGGAGATATAAAATTATCTTTATTTGTAGTTGGTATCATTATATATATAGTAAACCACAGAATCTACGAAAAGCTTTTAGAATTAATTAGGTATTTTGGCAAAGTGATTGGATATAAGAAAAACATTTTAATTTCTCTCCTCGTAATAGCCAGCTAGAGGAAGGAAATGGTATGTGTAAAGATATCAGTCACCATAAACACAGAAACCTTAAAAAAGAAATAAAGTTCTCAAGTAAGGCTCAAAAAAAATATTTTAAAATCTATAAATAAAAAGACATGGTATATATCTTAAGAACTTGACAGCATAAAAATAGTAACCTTTCTAAAATAATATATACATGTAATGCATTTCAAGACAGATTACAATCAAACTTATAAAAGTAAACAATATGACTTTAAAGTTCATATGTAAAAACATAATTTTGACCACAAAAGACAAAATTCTTAAAAAGAAAAATAACAGGGTTCTCCCTACTAGCTATTAAAACTCATAGTTAAATAAATTCACAAGAGCAATGTTACAAATAAAAGCACATGTTGAGTGAGACTTGACTGACAAAACATAAACAACGTTTAAATGGATTGTCAAAAGGGTCATTAAGTTTGTATTTTGATTCAGCCCCTTTGCTACAAATGTAACATAAAATACAAGTGTTACCAAAAAGACTTAAGACCCCAACCAGCTGACAAAAAAAAAAAAAAAAAGACAATCTTTCTGAAGACAAAAAAAAAAAAAGACAATCTTTCTGAAGAAACATAAGCTGTGAACAGGGACACAGCTATGGGCCTGCAAAGCTCTGGGACTATGAGCGCTCATTAGTGGCTACAAGTGCCTTCTTCTCTGCAGAAACAAGGACTGAAAATGCTCCACAAGACAAGCATTAGCCATGCTTATTGCTTAAAGCCAAAGGCTGGAATAGGCTTCCCTTCTTTAAAGGAGGCTAAGAAAATACTGATACCACCTGTTGCCAGGGCTAGAGGTTATTTGACATTGTGGCCTAGTTAAGGAGAGAGAGCAGAAACCTCCTGACCAGGATCTGAACTGTTGTTGAATGGACTGGTCACTGAATCTGCAATACTCCCAACGTCATCCTAAAGCAAGAACCTGGAAACTCTTATTACAGACCTATTTTGGACTGGGGGCCAACAAGTTAAAAAGCAAGTGCAAACTTTAATAGAAAATAAGCATAGAAAAAGATGAACAAAATGAAGAAAAATCTTAAAACTTCCCAATCAGAATGAAGCTGCAAAGACAGAATTCTAAAATATAAAACCAACAAAATAAACAACTGGAACATGAATTCATTCTAGATGACTCACTCAATGGACAGTCTAATTTAAAATAATATCAAAACAAGTATACTTAGGATACATAAAAGAAAAAAAAAGGAATCACAGTCACTAGAAATAAAAACAGTAGAGCACCAGTGTTTGCTAAGATAATTACCTAATAATTTTCCAGAATTGAAAAATATATTGCTGAATTGAAAATGTACATCGCATATTGAGGAAGATAAAAATTAAGTCATACTTAAGACACACTACAGAATATCAATCACAGACATAACCTTGAAAGCTACCAGAGAGAAGGCAGATTTCTTACCAAGGAATGACAATAAGACTGACAGCAGGCTTCTCCCCGGCAACAACTGATGACAAAAAACAATGGCACAATATGCTCAAAGTATCGAAGGTAAAAAAAAAAAAAAAACAACTGTCAATCTAGAGCTTAATTCCCAGTTAAAGCACTAAGAATGAGAGAAAAATAAGATATTTTAAAAGCTAATAGTTTGCTACCAACAGACTCTCATAAAAGACCTATCTGAGGAACAAATGCAACTTGAGGGATCCTAAGATGGCGGTGGCTGCGGCAGTTGGCGTGGAGTAGCTGAGGTGGAAAAGGCGGCCACTGGGCCTTAGGCAGCCGGGAAATTTGTGGCCCTTCCTCTTGCTGTCTCTTAAGGGAGGAACGCTGCTGGTGGCTGGTCGTGGGGGCTGACCACCACTTTGCCCTTGGCAGGAGAGGCTGCTTCATTTACAGGCAACAGCTTTGAAGTATGGAGCAGGAAAAGAACTATTTCTTAGCTGCAAAAGCGAGTCTCTAAACAGGGAACACGGTGCCGGGGCTGCTGTTGACGCTACCAGGATCCCGGAGGCCGGGGCCGCACTGAAGGCGGCCAGCTGCCCTATTCAGGATTCAAGGTTTCAGGCTGGCATAAAAGAAGATTCCTGGGAGCACCCGAGCCGCGCCACGGGACCAAGTGAGCAGCCCGAGGTGGCGGCGGCCAAGAACGGGAACGGTGACGATGCAGAGGCAGAGAGGGAGCTGCCCGACCCGGCACAGCCCTGTGACTGACCCCCGGCCCGGCCCTGCTTCGGGGGCAGACGCCCGCCCGGCTTCCGCCTGCCCCACCGGGCCATTCACCGGCCCCGGGGCTGCCTCCATTTTCTCAGGTGGTGGTGGCTCCGGCCCAGCTCGACCAAGCCTGTCCTCCTCACCTGGCTCGGCTGCTCACTGAGCCTTCCCACTTGCTTGCCCTGGCACGGGGCTTCCCGGGGCCTGCGGGCCGGCCTCCCCTCCCACTCCCTCCACGGTTCTCTGGCGGGGCTGGTGGCGTGGGGCATCCTGACCAGCGTCGGGAGGGCAAGTAAGTACGGGCTGGGCCGACTATCACTCCACCGCACCCTGGGCTCCGGCCCCCGGAAAACTTCCTGTTACCGGGAGGCAGATACCATCTCTGCGGCCACCAGTTCGGAAAAATGACTAACCGATTTCTGGTTAGGAATAGTGTGGTCGGAGAGTTCGTGAGTTCGCTTGAACCTGCCGGAGAGCTGACTGCAGGTGGGCACCGGACTTGGTCCGTGCCGGGGGGATTCAAAGGTGAACCGCATGCTGCGGGCTCCTCTCCCGAGGAGCCCACGCTCTGCTGTGCGAGATAAGACAAGTACACAAATAACCGCGATACCAGGAGGAAGGTGATAAGTCTCGAGAAAGATCTACACAGTGCTACAAAGGCACCCAGAGCGACCGGTCGTCTACACATAGCAGAAACCTGATAGACTTCCTGGGCGAGGCGGTGCTGAGCAGGGTCTTGAAGGCCCAGTTGATAGATGAGGGTTGCAGAAGACACGTCCCAGCCCAGCCCAGTGCGCAGAGAGCAGGGAGACGTCTGCCTACGGAGGCGGAGGCTCGACAGAAACCACACACCCTGTGGGGTCGCCACTGCGTGATCCAACAGCCTGGGCCAGAGTGCACGGAACAGGGAGAAGTCGTGCACGGAAAGTGGAAGCTCAGCAGAGACCACACACCCTGCGGTACCACCCCATGATCCAGCAGCCCAGCAGAGTCCAAGCTGACCAGAGAGGTGGCTCCCCAGAGAGGCCCAAGACCCGAGGCAACCACACACACAAGGCACTAGAGGCCAACTGAGCAGTCATGGAGGGAGCCATACCAAATTGGCAACCACAGCAACATCTTAGTTAGTCAATAGTCTCAAACCGGTGGACTGTGAAACCCCCTGCCACAATGAATAAACATCAAAAAAAAGATAACAGAAATACAAAAAATCAAGAAAGTACACCACCAAAAGTTAATAAATCTCAAACTCTAGATCCTATAGAACAAGAAGCCCTTGAAATGACTGACAAGGAATTTCGAGTGATAATTCTAAGGAAACTGAATGAGATACAAGAAAACTCAGCTAGACATCATGATGAAATGAGGAAAAGTATACAGGATCTGAAAGAGGAAATATACAAGGAAATCAATGTCCTGAAAAAAAATGTAGCAGAACTTGCTGAACTGAAGAAGTTATTCAGCGAAATAAAAAACACAATGGAGAGTTTAACCAGCAGGCTTGTCGAAGTTGAAGAGAGAACCTCTGAACTTGAAGATGGGCTGTTTGAAATAACACAAGCAGACAAAAAAAAAGAAAAAAGAATCAAAGACATTGAAGAAAATCTGAGAGAGATATCAGACAACCTCAAGCGCTCAAATATCCGAGTCATGGGTATTCCAGAAGGGGAGGAAAATGGAGATTTCATTGAAAACATATTCAACAAAATAGTGGCAGAAAACTTCCCAGGTATAGGAAAAATCACAGATCTTCAGATCCAGGAAGCTCAACGATCTCCAAACGTATTCAACCCAAAAAGGCCCTCTCCAAGACATGTTATAGTCAAATTGACAAAACTCAGAGACAAAGAGAGAATCTTAAAAGCTGCAAGAGAGAAGCGTCAAATCACCTATAAGGGAGCCCCAATCAGGCTAACATCAGACTTTTCATCACAAACCCTAAAATCTAGAAAGGAATGGGATGATATATTCAAAATACTAAAAGACAAAGATTGCCAGCCAAGAATACTCTACCCTGCAAGGCTATCCTTCCGAAATAAAGGGCAAATAGTATATTTCTCAGACAAACAAAAACTGAGGGAATTCACTACCACACGACCACCCTTACAAGAAATCCTCAAGGGAGTACTGGGTTTGGTTCCTGAAAAAGAACTACCACTGCCATAAAAACCCAAGAAAAATCAAAACCCACTAGTATAATAAAAATGGCATTCATGACGAGAAAACAAACAAAAAAAACACTATGTACAACCTAAGGAACCAACAAACACAGAAACCAAACAGTAAATCAGAAAGCAAGGAACAAAAGACATCTAAGACAACCAAGCAACCAATAAAATGCTAGGAATAAATCAACACCTTTCAATAACAACTCTTAATGTAAAAGGCTTAAAATTCCCCAATCAAAAGACACAGACTGGCTGACTGGATTAAAAAGGAGGACCCAACTATATGCTGCCTACAAGAGACCCACCTCACCCATAAAGATTCACATAGAATAAGAGTGAAAGGGATGGAAAAAGATTTACCATGCAAACAGAAAAGAAAAACGAGCTGGAGTAGCTATTCTTATATCTGACAAAATAGACTTTAAACTAAAAACCATAAAAAGAGACAATGAGGGACACTACTTAATGATGAAAGGACTGATCCATCAAGAAGACATAACAATCATAAATATGTACGCACCCAATGTTGGAGCAGCCAGATTTATGAAACAAACTCTATTAGACCTAAAGAAGGAAATAGACACTAATACCATAATAGCAGGGGACCTGAACACCCCACTGTCAATATTAGACAGATCATCTAGGCAAAGAATCAGTAGAGAAACACAAGATATAAACAATACTCTAGACCATTGGAACTGGCAGATATCTACAGAACATTCCATCCAACAACCTCAGAATATTCATTCTTCTCATCAGCACATGGATCATTCTCCAGGATAGATCACATATTAGGTCACAAATCAAGTCGCAATAAATTCAAAAAAATTGGAATTATCCCATGTATTTTCTCAGACGACAATGGATTAAAACTAGAAATTAATAACAAACGAAACTCTGGAAACTATACAAACACGTAGAAATTAAACAGCATTCTACTTAATGACATATGGGTCCAAGAAGAAATCAAGCAGGAAATCAAAAAATTTATTGAAACTAATGAAAATAATGATACATCATACCAAAACCTGTGGGATACTGCATAAAGCAGTATTAAGGGGGAAATTTATTGCATTAAATGCTCACCTCAGAAGAATGGAAAGATGGCAAGTGAACTAGAAAAACAAGAACAATCCAAACCTAAAGTTAGCAGACGGAAAGAAATCACTAAGATCATAGCAGAACTGAATGAAATTGAAACCCAAAAAACAATACAAAAGATGAATCAAAAAGTTGGTTTTTTGAAAAGATAAATAAAATTGACAAATCATTAGCATGGCTAATAAAAAAAAGAAGAGAGAAGATTCAAATAACAAAAATTAGAAATGAAAAAGGCGATATTACAACTGATTCATCTGAAATACAAGGAATCATTCGAGACTACTATAAACAACTATACGCCAACAAATTTGAAAATCTGGAGGTAATGGATAAATTTCTGGACACACACAAGCTCCCAAAACTGAACCATGAAGATGTAGAAAATTTGAACAGACCAATAAAGGAGATTGAAGCTGTTATCAGAAGGCTCCCAACAAAGAAAAGCCCAGGACCAGATGGATTCACAGCAGAATTTTACCAAACATTCAAAGAGGAATTGACACCGATTCTTTACAAACTATTCCAAAAGATTGAAACAGACACAAATCTCCCAAACTCATTCTATGAAGCAAACATCATCCTGATACCAAAACCAGGTAAAGATATAACCAAAAAAGAAAACTACAGGCTGATATCCTTGATGAATATAGATGCAAAAATCCTCACTAAAATACTAGCAAACAGAATACAGCAACACATACGTAAAATTATTCATCACGATCAAGTGGGATTCATCCCAGGGATGCAAGGTTGGTTCAACATACGCAAATCAATAAATGTGATACACCATATTAATAAACTCAAACACAAGGACCATATGATCATCTCTATAGATGCTGAAAAAGCATTTGATAAAGTTCAGCACTCATTCATGACAAAGACCCTCTATAAGTTAGGTACAGAGGGAAAGTATCTCAACATAATTAAAGCCATATATGCCAAACCCACTGCCAATATCATCCTGAATGGGGAAAAGCTAAAAGCTTTTCCTTTAAGAACAGGAACTAGACAAGGAGGCCCACTCTCACCACTCCTATTCAACACAGTGTTGGAAGTACTAGCCAGAGCAATCAGAGAAGAGAAGGAAATAAAGGGCATCCAGATTGGAAAAGATGAAGTCAAACTGTCCCTGTTTGCAGATGACATGATCCTATATCTTGAACAGCCTAAAACCTCTACAAAAAAACTCTTGGAATTGATAAATGATTTCAGCACAGTAGCAGGATACAAAATCAACACACAAAAATCAGTAGCATCTCTTTTCTCCAATAGTGAACATGCAGAATGAGAAATCAAGAAAGCCTGCCCATTTACAATAGCCACCAAGAAAATAAAATACTTAGGAATTGAGTTAACCAAGGATGTGAAAAATCTCTATAGTGAGAACTACAAACCACTGCTGAGAGAAATTAGAGAGGATACAAGAAGATGGAAAGATATTCCATGCTCTTGGATTGGAAGAATCAACATAGTGAAAATGTCCATACTACCCAAAATGATATACAAATTCAATGCAATCCCCATCAAAATTCCAAAGACATTTTTCTCAGAAATGGAAAAAACTATTCAGACATTTATATGGAACAATAAAAGACCACGCATAGCCAAAGCAATGCTGAGCAAAAAAAATAAAGCGGGAGGCATAACACTACCTGACTTTAAGCTATACTACAAAGCTATAATAACCAAAACAGTATGGTACTGGCATAAAAACAGACACATTGATCAATGGAATAGAATAGAGAATCCAGAAATCAACCCACACACTTACTGCCACCTGATGTTTGACAAAGGCACCAAGCCTATTCACTGGGGAAGGGACTGCCTCTTCAGCAAATGGTGCTGGGATAACTGGATATCCATATGCAGGAGAATGAAACTAGACCCATACCACTCACCATATACTAAAATCAACTCAAAATGGATTAAGGATTTAAATATACACCCTGAAACAATAAAACTTCTTAAAGAAAACATAGGAGAAACACTTCAGGAAATAGGACTGGGCACAGACTTCATGAATACGACCCCAAAAGCACGGGCAACCAAAGGAAAAATAAACAAATGGGATTATATCAAACTAAAAAGCTTCTGCACAGCAAAAGAAACAATTAACAGAGTTAAAAGAAAACCAACAGAGTAGGAGAAAATATTTGCAAAATATACATCTGACAAAGGATTAATATCCAGAATATATAAGGAACTCAAACAACTTTACAAGAAGAAAACAAGCAACCCAATTAAAAAATGGGCAAAAGAGCTAAGTAGGCATTTCTCTAAGGAAGATATACAAATGGCCAACAGACATATGAAAAAATGCTCAACATCACTCAGCATCCGGGAAATGCAAATCAAAACCACACTGAGATACCATCTAACCCCATTTAGGATGGCTAAAATCCAAAAGACTCTGAACGATAAATGCTGGCGAGGTTGCAGAGAAAAAGGAACTCTCATACATTGTTGGTGGGACTGCAAAATGGTGCAGCCTCTATGGAAAATGGTATGGAGGTTCCTCAAACAATTGCAGATAGATCTACCATATGACCCAGCTATCCCACTGCTGGGAATATACCCAGAGGAATGGAAATCATCAAGTCGAAGGTATACCTGTTCCCCAATGTTCACTGCAGCACTCTTTACAATAGCCAGGAGTTGGAACCAGCCCAAATGCCCATCATCAGATGAGTGGATACGGGAAATGTGGTACATCTACACAATGGAATACTACTCAGCTATAAAAACGAATGAAATACTGCCATTTGCAACAACATGGATGGACCTTGAGAGAATTATATTAAGTGAAACAAGTCAGGCACAGAAAGAGAAATACCACATGTTCTCACTTATTGGTGGGAGCTAAAAATTAATATATAAATTCACACACACACACACACACACACACACACACACACACACACACACACACACACACACACACACACACACACACACACACACACACACACACAATACCGGGGGGGTGGGGGGGAAGAAGATATAACAACCACAATTACTTGAAGTTGATACGACAAGCAAACAGAAAGGACATTGTTGGGGGGGAGGGAGGAGAGGGAGGAGGGAGGGAGGGTTTGGTGATGGGGAGCAATAATCAACCACAATGTATATCGACAAAATAAAAGTTAAAAAAAAAAAAAAAAAGAACTATTTGAGGATATATGTTAGTAGGGAGACAAGTGAAAACAGAAGAAAGACAAAGGCAAAGAAACAATAATCAGCACAAAAAATTCAAAACTATGTCCCTAAAATTAATTACTGATTACAAAATACTATTTAGAGTTTAAAACTCTTATCATTTACACATAATATACTAGAGTACAATTAACAAGAGGAAAACATAATCCACATTTAAAAAAAAAGAGAAATAGGGAATGGCTCTGAGAAGATCCAGATGTTGGAATTAGCAGATAAGGAATTTAAAGCAGCTATTGTTACAATGCACACAATGCAGGGGAAAATACATTTGTTTTAATGAAAAAATAGGAAATCTCAGAGAAAAAATAAATAAATAAATAAAAATGAACTGCTATGGTCTGAATATTTGTGTCCCACGCAAAATTCATATGCTGGAACCTAATCCCCAATGTGGTGATATTATGAGGTGGGCCATTGGGAGCTGATTGGATTGGTACACACATAAAAGAGGCCTGAGAGAGCTTGTTTCCCCCCTTCCGCCATGTGAGTACACATAGGAGGTACCATCTGTGAAGCAGAGAGTTCTCACCAGACACAGAATCTGCTGGTGTGTTGATCTGAACTTCCCAGCCTCCAGAATGTGAGCAATAAATTTATGCTGTTTATAAATTACCCACTCTAAGGTATTTTGTTATAGCAGCCCAGACTAAGACAAGAACCAAATGGAAATCCTGGACATGAATATCTGAAATAAATATTTACTAATGTACAATGTATAACATAATAAATATTTACTGATTAATGGCAGGTTGGAGACGACAAAATGAGTGTGTAAACATGAAAATAAATCTGATCTGAAGAACAGAGAGAAAAATGATTGAGATAAAAATAGAGTCCCTGGAATAATATCAAAAGGTCTAACATACATGTAACCAGAGTCCCATGGAGAAAAAGAGAGAATGATGCAGAAAAAAATAATTGACAATATTTATAGATTCAAGAAGGTTGGCAAACTTTAAGTCAAATACAAAGCAAACCACACTTAGGCACAAATCACATTCAAATTGCTGAAAACTAAGAATAAATACTGAAAGTAGCTGGAGAAAAATGACATATTACTTTCACAGGAAGACTGAGCTAAATTTTCACTGACTTCTCATCAGAAAATAAAAAAGCCAGAAGACAGCAGAAAAAAATTTTTTAAAGTGCTGGGGGGGGGGGCCTTCCAACACAAAATGTTATATTCAGGGAAAATATCCTTCACGAATCATTCTCTTTACATCAAAATATAAAAATTAAAAAGAACGTGTTGTCAGCAGACCTGCACTGCAAACACATATACAAACATCTCTTAATCTTCTTAAAACATATGACTCTTTAAAGCAAAAACAGTAACATGTATTGTACAGTTTATAACATATGAAGATGTAATACATATGACAACTACAGCAAAAAAGATACGAAGAGGGGACAAATGTTATTAAAATCTCTAGAATACCCACTAAAATACTGCAAAGAGATATAGCTTAAAATTTAATAAATAAATTTAAAAGGTATTCTAGTAACACAACAAAATGGTAATATAGCATTACCAGGTAGTGTTTAACTCAAGAACACAATGTTTGTTATCATTTTAAACCAATCAATGTATTTTACTATATTAGGACTAATTGCATAAAAAACATCGGACAAAATTTAACACCCATTCACAATACTCTTCGCAAACTAAGAAAACAAGGGAGCTTCCTCAACCTTTATTTACAAAAACTCCAAAACCAGCATACTTAATAGTGAAATACTGAACACTATTCCCTGAAGACCTAGAACAAGGCAAGAATGCCAGAGCTCATCACTTCTACTCAACATTGTACAGCAAATCTAGTCATTTCAAAATGATGAGAAAGAAATAAAAGGCATAAAGAAATAAAAGGCAGAAATAAAACTGGATCTATTTGCAGATAACATGACTGTTGATTTTTAAAAAAATCCAAAGGAATCTACAAAATAATCAGTAGAATTAATAAGTGAATTTAATAAGACTGCAGGACACAAGGTTAATATAAAAATAAAATCTTATTGTATTTGTATATACTGGCAACAAATACTGAGAAAATAAAATTTTTAAAATTCCATCTACAACAGCACCAGAAAACATAAGACATTTAAGAAATAAAGAAAAGACATGCAGTCCTCTCTTTTAAAAATTATCAAATATTGCTGAGGAAAATTAAAGATGTAAATAAATGGCAAGATATATCACGTTTATGGACCAACAGACTCATTATTACTAAGGTTGCAATTCTGCTCATGCTAGGGTTTTTTTAAGTTTGACAAGCTGATTCCAAAATTTATATGGAAATGCAAAGAATCTAAAATATCCAAAGAAACCTTGAAAAAGAACAGAGTTGGAAGAATTACACAATCTGATTTCAAGGCTTAACATAAATCTGGGTAATAAAAGCAGTATGTTATGGCATAAGGATCAACAAATATATCAATGGAATGGATCAAGGAGCCCAGAAAGAGATCCCCATTTAATATTTTACAAAGGTGCCAAAACAACCCAAAAGAGAAAGGAAAGTCCTTTTAACAAAGAGTAATACAACTGATATCCATATGGAAAAAAATAAACCTTAACCTCCACCTCCACCCCACACAACATGCAAAAATCAGTTGAAGATGGATCACAGTCCCAAATATAAAAGTTAAAAACTATTAAGGCTTCTAAGAGAAAACATACAAGAACATCTTAATGACTTGAGGATAAAATAAAGACTTATTAGGACACAGAAAGAGCCATAAAATAATAAACTCATCATTTAGACTTCACCAAAATTAAAAACTTCTGCTCAACAAGACATAAGACAACCCAATTTTCAAAAAGGGACAAAAGATCTGAATGGACACGTCACAAAATAAGATACTGCAAATAAGCAAGGAGCACATGAAAAAGTACTCCACATGGTTAGTCATCAGGAAAATGCAAATTAGAACTGCATTAAGATACCACTATACACCCTCCAGAATGGTTAAAATTTAAAAGACTGACAATGCCAGAGTTGCCAAGTGATAGAGTTCGGATATGTTGTTCCCCCAAAACTCATGTGGAAATCTGATCCCCAGTGTGGCAGTGTTGGGAGTTGTTTGGGTCATGGGGGCAGATCCCTCATGAATGGACTAATGTTCTTCGGGGGCAGGGGTGTGTGTGTCATGAGTGAGTTCTCTCTCTCCCCCCCGGCACCTCCTCCTCCTCGCCATGTAATCTGCTTGTACCTACCAGCTGTTTTCCGTCATGAGTAGAAGCAGCCTGAGGCCCACATCAGATGCAGTTGTCCCAAATTGTGAGCCAAATAAACTTTTCTTTATAAATTAACCAGATTCTGGTATATTGTTATAAGCAACACAAAAATGGACTAATAAAGCAATGATATAGCACAACAGGAACTTCCATACATTGTTGGTGGGAATGTAAAATGGTACAACCTCTTTGAAACAAAGGCTGGCAGTTTCTCATTACACTGAACATGCATTTACACTATGACCCAGCAATTCCATTGTTAAGAGAAAATGAAGACATGTGTCTATCAAAAGACTAGTACAATATGTTCATAGCAGCTTTCTTCACAATAGGAAAAAACTGGAAAAAACTTGTGTATCCATCAACAAGTGAATGGATATACAAACTGTGGTACATTCTACTTGGCAACAAAAAAATGTAATTGCTAACATAAAGAACACAGATGAATCTCAAAAATGTTATGTTGACTCAAGGAAGCCTTACAGCAAGAGTATATGCCATATGATTCCTTGTATATGAAGTTCTGTAATAGGAAAAGCTAATCTGTGGTAGAAAAAAGTCAAAATAGTGGTTGCTTCCAAAAGGGTGGGGACAGGGCCTGACTGGGATGGAGGCTAAGGGAACATATCTGAAAATGATGTTATTATTTTATATTCTGATAGGGGTTTGCATTTTACAGGTGTGTGCATCTGTAAAACTCAAACAGTAAACTTAAGATTTGTACATTTCACTGTATGTAAACTGTACCACAACTTAAAAAAAGAACAGTAAACAAATGTCAAGCAATAGTTAATGATATGCATGGTGTAGTGATTAGGGTTGCATCAAAAAATAAGACAGATCAATGGATGAACAGAAGAATGGAGATACCAATAAAACAATTATAGTCAGTTGTGCTATGCTGTGACATATGAGTTCCTAAAAATCACCACACTATACAAAATCGTGCAATAAAAGCCACGGGGCTTATAGGGAAAATGAGGTTAGGAGCACAGCATGCAAAAATTTCACTAGTAACACATTAAAAAAAGAACCCAATAAAAATATTCATGCAGTTTTACACATTAAATTGTTAAGGAAAATACAAATACTACAACAGATTTGGTACTTTACCTTGAAAAGACCTGTCATAAAGGTTATA